>NC_067149.1:42066029-42414362 GCF_903995435.1 Acomys russatus | reverse complement strand
TCTGCACGTGAGTAGTGTGCGGTGGAAGCTGTGGGACGCTCAGTCGTTACCATGGTCAGAGTGCTCTTTTTGATTTTTCTCAATTTTCGCAGGGAGGTCTGGTGTGTTTATCTAAGTGGCCTCCACTTCAACAGACTTTACTCATCTGTGTGGAGGCCAGGTCATAATCTTCCTGCGGACAGGATGAATCCTGCTTGTTGCCGGGAGCCATCCACCAGAGAAGACAGCTCAGACATAGGGTTAAGCCAATAGAAAGTCTACTAGCCAGCCTGCAACTATACCGGGTGTTCGGGATCCTAGTACAGTCCTGAGCCTTTCTCAGAGCTTTTAAATACAAAAACCATGTTCTGGGTTGACGGACTTCAGGTAACTAGAACAGTTAGTCAGAAGTAGACCTATAGAAGCTGTAAAGCAAGTTTAGAGCCTTTCCCAGAACTGTGGACTTTGATGTATTAGACCTTTGTCTTCGTTCATGGCTTGAATGGTGCTTCTGTCCTGGAGTCAGCCCTTTCACACTTACTGTCTTTAATTCAAATTCACACTTTTACACATTCTCTTACCAGCAGGTGGTTTCCACCAAGGATGTGAAGAAAGGGTATAGGGAAGTCAACAGAAGTTTTATTCATGTCCACTTTAGTCTAAGGAAAAAAAAAATGAGTGACGTGTACTACTGTTTAATAGATGTATTAATGATATTGCTGTGTATAACGGAGACTGAAGAGATATCTGGGTTCCGGGCTGTTCACCCACTTCATGCGGGGTCCTTGGTTACGTCACTCTGAGTAGTACCTACATGCATCCATTCAGGTGAGCTAGACTCTCCTTGTTCAGAGCTGGAGACACTTGGGAGTAGAATCATGCAACACACTGGAGAGAGCAGAAACTTGTCTGTTTGAAATATAAAGAAACTGCTATGCACCTGAGTACTATGGCTACTAGGAAGCTGAGGCAGGAGGATTGCTTGAGATCAGGACTTTTAAGGCCAGCCTGGGAAATATAGCAACAGGTCTCTTTCTCGTAAATATGGGAGGTGTTAGGTTGGGAAGGACGGAGAGAGAAAGGAAATGAGGTTTGGACCTGGCATGGTTCATCTGTGGTAGGGGCAGGGTCCTGGGTTCTGCAGAACCAAACAAGCAACATAGAAATTTTACCTGCTGACATGAAATTCTGTTTGGCTTTGCAGAATCATGATAGAATTGATACAGGTGGAAGAATGTTTCTGGAATCAGCACCCAAGAATAAAAACATGTCACAACGATAGGATTCCTATGCAAAATGCCCAGATAGTGAACTTTCTTAGCATTTAAGTTCTGCTTTGGAAATAGCATTTGTATTTCCAGACATTGCCTTCTTACGAATAACACATATTCAAGTAATTAGACATTTCCTAGAATCATAATGATGCCTGCTAAGGATATTTTCTGTCACTTCAAAGAAGAATGTCACTGGGCCATGGAGGCACATGCCTTTAATCCCAGCACTCAGGAGGCAGAGGCAGGTGGTTCTCTGAGTTCGAGGCCAGCCCGGTCATCAGAGAGAGTTCTAGGATAGCCAGCCAGGGTGACATAGAGAAACCAAGTATCAAAAAACCAAATAAAGAAAGAAGGAAGAGGAAGAAGATGAAGAAGTTGAGAAGGCAGAGGAGGAGGAGGAAGAGAAAGAGGAGGAGGAGGAGGAGGAGAAGAAGAAATAATGTCAGACCGGAAGATTAGATGTTTCCCCAAGAAGCATGTGAACAAAGGCAACATCTGTGAGTTGCAAGTTAGAAGCCACATGGTCATGTGACTGCTTATCCCAAGTACTAGGTGCCAGAGTGAGCCATGTGTGGTCCTGCCCTTGAGGTGCTCCACCCAGCAAGGAGGAGGAGGAGGCGGTCAGGCCTGAGTCATGGTGTGCCTGCGCAGGAGCCCAGGGTGAGGGCTACCTCAGCTTGCTTGGTGTTGAGTTGACAGCAGAGGGCTAGAAAGTGGCTTCATGGAAGATGAGTTGAAAAGAAACAACCATGAAGCAACAAATAAATGTATGTCGTGCACCATGGCGCCATGGTTCCATCTGTGTGAACCATGAGCCCAGCGTCAGTCCCAAAAAGTTATTAATGAAGCAGAAAGGTTCTTGTCACCCAGTGATGTTGGAGTCATTGATTCTTGACTCATGGGCTTGTGGTGACGCTGGTTTAAACAAACCAACCGTGCTGTGCTTGTATGAAATCACACATGTACTGACGGGCAGTGGAGGATATTTGATGACGATGAGTAAGGACCATTGTTGGATTGTGCGCTTACTGTACTTTTTATGGTTAAAGTTTGCTCTTCCTACTTACTGGGGGAAAGAATGTTATTGGGCCAGCAGGTATAGGTGCTTGCTGCCAAGCCTAAGGACTTGAGGATCATACCTGGTGCTCACATGGTGGAGGGGAGAACTGGCTCCTGTGAGTTGACCTCTGACCTTCACTTCACACATGCATGCTGAGTTCAAGCACGGCAGTTTAAGACCATTACAGATAACATGTACATACATACACACAATGCATGTGCACACACATCCATTCTCCCTTAAAGAAAAAAATTTTTTTGAGGAGCTCACCATGTAGTCCTGGATGGCTTGGAATTCAGAGGTTCTTCTGTCTCTGCCTTCCTTCTGATTTGAAAAGTACACTGGGGTAGTTTGTTTGGTTTCTTTCTTTCTTTCTTTCTTTTTTTCTTGCTTTCTATCTTTATCTTGAAGAAATGTGCCGTTTCCTATAGTTTAATAGGAAATCAAGGCCAGGTACCTTTAATCCCAGCACTTGGGAGGTAGAGGCAGGTGGAAGCTAGCCTCATCTACATAGGACAACCAGGGATATAGTGAGACCCTATCTCAAAAACAAACAAACAAACCCCAACAGTCAATCAAACAAACAAAACACATGCACACACATACCAAAAAAAAAAAAAAAAAAAGAAAGGATGCCATGAGGACACACGTTAGATAGAAGACTCCTATTTGCAGGGAGCCTTTGTTCTGGAATCAAATGCCAGGCAGATTTCTGATGTCAAGCTTTAGAGTTAATCTTCCTTATCCGGCGTCCATGCTGGGTCTCCTTCTGTTGTCTCACTTGCCTGTGGCATTTCTGTTCTGTTCCATTGGTTTCTGTGACCCTTGGGATGAAACCCATGGCATCACGGTGCTAGGCAGATGCTCCACCACTGAGCCACAGCCTTTTTCAGTACCTGAATTCACTGTGGCCCTCCCTTCTGTGTGCTGCATCTTTATGCTGGCAACACACAGAGGTTATATAAAGGCGATCAAGATGATCCTGCCTGGTTGATTGTGCAGCCTAGCGGGGAAGATACAGCAAACAGATAAGACATATGTAGCATTCTGTCACAGCACACACAGTCACTTTGTACCTTTAAGCGGATTTAACTGACTCTGAAGATGAAACCTGTGATAATATTATGCAAGCCTGAGGGATGGTATCCAGAAACTTGCCTTTCATTTGTGGCTAAAGAAAGGGGTACCAGCTATGGCCTCTGTCCCCAGCCATATATGTCTGTAGCAAGAAATGGTGGTGGAGGTGAGTGGCTCAGAGAAGCTCAGAGTAGGCTGAAGGTGCACATGATGAGTACATGTATCCAGGATGCCGTTGTCAATACACAGCAGTGGTCCAGAGAGAGTCTGCAGAGTTGCCTGCCTGTGTGCTCCTGTCTACAGGCGTTGTTGCTTAGTGCAATCGGAGTTGCTCAATGAAAGAAGTCAAGGTGGGTGTGGAGGCTGGGCATGGTGGAGCAGGCCTATCATCCCAACCCAAGTGAGGCTAAGGCCAGAGAGTTTCAAGTTCAAGGCCAGCCTGGGCTATAGAGCGGCTTCAAGGCCAGCTACAGCAGGTGTCCTGCTACTGAGTATGTGCCCCACCCATTGTGTGGTTTCTGAAGATGACCTAGTGCAGCAGAGGTTTCCAGGCTTCACCTTTTCTGCCCTCCTTCCAGCAGGTAGCAGTGATACTCAAGTACACATTTAAAAGTTTTGTTAGCCCATGGAGCTGGAGAGACGGCTCAGTGGTTAAGAGCACTTGATGCTCTTGCAGAGGACCTGAGTCCAATCCCAAGCACCCACGTGGTTCTTCACAATGGTCTGTTACTCCAGTTTCAGGGGATCTGATGTCCCCTTCTGGCCTCCCTGGGCACTGTGCATTCAGACACTCATACACATGAATATAAATACATTAATTGAAGTTTTTTCATTTCTGTTGTAAACAGTAGTCCAGTCTTACAAACTGCCACCTGGTAAATCTGCTAAGTCTGCCACCTTTTACTGCCCCAAGTGCTGGCACCCTTGTTTTCACACAACCAGTTCTTGCCTGGATGATTGCAGCAGCTTCCCCGATGCCCCCACTACTTCCGACCCTGTGCCCTTTCCCTCAGGTCTCAACACAGATCCCTCAGAAATGTCAATCAGATTGTGTGGCTCCTGCACGACCCACACAGAGGCAATGCCGGAAGTTCTTAGGTGACCTCTGGGCTAAGCTGGCTTCTCTGCTGCACGGATAAGCATCTTCCCCAGGACCTCAGGGCCTTTGCAGTTGCCCTTTTATAGCTTTATGTGCCGATGTCTCTTTATGTGTTCCTTTCAAGTGCACCCTCTTAGTGTGACCTTCCTCGTCTCTAAGTCTGTCCCACCACTGGTTTTATCATGTTTTCTCAGCTTATTTTTTTTTTCAAATGTTTGTCTTCTGTGTCCTGCATACCCTAGGATGTTATAACCCTGGGAGTACAGATTCCTGCTTCTGTGTTGTGTATACTGTTTAGAACAGACCTGGGAATATAGTCAGGGGTCAGGAACTTGGTGTGTAGAAGAGATAGATGGACCCTGTGTCCTCTGTGCTTCCTGCAAGGTCTCATATTTGGGGCTCGAGGCTGGCTGTCCTTTTGGGTGAGATATTTATCAGGAGAATCATTGACACTATGTGCAGACAGACAGACAGCTCTGTGAGGGCCACAAGGCAGAGGTGATGATCCCTTCTCGAGGTCTCCAAGGAAGAGGGGAGGTTTCTCATAGTCAGGGTGTCTCTGATTCCTGAGTGGCAGTGGGGAGGGAGGCAACCCCGGGAAGAAACGTGCCACTCTGAGGATGGGGCACACAGCAGTTACTGTGCACACATCTTTTCTTGGGGATATAAGCATGGAATCGGTCGTTCTCCCACAGTCCAGGCACCTGGGGATTCTGTTTACTGAGTCAGCTGTGAGGATGGAGAGGGGGCTGCAGATGGCGTAACCGGAGCAGCATCTAGTCTGGCATTCTGATACTCCTTGGACAGTTAGTGATGGGTGACAGATGTGTGCAAGGATGGGACGTGGTTGGCCGCTCAGCGTCTTCCAGCCGCTGGGCTGGTGTTTTGCTCACTTAGCACTTTCTCACTTCTGGGTGTGGACTGGCCGCGTGGTACCTGATGGCATCAGTAGTGCCGTGGGGTGGGTGGCGGGTGGAGTAGGGGTAAGGTGTGCTGGGGTCTGAAAATGGACTCTTAGAGCAGACGAGGATGTGAGGATTTCTTTAATTTTGGCAAGCAATGCTTACAGCTTGGTTTTGTAAGAAATGTCATTTATAAAAAAGGTAACTAAGAAACATTAAAAAAAAAAAAAAAAAAAACAAAGAGAAAAACAACAACAACAAAAAAACACCCCTCCAGTTGCTCTCAGAGAACATGAGGAAAAAGCAAGGGCAGAGAGACTGTCAGGCTGTGAGAAGAAGTGGAGAAGCACATTTTAAACTGTGATGTAGCTGTTTAGTTAGAGCTAAGATCAGTTTTCTCTTATGAGAGTTCTTTTGTGGGTGTCGTGGGGAGAAGGCACTTGTGGAGGTCAGAGGACAGTTTTCAGGGGTCCGTCCTCTGCTTCTACCTCACTGAGTTAGGGTCTTTGGCTTCTGCTGCCTAGCTGTGTGCTCCAGGCCCTGTGAGCTTCTGGCTGGTTCTCCTGTCTCCGCCTCCCATCTTTCCACAGGACTGCTGGGATTGCAGATGCGTGCTACTGCATGCCACTTTCTGCAGGACTCCCTGGAATTAAATTCTGTCATCTGGCTTGCACTCCGGGTGCTTTACTCACAGAGCCACTTTCCTGGCTATGTAGCCAAATGTTTAAATGTGTGTACTTGCTCATGTGCTATAGTTTGTCTGCTTCCGATTTTGAGCTTTTCCTACTATTGTGTGGTGGGGCATGCCTGCAATCTCAGCACATGGGAGGAGTTTGGAGGTAGGAAGATCAGGAGTTCAAGGGCAGCCTGGGCTATGGGAGACTGTCTCAAATATGAGTGAAACCCCACACAAGCCACAGGAATACTGTCATGAATATTACACGTAATATCTTTCTGTGGTTGTTAGGTTTTTCTTGTTTTTTTGCTTCCCCTTGGAGTTAGGGTCTTCTATAACCTAGGTTGGCCTCAAAATTACTATGTAGCCAAGGATGGCCTTGAACTCTTGATCCTCCTGCCTGAATCTCCCCTGTACTGGGATCACAGTCAGGTGCCACCACATCTGGCTTTGTTAAGGAGCTTTCAAAAAATTTTAATTTAATTTAATTTTTTTGTTTTTCGAGACAGGGTTTCTTTGTGTAGCCTTGGCTGCCCTAGACTCGCTCTATAGACCAGGCTAGCCTCGAACTCACAGCGATCCGCCTGCCTCTGTCTCCGGAGTGTGGGAATTAAAGGCGTGCGCCAGCACACTCGGCTCAAAAAATTTTTTAAAGTACATTTTTATATGTGTGTGTGTGTGAGTGTGTGTGCACGTGCGTGTGTGAATTCCATGTGATTGTTGGCACACCCATGTTGGCCAGAAGAGGGCCCTGGATCTCCTGGAGCTGGAGTTACAAGTGCCTATGAGCCGCAACATGGGTAAGTGTTTTCATCCGTTGAGCCATTTATCCAGCCTCCTGTGAGGGGGCTTAAGGGCAGTTTGCTTAGATATGTGGTAGAAATAACTTATCTTCAAGTAAAATATCAAGACCCCATGGCTGTGAAAATGCTGCTTTTGTGGGGTCTGTGTTTTAACTTGGTGTTATTACTAAGGTAAAGAAATACAGGTAAGCCGGGCGTGGTGGCGCATGCCTTTAATCCCAGCACTCAGGAGGCAGAGGCAGGTGATTCACTGTGAGTTTGAGGCCAGCCTGGTCTACAAAGGTAGTCCAGGACAGCCAAGGCTAACACAAAGAGACCCTGTCTCCAAAAACCAAAAACCAAAAACCAAAAAAAAAAAAAAAAAAAAAAAAAAAGAAATACAGGTAAAAGGCTGATGTGACAATTCAGGAAGTAAAATCACTTCCTGACAAGTGGGTTCCATCCCCCAGAGCCCACCTAAAGGTGCAAGGAGAGAACAGAGTCCACAGAGGTGTCCTCTGATCTCCCCACGTGCGCACCATAGCACCCATGGCTATACATATAACGAGCACATACATGCACAGTGATAATAGGTAAAACACTGTAGAAAGCAACACAAGCATCTTACCTGTGGTTGGACATACTGTGTTTGAGTGATGCTTGAAGAGACCTGTTTTGGAAAGCCTGGGACTTGATGACCACAAGTCACCCTTCCCTGGCCCTGGCCTGAGGTAACAGACCCCCACGTGGTGGCTGAGGATGGCTGCTCATTCTGTGATGTTACTCTGTGCTGTGGTGAAAGCCTTGTTGAAATACTTGTTTTGTGGCTGTCTTCTAAGTGATTGGAGATATTTTCCTATGGGAACTTTAAGCTGACTAGGACATTTAATATTCTGTTCCAGCAAAGCTTGCAATAATGGCATCTTTGTGTGCGTGTGTGGTGTGTACATGTGTGCTTATGTGTGTTCATATGCATGTGTGTGAGGAGGCCAGATGCTGATCAGGTATCTTTTTTGATCAATTTTCACTTTATTTACTGAGCCTAGATCTCACAGATTTGGCAACTGAAGCTAATCAGCCTGCCCCGGGGATCCCAGCCCCTTCTCCTGAGCATTGGAGTACAGGCAGGTCCCCACGCCCTCCTGGTCTTGCTGTGGGTGCAGGAGATCTGAACTTAGGCTCTCACGCTTGCACAGTGAACATTTAACTACTGACTGACCTCGCTAGCCTCAGAAGTTGCTTCTGATATGAAAACTGCATCTTGTGGTTATATCCAGGTCATTGAATTGAGAGCTTCATGTTGTTTATAAAAGGGTGTTAAAATGTTTGTGTTGTTGAGATGCCGATTTTTGAGGTGTCCTGTTCTAACCATGGCTGTATCCTGGTTGTACTTGGCAGAATTCCACGTCCTTTAGCATGTCTGCTGCTGCCTCCACCAGTGGCTCTGGTGAGGTAAGCCCTGCTTGTTGGAAGCGCATTTTTCTCAAGTGGAGTTTTCAATTTCCCTGGTCGTTAGGATGGTGCTACGTGCTGTCATGGCTTTGTTTCTGTCTTCTTTTTTTTTTTCCCCCCTCCAAGACAGGGTTTCTCTGTGTAGCCTTGACTGTCCTGGGCTTACTTTGTAGACCAGGCAGGACTCGAACTCACAGCGATCCGCCTACCTCTGTCTCCTTAGTGCGTGCGCCACCATGCCTGGCCTTTGCTGCAGCAAGAAGCGAGGGCCTGAACGCTCTCAGAGGGCCATACCTAACTGGAGGGAATAGAGAGGGGAGGAGGAAAGGACGGCTAGACATATCAGGTAAGAGCCGGCAGCAATGGTATTGGGCAGTTCCTACTAAGACGCCATGTTTGGTTTATACACCAGCTGGAGTTAGCTCCCCAATACCATGTCAGGTGACTCACAATTGTAACTCCAGCTCCTGGGGACCTGATGTGTCTCCCCCTCTTTCCCTGAATACACAATTACAAAATAAAAATAAATCTTAAAAACATAGAGAGGGTGGGGAACAAATGTAGTTTCACAAAAAGAAGGCATTAACCAGATCTGTTCGCTCCACTGCACCTCCTACTTCCACTCCCGCCTCTGCTCAGTTTTCTTACTAACATGTATTAATTGTACAGACTAGTTTTCATCAAACGTGCCCACAATGTGCTTTGATCAGGTTCTCCCCCTTTTAAAAGTTTTAAAAAATGATTTATTTATGCCTATGAGTGTTTTGCCTGCATGTATGTGTACCACATGTGTGTCCAGTGTCTAAGGGGGTTAGAAGAGGCTGTCAGATCCCCTGGCACTGGAGTTGCAGACAGTTGTGAACTGCCATGTGGGTGCTAGGAACAAAACCCGGGCCTTCTGCAGGAGCAACAAGTGCTCTTAACTGTTGAGTCTTCTCTCCAGCCCCACACTCCCTCTTTAATTATAAATAAATAATAAACAAATACACAATCTGGCAGTTACACAGAAGGACCCTGCTGAGATGGAGTCATGCAGAAACTTGCACGGTAAACTCAGAATTTGAAACTGGTGTGGGCGTTTGCAGGTCCGCACACCGAAGGGCACAACAGGAAGTGTCCTGAGAGTAATGGGCACCAACAGAGGGAAGAGCGCCTGGCACTTTGGGGTCTGCCGCCATCAGCACCATGTGGGCAACGCTTGGGGGCAAGCAGCAATCTGGGGAGATAAAACCCAGCGGGGTTACAGCGGCTTGTTTCGGATGTCACCAAAACACTGGTGGCATTGAAGGAGAATGGCCAGTCAGGTGTCATCTTCACTTTCCAGAGATGGAGAAGGGAGGTAATATGCCTAAGCCTACATCCTCACAGGACCCACCCAGGCTTCCCACCTCTAGCTTCGGGCCTGTGGGGCTGGCTGTCTTTGTGTTTTCAGTAGCTTCTTGTGGTTTTTATTGAGACAGAGTTTCTGTTTGCAGTCCAGGCTGTCTGTGCTTCTGCCCCCAGCTCTGGCTTCTCAGTCACACTTGCTGAGCAGTCAGCACTCACTCACCCAGTTGCTTGTCAGAAGACTGATTTAGTACAGGTGCTTCATTGATGAAGCTCTCCTTTTGGAAAACCGTGTTCCTCAGCCCTGCTCCACAAGCCTGCTAAGGTCTTGGACGGATGCCACCTTATTTATGAAATCCATACACAAAGTGGCCTTTCTCCCTTCCCTGCCGTTTAGGGTGTGTTTGTAGCTCTTATAACACAGGCTTTGAATTCTTTCTATTCAGACCCCATTAGCTTCTAGGCCACTGAGGTGGGAGGTTTTTTTTCTCGTTTGCAGTGCTGGGCGGAAATCCCTCTGTTGAGCTAAGCGTGGTGGCCTGTGCGGAGATGGTGTCTCTTTGTCCACTAATTCTGTGATGTCTTGCTTGCCATGCTTGGGGCCACCAAAATCAGCACACAGTACTAGAAACCATGAAAACTGTCTGTGCATTGAGTTTAGTACATTCTAGATTTTCGTGTACACCTTGATTCTGTACAGGGTGACTTTGTGACCAAGGCATACAGGGTCAGGTGTGCTTGCCGTGATCTTTCCCCAGCTACCCTTTTCTGTTTAATAGAAGAAAACGTAGGTGTTTGTCTGGCTTTTTGGGGGGGAGTGGTGGCTCTTTAAGACATTTTCATGTACATAACAGGCTGTTGCACGTTTCACAAGTGTACATTGGCCACTTTGCTCAAGCTCATTTTCCTGCTCAACATTAACTAAATTTGCATTCATGAGGGGCAATCTGAGGGTGTGAATTTTCTCTTTGATGAAGAGTCCTGGGCCACGTGCCAGGCCAATAAAGTGAAAGTTCTAGAATGAATTCCTGTGCTCTTGTTTTCTGTGGCCTTCCTGGCGAAGTAAACTGGCAGCTAGTTTTTGTTTTTATTTTTATTTTAATTAGTCATGATACTGAGAACAGGAATGCAGCTGTGATCTGCCAAGGGTGTGGAAGAGCGCTCTTGGCTCAGAGATGGGAGGGAAGTGGCTTATGTGTGTCAGCCTTCCCTGGGAGGACCCAGGGGTAGCTAGAAGCTGTTAGGTAGGGCTTTGGTGGCGGCTGTGTCGAAATTTGGTGGCTTGGTTACTGCTTTGGGGAAGGGATGCCCCTGAGCCTGCCCACACAGGCTGAACTTTCTTTTCTCCCTTACCTACCATGCGCTCTACTGAGAAGACGAAGAGGGAGTGGGAGGAAGCATTTGTTTGGTGTAATGTGAACTGGAAGCACTAGAGTTGGGGGTCATTGTTTTCTTAGGCAGTGGGCACCATGGGACTGTTATACAGGTCCCCAGTAGCGGGAAGCCTTGAATAACCATTTCAGACAGTGCTTGGTAGAGCCAGTCGCAAGTGATAGGGTCTTGCCTGAAGCTTGGGTTAGTGGAGTCCATTATGGCTCCTAGTCTCCCGGGCTGGCTTCATCCAGGCCCGTGTGCAACCAGCCATTTGTCCCAGGTAACCATGCCTCGCTCAGTGTGCTCCCCAGAGGAACACAGAACTCAGGGCTCGCTGTAAATCACTGTTGCAGAGCTCACCTACCAGGAAAGTGAGATGCAGCTTCTGTGTCTGTTGTGATCAACCCTCTCTTGGCCACTGTCTTCGTTTTTCTCTGTCTTGCTTTGTGGAAGGCAGAGCACTAATGTGCTCCTGTAGTAAAGAAACAATGTTACCCAGCAGAAGGTAACAGAGTTGCCAGCGTTGTGTGAAGAGACTATATGTGGGAGTGAGTGGGGGTGAGGGGAAAGAGGAGCCCCCAGAACTCTGGGGTTTAGACAGGTGCAGGTAGGAAGAAGTAGAGGGGAACCTGCTGTTCATACTGCATGCTGCAGGGAACCTTCAGAGAGGCGGTCTGGACCTTTTGTGGGACCTCATCAGGGGAGATGCACCCCTCCATTAATGCAGTCTATATAAGTGACATATGTGTGGTCCATGTGAGTTTTGAATATCTGTCAGCTTTTCAGAACGATAATATTAAAATTTTCTGAGCAATCCACCTGAGTGTTAAGGGGCCAGCGCCAGTTGAGGTTTAGAACTCCACCCCAGTGTAAGGAAAGCTGTTAAATGGTGGTGGCAGCACCCGTGACCTTTGTTCCCTCTCTTCCCCCAACCCGCTTCTTTTATGGCTGGTTCTGTTTGAAGTTCTTTGGGGGTAGGGTGGGGGAGAGCAGGCCTATCACCCTAACAGACTTGGCATCTTCTATGGAACATGAAGAAATCATCACGCAGGAAGAAGGACAGGACGGCAGGAGCCCTGGGTCTCAACTCTCCGGTTTGGCCCTAGACAGCCCTGCCTGATTCCAGGACAGAGCTCAGTCAAGAGCTTCATAGAGGCCAAGCAGCTGAGTGTCAGGGCTGGGCTGTGAGCCCAATCCTTTCTGACTGTCTAGGGCTCTTTTACCAGGAAGCCACTGCGCATTGAGATAGAAACGCAGGCTGGGTGCCACCTACAATGGCCTTTGCATCCTACCCCTGATCTTGCCTGCAGGAGCATGTTCCGGGCTCTGTCTTCTCTGTCTGCACCCTCATTGCTCTTTCTAGAGAGTCTGCTTCCCCCACCAGGGCTGCGGCTCATTGTGACCGGGCTGCGGGCCGTTGGAGCATGGGCTGCTTCTCCTTTTCAAAAACTGGTTAGAACCTCGGCTGGGGACTGCTTGCCTGGCATGCCCTAGGGTTTGGCCTCTCCATCATTTGGTGGTGGTGTGTTGTGGTGGTGGGGCCCAGGGGACATAGCGCCTTTCCAAGCCTATCACATGTGTCCTGTAGCTGTGAAATGATTTTAGACTTGTGGCTGGCTATGCGGTCCCTGTGGTAAGATCTTGCTCCCCTGTGCTGGGGAGACCAAGGTAACTTTTCAGACTCCACATATGAGGTCTGGGGTGAAGTCCTTCACTTCTGGACAGTTTGGCACCACCTGGGCTCTGTGTGACCCCTATAGGATTATGTTCTCACTGCAGGGCTTGGAGTCTGTGTCTGCCCTGTAAGACAGGAGGACTAGGGCATGCCCTATAGGAGCCCTGGTGGTAATGAGTGACTGGGGTTTGTATGGCTTATGCACCTCGTCTGTCTGATGCATCCCTCGTGAAGCCTGTTCAATCACTTTCCCTTTCTTTACACATTATGAACCTAAGGGAAAACTTTTTTTTTTAATGTCAAAAATAAGCCACAGAGTCATGATGTCTATTTTGACCGTATCTGCTCTTTAACTGTTTAAAGCATCAGGAGCTGTGTGGTGTACAAGCAGGCTCCTTTTCAGTGTCCTGGGCTCAATCAGAAATGCATGCATGGTACCTCTGGGGCCTGGTGGCCTCGCCCGCTCTCCTCTGTACCCAGATTAGACTTAGAAGTCCTCAATTCAGTTCATTCTCTCAGAAAATATCTGTTGACTGCCTAGTGGTGCCAGGTGTTGTTAGGTTGTGGGGAGGGGGCAGGGGAGGAGAGGGGCAATGCAATGTAAAGAAAGACAGGAGGTGTGAATGGGAGGCCGATGGTGCTCAAGGGGACCAGCTGTAAAGAGACACCCCCACTTAGTGCAGCCAGAGAAGATGTGAAATTCTTCACCAGCTGCCTGGACCAGATAGCCTCTGTCTGGGAGGGACTACTTTCTGAGGGGAGAGAGAGAGAGAGAGAGAGAGAGAGAGAGAGAGAGAGAGAGAGAGAGAGAGAGAGAGAGAGAGAGAGAGTGTTGTACCAGTCTCAGGTGCCTCTTAGCTAGAAAGCCTAAGAAGACACGCTGATGATATATATGCTTATGTGCCCTTCCACAGAAAGTAAAGGGATGCCGAAGGCTTAAGCAAACGGGAATGATGTGGTGTTGTGTCTTAGGTTGGCTCACAGTGCCCCCTAGCCAGAGTAAAGAGTACTGCACCAGTAAGACTGGTTAGCAGCTAGGGGCTGCCACCCTGTGGGTTGTGACCCCCTATTGTGGGGAGTGTGTGTGTGTATGTGTGTGTGTGTAATGACCTTTTCACAGGGGTTATCTAGTCCATCAGAAAACACAGATATTTACATTACTGTTCACCACCATAGCAAGATTACAGTTATGAAGTAGTAACAAAAATAAAGATATGGTTGGATCACCATACCATGAGGGGCTGTATTAAAGGGTTGAAGCACTGCACTAGGAGAAGCGGTTTTTTGTTTATTTGGTTTGGTTTTTCTTTTCCTTTCCTTTCTTATTTTTTAATTTTTTGAGACAGGATTTCTCTGTGTTGCCTTGGCTATCCTAGACTCACTTTGTAGATGTAGACCAGGCTGGCCTCAAACTCACAGAGATCTGCCTGCCTCTGCCTCCTGAGTGCTGGGATTAAAGGCGTATGCCTGGCTCTGCTTTTGCTTTTTTGTTTTTTTTTAGACAGGGTTTCTCTGTGTATGCTTGGCTGTCCCGGACTCACTTTGTAGACCACGCTGGCCTGGAACTCACAGTGATCCACCTACCTCTGCCTCCTGAGTGCTGGGATTAAAGGCTGCGCCACTACACCCAGCTAGAAGTGTCTTTAAACTCTGTGGTGTGTACTTGTAAGTCAGAACTTCATCTGTCTGGGGTTCCTTGGGCCTGGCTGTGGAGGTTGGGGCTGGACAGTGAATGGTTTGGAAGGCTCCTGGCTGGTTCCAGTGCACGGGATAAATACCTTTGTGCTTTAAGGAGGAGGATTTCAGTGTCGCCCAGGCTAGCCTAAAGCATCTGCTCTATCTTAGGCTCTTATGTGCTGGGATGACAGTCGTAGATTGCAGCACCCTATGCTAAAACTGTGTTTGTTTTGTGAGCCTGTGCGTGGTGTGAGGTCAGAGCACAGCTCGCTAGAGTTGGCTTTGTCCTACTGTGTGGGGTTCCAGGGATTGAACGCAGGTTGTCAGGCTTACCGGCTAGCACCTCTACTCACTGAGGTGCCTCCCAGGCCCCAAACTACCCCACTCTTGTGGATGGAATTCTGGCGGCCATGTTAATGTCCAAATAAACACAGCATAGGTAAAAACATTGGAGGAGTGTCTGTAAGGTGACACTGGAAAATCCATCTTGGAAGACCTGGGCGCCAGTTTGTGTTGTGAGAAGACTTAAACACCACTGGCCATTATTTGGATTAATGGTATTTTCAACAGAAATATTTAGTTCTGTTTCACAGTACTGAATACAGTTGACAGGATTTCTGGGGAATCTGATGCCCTCTTCTGGCCTCTGAGAGCACTGCATTTACATGGTACAGAGGTATACACTCTGGCACAAATGCATACACATTAAAAAAAAAATCTTAGAAAGAAAAAAGATCTGATCTCAGTTTTGACAGTACTGTTGAAAGGACTAAAATAGACACTGGACTGGGTGCACCTCAGGGTGCTTCCCTGGTGTGGATGAAGCTCTGCTTACAAACACCTTCATACTATGCAATAGGTCATCTCCATGCAAAGAAAAGTGATCTTTGCCTTCTAGCCCTCACTATAGGAGCAGTGACAACTCTGGGATAGCGGCAGTGATGCAAACCTGGAGTTGCATCTGACAGTTGTTCTTAGTGTAGTGAGAAAAACTCAGGAAGTGATCTGCTTACTTTTTGGCAGCAGCATGGCTACTACTTGTGTGTGTGTGTGTGTGTGTGTGTGTGTGTGTGTGTGTGTGTGTGTGTGTGTGTGTGTGTAGGCTGCCCAGTGCACTGTGGATTGTCAGCAGTTCCCCAGGCTTCATCCAGCCTGTGCTGGCAGCACCCCCAGTTAATAACAAGACGGGGGGGGGGGGGTGTCTGTCAAATGAACAGACATGGTTTTGATTTGTAGGTGGGAGAATGGCTGAGGGAAGCTGCCTCTGAAGTGCTGTCTAAGCCATGACGCTCGGAGGCCACAGGATGCTTAAAGGCCCTGGGCTCTCACATCAGCACTGGCAGTGAGCTTAGCCCTTCCCCCGCTGGCCCTCTGGGACATTAGCCCCACCCCGGACCTTGGGAAATGTTTCTTCTTGTGTTTTGCTGTACAAGTTAGTTCTGGTCAACCTTCCATGATACCTGTGGATAATTAGGATTTGTTACAGTGTGAATATCATAGTAGCGCTTCTCCAGTGAATGATCCTTGCATAGGATTTCAGGAGACCTGGACAACAAGCATCACTGTGATGAAACACCATGACCAAAGCAACTTGGGGAGCAGAGGGTTTATTCAGCTTATATTTCTAGGTAGCAGTCCATCACTGAGGGATTTCAGGGCAGGAACCTGGAGGCAGTAACCCTGCTTCACCAGAGACCTCTCTTTCTGGAGATGCTAATTGTTCTCCTTCCCACGGTGGGGTGGTGTGATGGTGGTGGTGGGGTAGTGGGATGGTGGGATGGTGGTGGTGGGGTAGTGGGGTGGTGGTGGTGGGGTAGTGGGGTGGTGGGATGGTGGTGGTGGGGTAGTGGGGTGGTGGGATGGTGGTGGTGGGGTAGTGGGATGGTGGGGCAGTGGTGGTGGGGTAGTGGGATGGTGGGGCGGTGGTGGGGTGGTGGTGGTGGTTGAGACAGGGCCGTCCTTTACAATCCACTCTGGACGGGAGCTCACAGCAATCCTCTTGGATCAGAGAGTCACACATGCTAGTATTACAGGCATTAGCCCTACCACACTTGGTCTTTTTTTTTTTTTTTTTTTTAAAGATTTATTTATTTATTATGTATACAATGCACATCAGATCACGTTATAGATGGTTGTGAGCCACCATGTGGTTGCTGGGAATTGAACTTATGACCTCTGGAAGAGCAGTCAGTGCTCTTAACCGCTGAGCCATCTCTCCAGCCCCACACTTGGTCTTTTTTTTTCTTTTTTTTTAATTAAAAATTTTTTTTCTAAAAATTAATTTATTCTTGTTACATCTCAATGGTTATCTCATCCCTTGTATCCTCCCATTCCTCCCTCCCTCCCATTTTCCCATTATTCCCCTCCCCTATGACTGTTCCTGAGGGGGATTACCTCCCCCTGTATATGCTCATAGGGTATCAAGTCTCTTCTTGGCAACCTGCTGTCCTTCCTCTGAGTGCCACCAGGTCTCCCCCTCCAGGGGACATGGTCAAATGTGAGGCACCAGAGTACGTGAGAAAGTCATACCCCACTCTCCACTCAACTGTGGAGAATGTTCTGACTGTTGGCTAGATCTGGGTAGGGGTTTAAAGTTTACCTCCTGTATTGTCCTTGGCTGGTGCCTTAGTTTGAGCGGGACCCCTGGGCCCAAATCTGCCTATCATAATGTTCTACTTGTGGGTTTCTAGGACCCTCTGGATCCTTCTACTTTGCTATTCTCCCATGCTTCTCTCCTTTAGAGTCCCAATAGGATGTCCTCCCCTCTGTCCCAGTTTCCTGGTAAGTGAAGGCTTTCGTGGGACACGCCCCTTGGGCTAGTATGCAGATATAAATGAGTATATACCATTTGAGTCTTTCTGCTTCTGGGTTAACTCACTCATTATGATCATTTCTAGCTCAATCCATTTGTCCACAAATTTCGGGAATTCCTTGTTTTTAATAGCTGAGTAGTATTCCATAGTGTATATGTACCACAGTTTCTTTATCCATTCTTCTACTGATGGACACTTAGGCTGTTTCCATGTTCTGGCTATTATGAATAAGGCTGCTATGAACATGGTTGAGCAAATGTTCTTGTTGTGTGCTGGAGCATCTTCTGGGTATATTCCAAGGAGTGGAATAGCTGGGTCTTGAGGAAGCCCTATTCCCAGTTTTCTGAGATAGCACCAGATAGATTTCCAAAGTGGCTGTACTAGTTTGTATTCCCACCAGCAATGGAGGAGTGTTCCTCTCTCCCCACATCCTCGCCAGCATGTGGTGTCACTTGAGTTTTTTATCTTAGCCATTCTGATGGGTGTAAGATGGAATCTCAGAGTTGTTTTGATTTGCATTTCCCTGATGACTAAGGAGGTTGAGCATTTCTTGAAGTGTTTCTCAGCCATTTGATATTCCTCTGTTGAGAATTTTCTGTTTAGTTCCAAGCCCCATTTCTCAATTGGGTTATTTGGTTTGGTGGTGTTTAATGTCTTGAGTTCTTTATATATTTTGGATATTAGACCTTTGTCAGATGTAGGGTTGGTGAAGATCTTTTCTCAGTCTGTAGGCTGTCGCTTTGTTCTCTTGACAGTGTCTCTTGCCTTACAGAAGCTTCTCAGCCTCATGAGGTCTCATTTATTAATGGTTGACATTAAGGCCTGGGCCGTTGGTGTTCTGTTCAGGAAGTTATCTCCTGTGCCAATATGTTCCAGGCTCTTCCCCACTTTTTCCTCTAAGTGACTTAGTGTCTCTGGTTTTATGTTGAGGTCTTTAATCCACTTTGATTTGAATTTTGTACAGGGTGACAATTTGAGTCCAGTTGCATTTTTTTACACATAGACCTCCAGTTAGACCAACACTATTTGTTGAAGATGCTATCCTTTTTCCATTGAATGGATTTGGCTTCTTTGTCAAAAATCAAGTGACCATATGTGTGTGGATTCATATCTGGGTCTTCGATTCGATTCTACTGATCAACCAGCCTGTTGCTGTGCCAGTTCCATGCTGTTTTAATTACTAATTGCTTTATAGTACAGTTTGAGATCAGGTATGGAGATTCCTCCGGAGCACCTTTTATTGTACAAGATTGTTTTAGCTATTCTGGGTTTTTTGTTTTTCCATATGAAGTTCAGAATTGAACTTTCAATGTCTTTAAAAAATTGTGTAGGTATTTTGATCAGGATTGCATTGAATCTGTAGATTGCTTTTGGTAGGATGGCCATTTTTACTATGTTAATTCTCCCAATCCACGAGCAAGGAAGATCATTCCATCTTCTCAGGTCATCTTCAATCTCTTTCTTCAGAGTTTTGAAATTTTTTTCAAACAAGTCCTTCACTTGCTTAGTTAGAGTAACTCCTAGATATTTTATATTGCTTGTGGCTAATGTGAAGGGTGTGGTTTTCTTAATTTCTTCCTCTGCAAGCTTGTCATTTGTGTATAGGAGGGCTACAGACTTTTTTGAGTTAATTTTGTATCCAGCCAATTTGCTGAAGGTGTTTATCAGCTGTAGGAGTTCTCTGGTGGAATTTTGAGGGTCACTTATGTACACTATCATATCATCTGCAAATAGGGATAATTTGACTTCCTCCTTTCCCATTTGGATACCCTTGATCTCCTTGTGTTGTCTTATTGCTCTGGCTAGAACTTCGAGTACTATATTGAAGAGATATGGAGAGAGTGGGCAGCCTTGCCTTGTTCCCGATTTTAGAGGAATTTCCTTGAGTATCTCACCATTTACTTTGATTTTGGCTATTGGCTTGCTGTATATAGCCTTTATTATGTTGGAAAGTGCCTTGTATCCCTGATCTCTCTAAAACTTTAAACATGAATGGGTGTTGGATTTTATCAAATGCTTTCTCTGCATCTAGAGAGATCACTTGGTCTTTTTTAATTATCTAAAAGGCTGGAGGGATGGGCTCAGTGGTGAAGAACACAGGTTTGCAGAGGCCTGGGCTTTGATTCCCAGCACCCACATGGTGCCTCAAAACCTTTGTAACTCCAGTTCTGGTGGCTTGATGCCCTCTGTTAGTGTCCGTGGACATTGCATGCACGTGGCGCACAGCAATACACATAGGCAAAATACGCAGATATGTAAAATAAACATAAAGCTAAAGGAGCTGGAGAGTTGGCTCAGTGGTTAAGAGCACTGGCTGCTCTTCCAGGTCCTGAGTGCGGTTCCCAGCAACGCATGGTGGCTCACAACCACCTGTGATGGAATCTGGCTCCCTCTTGTGGTGAGCATGAAGCAGAGCATTGATATACATAAAATAAATAAATAAGGCTTTAAAAAAAAAGATGAGCCACTTTTCTGCATGTGCACTTCAAGTTTACTTATGCCTTGAGTTCATCTTATAAAGCCTGCTTCCTGTTAGCCATGTGATATCAATAGAATTGGATCTTCATAGTATTTTTGTTTTAATTTTTGGGACATTTAATAAAGGTAAAGCTATTTCTTAAGAGGCACTTTCTGTGACTTGTCTAGATAAAAACAAGGACCTTTTGTGTTTGAGAGACAGTGGTGCATGCACACCAGGGACTTCGCTTTCTGACTCGCCGGTGTGATTTAACATTGGCCCCTAGAGGGAGATGTTGCATTGAAATTTAACATCTTGTTTGAAGGGCTGCTTCCCATTGTTTTCCAGATTGCACGAACGTGTGTTAAACCCCCTTCAGAGTGCACAAAATGACCCCGTGGTATTTAAAAGAACTTGAGTGTATTCCAAATTAGAACTGGTATTGTTTTGCAGAGGACAAAATCTAAGACATAGGTTAATGATGTATTTTGTGAACAATTTTGACAAAATACGTTTTTGAAAGTGTCACTTTGAGCAATTCTACTTTGCAGAAATAGTGGACATTTTAGGGTTTTTTTCATTGGAAAAAAGTGCGGTAGAAGGGATTTGATAATTCACATTTACCTTGTTGGTACTTGGGACCACCTGAAATTTGATTTGACTGCATCCTCCACGGCTCAGGTAAAGGTGATCCTGCCAAACTGGAGTTCAACCTCCAGAGGCCACAGAAAAGTGGAAGGAGAGACTGCGGAGCTGTCTTCTGACCCCCCCCCCCCCACACACACACACATCCCTCATCCCCGCCAGACAGAAACAGGGAGGGAGGCACGCTAATAAGAAATAAGAAACTTGATTCCTTCCCCTTCATCACCAACTTGGCTGAAAGACCTACTGTGTGCTGATTGGACTTTATTGATAGTCTGGCAGGTGAGAGCTATATAAAACTCCTGAGTCTTGCATTAGAGCTAAGTGCAGGATTGATCTCAAGTACAGTGGCCTGGACAGCTTAGTCCTCCCCTTGGTCATGGCCCCTAGAGGGGAGTTTCTACCAGATCTTCAACTTTGCATCCTAAATAAGTCAGTCTCAAATGTTTTTCCTTTATCATCAATGCAAGTGATTTGTTGTTTGTTTTGTTTTGTTTTTTTGAGACAAGGTTTCTCTGTGTAGCCCTGGCTGTCCTGGAATTTACTCTGTAGACCAGGCTGGCCTTAAATTCAGAGATCCGCCTGCCTCTGCTTCCGGAGTGCTAGCATTAAAGTGCACTGCCACCAGTGCCTGGCACAAGGTTTTAACTTACAACTCTTTGTAGCGCTGTGGTTGTGGCTGACATGCTGGAGGCCCTGGTCCTATCCTGGCCACCACAAAACCCAAGCAATACCTCCAACCCCATGGTTTCCTTCTCACAAGGGCTTTGTGGTGAATAAGATAGGCCGCGGATGGAAGTGTCCTGGCCAGTGCAGTGTCACAGATGGTTGTTCATAGTCTGCTGAGGAGTGGCCCCTCTACACAGCGGATATGAGCATTCTGGGTTCTCACACGTCCAACTATTCAGCTGATGCTGGACACCAGCTCATCTTCTTCATTTGCTAAGGTTCCCTCCCACCCCCCACATATCAGATTAGGCTGATTTTAATCGCATAAATGGTGGGGGAAAACCACCTTTAGACAGAAGCCATTGTGTCAACATTGAGCCATGTAAAATTCCAGAGAGAAGAGTTTGGCGGTGGGGACCTGATGGCTGAGTAGGCTTGTGTGTGTTCCTGGATTCTTCACAAAAGTTACTGTCAGGCTCTATGTTTCCTTTTCTGATCACTCCAGTAGAAACATTTGATTCTAGTAAGTGCCTGGAAAGAGCTGTCAGACCCCCTGGCTTCTCCTAAGCTGCACATGTGTTTTGCTGACATGGTCTAACTCAGTGGTCAGCCTTCTGGCTGGTACAGTGATTTAGTGGTTAGCCTGGGCTTGCTTCTCTGGTGATTGCACCATCTCTATTCCACTAGGAGGCTAGGCAGTAACCAACATTTCAGAGCTCCCATTGTGCGCTGCAGTGAGATTTATACCGACGAGATCTGGGGCTTGGTTTTCGTCTTTTCCACAGGTTGTCTACTTTGGTCATCTGATACCAACTGATAACTAGTATGTGACACAATCAGTGAATAGCAAGAACACACACACACACACACACACACACACACACACACACACACACACCACATAGACATTCGTGTCTGAGGTTCTGAATGTTTAGAGTTCCCTGTCTACTTTGCTTTTTAAAGACAGATCTTCAATCTTGGTGCTTTGAAGGGCTAATTAAATGCTTAGACTTTTACTGTCTTTGACTAAACTTAAAGGATACCCTGCAGTTGGGTGTGGTGGCCCATGGTTGTGGTCTTGGCATCAGCAATGCTGAGGCAGGAGGATCATGAGTTTAAGCCAGCCTTAAACTGGCTTATGAAATGAGACCCTGTCTTAAAACAAAAGCAAAACCAGTACTACTAATATGATACATAGGGGCTGAAGCGGTGGCACAGGGGTTAAAAGCATGTATGGCTCTTTTTCACTTCCCAGCACCCACACTGGGCAACCCATAACTGTCTGTACCTCCCGCTCCAGGGGGTCCAACAACCTCTTCTGTACTCGCACTCACGCGCATAGCCCCACACTCCGCACACATACACATAATTAAAAATAAAATAAATCTTAGAAAGTAACATATGTAGTCCCTTGATTATGTCTTTCCAGAGAACATTGTCTTCCTTTTAACTTTAAAATGGAGGACTTTCTCCTTCACCTTCGTTATATAAGGAAAATACTACTTGTGGGTTGATGTGAAGTGTGGAGAAATACGAAAGCGTTTAAAGGTGAGGCTGTCTGAACGGGAATGGCGCACACCTTTAACCCCTCCATCTGCTGAGCAGAGGCAGGTGGATCACTGTGAGTTTGAGGTTAGCCTGGTCTACATAGTGAGTTCCAGGATGGCCAGGGCTTTAAAGTGATAGTCTATTGTGGAGGGTGGGTGTGTGGGGGGGTGGGCGCATAAGGAATGCGTGTGTCTGTGTTTGCTATGCTTCCCGGTCACTCACATGGTTTGTGTGTGTCAGTGTGTGGTCATAAATCTACATGCATGATTTGGTAAGTATGTTTCAGGTCAGTGTCTTTGTTTTCAGTTGTTCTGGGGCATGATGCAGTGTAGCAGGTGCTGGGGCCCTTCCATGTTCTTACAGGTAGTGTGGTCACGGCACCACCAGCACCCACAGCTCTAGCTTTGGTTAATTTTCTTACTCCAGAGCCTCCCAGTCGCAGTGTGAAGCTAAGGGTGGTAATTGGTGTTTGAGCACCTGCTGAGCATGTGTGAGGACCTGGGTTGGATCCACAGGAAAGGGTAAGGCGGGCATGCTGCTGGGAATGCTGAGGCAGGAGGATGGCTTGAGCCGCTGCCGCCAGCAGCAGCAGCAGCAGCAGCTAGAACCAACTTCCTAACTAGACTTGACAGTCATTCCTACTGAGGGCTTACATGTGATCAGCCTATGAGATTGGACATGTTTGGCACTGGTGTTTTAGTGGAGGAATTGATCTGAACTGCAGTCAGGACCAGCATGGTGAGATGAAGGCAGGGCCATGCAGCACGCTCATGGAAGAGGGAGAGGTTGTCCTTCAGTTAGATGCTTTAAAGGTTATTTTATTATTTATTCTCGTGTGTGTGCACCAGTGTGTACGAGGCATGTGTGGATGTCAGAAGACAACTTTTGTGAGTCAGTTCTCTGTCCATGATGGGCTCCAAGAATTGAACTCAGGTGGTCAGGCATTTACCCAAGCCAACCAACACAAGGATGACATCAGCTAATTTCTCTGTCTCTCTTTGCTTTTTTCTTTTTCTTTTTCTTTTCTTTTCTTTTTTCTTTTTCTTTCTTTTTTTTTTTTTTTGGAGATAGTGTTTCTCTGTGTAGCCTTGACTGTCCTGGACTCGCATTGTAGACCAGGCTGGCCTTGAACTCACAGGGATCTGCCTGCCTCTGCCTCCTGAGTGCTGGGATTAAAGGCGTGCGTCACCATGACCCGGCTCTCTTTGCCTTTTTAATGATCCTGAAGCTCAGGTTTACTGGGCAGTAAGCTTAGTGATTCCCCAGCTCTCTCCTTGCTCCCCAAGGCTGGGGTTATAGCACATGCATTGTACTTGCTTTCCATGTGGGTTTTAATGATTGTGTAGCAGACACACTAATGACTGTGCCATCTCCCCAGCCCCTGCCATCATACTACTACTACTAATAATAATAATAAAATAATAATGAAGAGCCAGGCAGAGTGGTACAGGCCTGTAATCCCAGCACTTGGGAGGCAGAGGCAGGTGGATCTCTGTGAGTTTGAGGCCAGCCTGTTTTATAGAGAGAGTTCCAGGACAGCCAAGGCTACACAGAGAAACCCTGTCTCTAAAAACAAACAAAAAGGTAAAGTAATAATAAAAAAAAATACATTTATTTATTTATTCAGTGTTTGTGGGTGTAGCCTGCCATGGTGCATGTAGAAGTCAGAGGTCAAGTTTTGGGGGATTGAGCCAGGTGTTCCTTTCTGTAATTAACACTGAGTCATGGAAGAATGGGTACTAAGTATTTTGTACATATCTGTATTGTTTCAATCATGAGCTTAAATTGTTTTGTTTTTTAAACTCCATCTTTTTTTCTTTCTTTTTTTCTTTTTTTTTTTTTTTTTTGAGACAAGGTTTCTCTCTGAAGCTTTAACTGTCCTAGACTCACTTTGTAAGACCAGGCTGGCCTGGAACTCACAGAGATCCGTTTGCCTCTGCCTCCCCATGCTGAAATTCTTCATCTTAAAATCAGTGAATGCAATGAAGTTTTTTCTGGAGGTGTGATGGAGCTGACTTGGTAGTCCACATAGGCCTTGAGACTTGTGGCAGTCTCTCGGCCTCAGTTTCTGCACTGCAGTAGAGTCCCTTACGGCAGGTTCTTTTCCTTTCTTAGATGAAGCTGAAGTTTGGTGCTGCTCTGTATTCGAACTTGGGGCATTTTGAAACTTTCCATGATTGGTCACAACCTCTCTCCAGATGGCTTTGGAAAGGAGCTGACTTTACAAATGTAGTTTATGTATATGGATGTTTTGTCAGCATGTATGTCTGTGCACCATGTGCATGCAATGCCCATGGAGGCCAGAGGAGGGCATCAGGTCTCCTGGACCTGGAGTTACAGGTGCTTGTGAGTGCTCGGTATTGAGCTAAGGTACTCTGCAAAAGCAGTCAGTGCTCTTAGCCACCTAGCCACTTCTCCAGCCTGCTCCTTTGCCGTGTGTGTGTGTGTGTGTGTGTGTGTGTGTGTGTGTGTGTGTGTGTGTGTATGTGTGTGTGTGTGTGTGTGTGTGTGTGCGCGGCGCGCGCATCTGCATGCATGCGCACATGCGTGTATGTAGTCTGTAGGCGACTCACTTAGTCTTCCTGCCTCAGTTTCCTCCTCTGTAGAAAGATTTGTCTTGGTGCCTTGTCCATCTGTAACATTGACTTTGAACCTGTGAACACTCACTGTGTCCCTGGACAGAAAAAAACCATCTTACAAAGAAACAAAGAAACCTTGTATTAAGCAGAGCACACTCTAGTGGAAGCCCTGGATTCCCAGCGCCAGGAATGAAGTCACCCGAAAGTTAAATTCCTTGTAGTTTGCTTCCACGGCAGAATTAAAAAAACAAAGCAAAACAAAAAAAACAAAAAACAAAAACAAGACACCTTTGTGCTTCGCTCCCCCTTCCCCCTCCCGCCCCGCTAAACTAAACAAAACAACCAAAAACTTGCTGGGTTTTCTTTCTCTGTTTCTAGTGGCCTTTTGCTTCTGTGAGGAAAGACTCCTCACTCCCAGCGCCTCACTGTCCCCTCCTCTTTCTGCTTCCTGCTAACTCTGCCTGCGCCTGGAGTCTGATCCTGTGCCGAGGTTCCAGTGAGCATGCTCGAGCCCCCCCCCCCCCCCAACCCCAAACAGAGGAAGCTGGTTTACATAGGAGTCATACCGAGCATAGCCAGCATGTCAGTGCAGTCAGC
Source organism: Acomys russatus (assembly GCF_903995435.1). NCBI lineage: Eukaryota > Metazoa > Chordata > Mammalia > Rodentia > Muridae > Acomys > Acomys russatus. The sequence continues at coordinate 42,388,700 of NC_067149.1, read as the reverse complement.
TTGAGCGGGCTGTGAGGGAGCGTGCCTTTGTCCTAAGAAATGTGCTTTGTGTTTTTTTTCTTTTTTTTTTTTTTTACTGCTCTCTTTTTAAACCCCCAAGACAGGCTTTTGAAGACGTATGAAATTATTTTTTAAAGCCGAATAGAAGACACAATCAGACACTGCCTTCCAATAAGCCCTTGATGGGTTTTGTTTGAGTCTGATTTTTTTGTGTGTGTGATCTTTTTTTTTTTTTTAAAAAAAAACCCTTTTCCATACTTTGTTGTGATCTTGTGAGGCTGGGCCTCTATTTTCCTGAAGTTTTAGGAGAGCCTGGAGCTACTCAGCTAAGACTGAAGTTTGAAACTTTCTCTTGGGGGTGGAAGCAAAGATCTGCTTTTCTTTGCTAGCCAGACAGATAAATGCTGTTTATGAAGATGGACCTGTTGAACTACCAGTACTTGGACAAGGTGAACAACAATATCGGCGTTCTGTGCTACGAAGGTAGATGTTCTAGAATGTACTTCTCTTTTGCATTTGTAATGGCCACTCCTCCTTTGGAGGGGGACTCCGACTTGCTTCTCAACATCTTTATTTTCTTTCTTGGGATGGTGGAGTGCTTTGGGGTGGGGGGGGGAGAGAGACTGAAAGAGAGAGAGACTGAGAGAGAGAGAGGTAGACACAGAGGGAGAGACTGAGAAAGACAGAGAGAGAGAGAGAGAAAGAGAGAGAGAGCGAGAAACTGAGAGAGACACAGAGAGAGAGACAGACACAGAGAGAGAGAGACTGAGAGACTGACTGAGAGATTGTACACCATTTCAGGACAGTTTGCTGGTGCCTGGCAAGGAGGGTGGCAGCAGGAGAGGGCTGGAAAGGACACTTTGTTAAAAGTTTGCTTCAGCGCACTAGCCAGATCTGGCAAGATTGTTACATTTTCTCTTTTGATTTTGTTGACATTTTATGTACAGTGAGGAACTTACAGAAACAAGGAAAAGTTAAACATGTGGGTGTTAGAGCAGAGGGGAGGGGCTTTGAGACTATTTTTAAACATATCACCCTGTACACTATTCTGTGTGTGCTCTTGCTTGGATTTCATGTGCTGGAGGAACAACAGCAAAAAGCTACCATAAGTTTTTGTTTTCCCGGGGCCATTGTCTTAGACATTGGAGGTTTTTTTTTTTCCCCTGGGGTTTGTGGGGCCGACAAGGCCTGGTGTCAGGGAGCCCAGGCCGGCTCTTTGTCTGCCGCTCCATTTCCTGTGCCGAGAGCTGACAGTGAGACAGGCTCCCTCCAACCCCGGCCCGGGACAGTTACACAAGCAGCCAGAAGGCTGAAGAAATTAGAAAATGCCCCCACCCCTAGGTTCTCCTTGCCCACCACCGCCCCTTCCCCTTCCCCTGTAGTATTTTAAGCTGCTCTGGAGTAGGGAAGACGAGAAAACTCCAATTCCATCTTTTGGAATTTTTACCTACGTGCGATTTGAGACCAGGGTAATGGGGCTGAGCTGTGGGACTGGACAGGCAGGGAGAGAGTGGGGGCTGCCTGTAAAAGCACGTAGGAATCAGGGCACATCTTGCTGTGGGCAGCCGCCTCTGTGCTTTCTGCCTTAGTACGCTGAGCGGTTTGCTTGCTCTTTCGTGACCAGAACTTAAAAGGGGCACAGAGCCCTGTGCTCATGTAAAAGTTTCAGATCTGTTTCTTTAACAGTTGAAAACATAACCCTTTCTCTTCGAAGCTTGTGATAATAATTAAGTCTATGGAAAGCATCTCATATTTAAAGGAGTTTTGTTGCTTTGCTTTTAAAAAGTAAGATATCACTTTACTTTGACAAGTTTCTTCTACATGTAAGGAGTGTCTTGGCTTCTAAACGCCCCCCCCCCCCCAATCACAAAGGCCGGATTCTCTAGAAGTCACTAGAAATCGCTTCTGGTATTTTTTGTATTGTCTTAAACAAAAACAAAAACAAAAAAACCGCATCCTATCCCCAACTAAAGCTTAAAAATATTTAGTAGGATTTCTTTGTCAACAAGTAATCTGATAATTAAAAAACAAACCAGAGTGCCTGGCTGGCCTGGGTGAGGGGCACAGAGAACCGTGGTTCCTTCCCTGTGTCCTGGGAGGAAGTTGGGCAGCTCCCCCAGGTGGGTGTGTGGTTCGGCGGAAAGTGCAGACGCCAGCAGTTAGCTGTCTTGCTTCCTTCACTGTTTGGAAGAACAGACTTAGACTCTTAGAGCAGTGGATGTGTGGGATCATAGGCTATCGTCTGTTTAGTTTAAACATCTGCTCCTGTTTTCCTTATTATGAAAGGTAATATTATTCTAACACCAAAATAAATACACAGGAAATGAAGAAAAGGGAAGCAAAGCCCGAGTGGCCCTCAGAGTCAGTTGTTTACGTCCTCTGGTTTCCTCACTGTAAACACCACACACATCTGGTCTCAACTGCCAGGGCCTTGTGAGGGACGGACACAGATCATTCAGGGGATTTGCTTCTGTAAAAAGTCAGAACACAGTTAAACCCAGGGGGAGGGGGTGCACCGAGGAGGCAGAGGCAGGTGGATCTCTGTGGGTTCCAGGGCAGTCTGCTCTACAGAGTAAGTTCCAGAACAGCCAGACACCATCTCTCAGATAAATAAACAAACAAAAAGAGTGTTGCTACAGTTGAAATGAGGTGTGCTGTTGTGGTTTCAGTTGAACATACTAGCCCCCCAGTGTTTCCAGGGCAGCCATGAGGAACATGAGTGGATGGGGTAGGTGGCACTGGATTTCATCCGGGCACAGGCCCACCTCCTGCCTGCTAACAACCCTGTCAGCTTTAGAAGTGAAGGTGCAGGTGGGGAGCTTCGCTTGCACAGGTTGGTGCTACTACCACAGCCTTGGTTGTGTCAGATGAACTGTTCTCACCTCAGCAGCTCCCAGGAAGATGGCTCAGCCACTTACCCTGCAGCGTGCAAGGGCTCCTGAGCCTTACTTTTGAATCTCTGGGTTGCCCTCCCTCTTTGAGGTCTTGGGCCAGAACCCACATTAATTTTGCTAAGTCCACCTTCTCCCCCAAGCCCCACTATAGCCCAAACCTGCTTTTGTTTTTTGCTTTTTTTTTTGTTTTGTTTTGTTTTTGTTTTTCGAGACAGGGTTTCTCTGTGTAGCCCTGGACTCACTTTGTAGACCAGGCTGGCCTTGAACTCAGAGATCTGCCTGCCTCTGCCTCCTGAATGCTGGGATTAAAGTCATGCACCACCGTGCTTGGCTTCCAAACCAGTTCTTTATGGCTGAAGTTTCTCCCTGTGTGGTAACCCCATCCTGGCCCACCCTCCATTTCTAAGGAGGATTGAAAGGCCAATCAAGGAAAACAAATAGTTCAATGGAGGTTTGGAGAGCCTGAGATGTTGAAACAGAAAATTCATCTAACCTTTGAGAACCAGTTTCTGCCCTAAAGACAAAGGTCTCGTAGATTTGCTTGTGTTGGTGAATAGGCCCAGGAACCTCGTGGCCCTTTGCTACCACGGCCAATAGCTAACTACTGCATCCTTCCTTGATCTTCTGATTGGTCCCATTGTATCTACAGAAAGTTCACATTTACCTCTGTCTCCATAAAAAGACATAGGTCAACCCCAGCCAGCCCTCCCTTACCTTTCCCCTTTGAACGGCTGAGCACACCCTACTGGGCTCCTGCCTTGGTGACTGGCACAACCCCATCGGATAGCTCATGGCCCACTAGGGCTCCAGAAAGTGGTTTATGAGACTGAACTCACAACAACAGAGAAAAAGTCTGCAGGCCTTCCCCCGGGCTTGTGGCCACTGCCGTATAATGTAGTCTTTAATCGTAAGCTGCTGTGTTTTCTCTAATTAACTGGTCATCACAGAGCCACCCAGGGCCTCAGACATCATCTCATACCTTCGCCTTATTTTGGCTAAGGAGATTGAGGCCCAGAGCTTCTCTCTGTTCAGGTGGACTTGGGGTTTGCTGTAGGACTGAGCTGAGATTGGAAGCCAGGGACTTTCACCCTTCTCTGGGCCTCTTCTTCCCATACTGCCTTTTCCAGCATTACTGTCCGTCTCACCCTTGCATCCTCAGGACTGAGCATGCTGGAAGACAGGGGGCAGGTCACACCCCAGCTCGCACTGTATTGTCCTGATGCCAGCTGGTTCAGGTTCCAAAGCTGTTAAGGAAGAGCAGATGCCAGCTGCAGGTGACCAGACTACTTCTAGAATTTTCTCTCCCTGCCCTTATAGAACATGGGGTGGTGTTGGAGGAGGAAGAAGAGGCCCTGGCTAGAGGCCAGGTCCCCAAGATTGAGTACTCCAGGAAGCAGAGGAGAGTGGAATGTTTCAAGATGGCTGACAGCCATATTTACATAATTACTCAGTTCTGAAAACCTAGGTCCTAATAAAGGCTCATGGTTGGCATGGCTGTAAACTGCTGTTAGTGATTCTTCAATTATGGGTTAAGAGCCATTAGTATGTAATTTGGTAGAAGAATTTTCTCCTTTTAATTTAATAGTGTGATTTGTCTTGGGAGAAAGTAAGGATAAATTGCATATTGTGATGGGCTCAAAGCTTCAGAGAAGGGCATGGATCGTTCCTCAGGGTTTAGAACTGCTGGCTGCTTTAGAACATAATTAGCACTTGCTACACCGCAGGCTGCATTCAGATCCATCTTCCTGGACCGGAAGGGAACAACATACACACTTGGGCTGCCCAGCAGAGTGAGGCCCTGCAAGTCTGGGCATGAGGCTCTTTTGTTTCTTGCCCGTCTACCAGCAACAGGTTGATGGAGCCTAGCTTCATTGTTCTTTGTCTGAGGAGCTCAGAGGAATTGGAGCCTCGAATGCTGTTAGGTGAAAAGGCCACAAGAGCCAAGCTACAAGTCCTGGGGCTGGTCTCCAGCCCTACACGCAAATCCAGATGTACTCTGCCGTGGTGCTTCTGTCACCATTTTATTGTGGAAATTAATTCCATTTCAGCATCTTATAGGGGTAGGGGTGTGTGTGTGTGTGTGTGTGTGTGTGTGTGTGTGTGTGTGTGTGTAGGGAGAGAGAGGGTTGGGAGGAAGAGGGAGAGAGAGAATGGGAGGGACTTGACCGGAGGAGCCCAGGTGAATGGTGAACACTTCTGTCCTTGTTCCTCCTAATTACAGGCTGCGCCCGGAAGGTGTGATTAGAGCCTCCTTCCTTCCAGCTCCACCACGCCCATAATTCTCAATCTCCTTCTGGAAGGATTGTTTGATTTGGCTGTTATCTCTGGGAGCCAGCGTTTGGCTTGTTAGAAGTCAGCCTTAGAAGACAGTGTTGTCTCCCTTTGCCTTGTGTTCATAGGGTGTCTGGGTTCATTGCTGTGAAACAAGTGTTTTTTAAAATCATGCCGTATAGATGTAAAGACATCTCTGGCCAGAAAGATTGCGCAGTGGGTAAAGGTAATTACAGCCAAGCCTGGTGGTGACCTGATTTCAATTCCTGGGACCCACATGGTAGAAGGAGAAAACTGACTCCCAAAAGTTGTCCTCTAACTCCAGGCTGAGTCCTGGACACCCCACCCACTTCTCAAATAAGTGTAAAAGGAAAAAAAAAAAAAAAAAAAAAAAAAGAGGGAGGGAGAGGGCCCTGTGCTGTGTTCAGAGCCTCTCAGTTCTGCTTCACTGCCAGAAAACTGCAGAAAACCGGGTTTTGTCATGAAGAAATTAGATCCAGATTTAGCTCTTTGCTTGTACACAAACATATTTTAAAAATCTTCTAAGGGAATGTTCCTGGCTGTATCTGCTTCATCTCTATGTATTTAATGTTTATTTAATGACAGTTTATATTTAATGCTATTTGTATATTTAGCTCATGGTAATTATTTCTTGCCTTGCTCAGCAGCGCAAGCCTGTAGTGTGAAGTAGGTCTCCTCCCTTTTTTGTTTGAAAAAGAAATCGTGAGTTAGTAGTCCTCCTGCAAAAGCAAACAGACTTTATTTTAAAAATGATTTTTCCTATTTGCACCAGTACTCCCCTGCCATCTTGCCTGCCTCTCACTCCCCAAGTGGATGTTACACACTCTCTGAGATAATTTTTATTTTTTTTTATATGCATGTGTGAGTATGAGACCAATAGAGGCTCTCCCATGGAGTTGGGGTTACAGGCAACTGTGAATACTCGATACGTGATCTGGGACACAAACTCCTGTCACCTATAAGGGCATCTTCTTAAGTATAACCACCTCCAAGCTTCAAGTTTTTTGTTTGTGTTGTTTTTTAAAATCACGTGTATGAGATGGGCAGGGGTTGTGTGTGCCATGCACATGGGTGGAGTCAGTTTTCTCCATCCGCCTTCATGTAGGTTGCAGGGCATTGGCTTGCGCGTCAAGTGCCTTTTCCTGCCGAGCTGTCTGCCCACCGGTGTTCTAGAAGTTCTGAGAATTCTTTCTGCTGGTTTGCTTTCCTGTACTGACTTTTTAAAACGTTTATAAAGTCTTATTTACAAATATTAGTGTGTTTGTGTGGTGGGGTGCCTATGGAGGCCAGAAAAGGTCATTGGATCTCTGGAGCTTGTATTTACTGTTTCTGAGCCGCCTGATGTAGATGCTGGGCTGCAAACCCTGGAAATGCCATAAACGTTCTTAACTGCTGAGCCATCTCCGCCACTGTGTCAACCTTAGACTTCTGTGGATTGCTTTAATCGGGCCTCATGTAGAATATCTTTCAATATTAACAGAGTGAATCACTGCTAGTTGAAAGAATGTTTATTTACTCTAGATAAAAGTAGAAAATCTCACAGGGTGAAGGTGCACGCCTTTAATCCCAGCACTTGGGAGGCAGAGGCAGGCGGATCTCTTGAGTTCAAGGTCATCTTCGTCTACAGAGTGAGTTCCAGGACAGCCAGAGTTACACAGAAAAAAACCTGTATTGAAAAAAAAAAAATAGCCCACTTCCCAAAAGAGTAGTAGAAAATCTATTTTATTTACTTATTTATTTTTGACAGGCTATGTAACCCTGGAACCCATTACGTAAACCAGGCTGGCCTCAATCAAACTCACGGAGATCCACCTGCCTCGTTACCTCTGGAGTGCTGGGATTAATGGAATGTATCAGCATACCTGGACTGTAAATGGATTTTTAAAAGCATTGTTTTGTTTTGTTTTTTAAGATGGGGTTTCTCTGTGTAGCCTTGGCTGTCCTGGACTAGCTTTGCAGACCAGGCTGGCCTTGAACTATATTTTAGATTATGTGTGTTTCTGTGTGTGTGTTTGTGCATATGAGTGTGGTACCTAGGGAATCCAGAAGAGAGAGATGAGCTGGAGCCCAGTGGGTTGTGACTGCCCTGCAGGTGCTGGGAACTGCTGGGTTCTCTCCCAGAGCAGCCAGTGCTCTCACCTGCCGAGCCATCTCTCCAGCCCTAGCAAATGAACTTTTTTGTTCTGCTGTTCTAGCTCTATGTAATTGGAATTATTCTGTATGCCGTCTTTTGGGGGTTGTGGAATACGCTGAGGGTGGAGCCCAAGCGCCTCACACATGCACAGCACGTGCTCTAACGCTGAGCTCTTGTGTCTTAATGGGGTCTTGCGAAGTGGTTCGAATGGCCCAGAAGCTTTGTCCCGTTTCCCATGGGCAGCCCGGTTGCATCAGAGGAGGCAGCCTCAGCTCTAGGATTGACTCCGCCTTCCTGTTCATTCACTAGCTGATAAATAGCTCCTGATGTTCTAGTTGGAATTTCCCCCCAGCTAGTATTTCATTCGCAAGCCCTACCACCCTTTCAAGTCCTTTCCCCACCCATTGTGATGGGCCGTCCTGCATCGTTTTGGAGAGTGCAGTTGGGTGGTACTTGTGGTAATGCCTGGCTCCATTGGGACTTGAGTTGGGAAACTGCTTGAATCTGACATGTGTGACAGGTCAGCTTTGCTGCAGTGACAGCCTTCTGTGGGCTGAGGAGACAGAAGAGCTTAGACAGAGGCAGTAGCCAAACAGTGCTTGGATTTGTGGGGACAGGAAGGGAGCACTGTTTTCAGCAGAAGCCCTGGCTTATTCAGGGTTCTCTAGAGGAACAGAATTATCGACTCACTCTATCTATCTATCTGTCTATCTATCTATCTATCTATCTATCTATCTATCTATCTATCTACCCATCCCTCCCTCCCTCCCTCCCTCCCTCCCCATCTATTGGATTTATTAGAGTGGCTTACAGGCTGTAGTCCTGCTTGTCCAACAATGGCTGTCTACCAGCAGAAGGTCTAAGAATGTAGTAGTTGCTCAGTCTACAAGGCTGACTGTCTCATCTGGTCTTCAGTACACACCATAATCCCATAGAAGTGGGCTGTGATACCAGTGAAGGGATAGACTTGCTGGTAAGAGTGGGGCAAGCAGGCAGAGCGAGCAAGCTTTGCTGTTTCCATGTCTTTTATATAGGCTGCCAGCAGAAGATGAGGACCAGATTGACGGTGGATCATCTCGCCTCAAAAGGTTTGAATTAAAAGTGGATCCTCCTACCTCGACGATCAGGATTAGAAAGCAGTCTTCTCACTTCAAATGGTTTAATTAAGGGGAAAAAAAAATCCCTCACAGGTGTGCCCAAGCCATTTTAGGTTTTAGTTAATTCCAGATGTAGTCAAGTTGCCAACCAGGAATAGCCCTCACAAGCCCCGTGCCTCTGCTAAAGTTATGAATGGAAAAGCATTCTCCATGTGCATAGTTCTCAGCCTTCATCTTCTGTCTGTTTCACATGAAAACTAGGGCTTGTTAATGCCTCTTGGCCAATGATTTGACTTTAATAGAACAAACTCTGGGATTTAATGTTTTCATGCAGACGTGTGCTGCCAAGCTGTTCAGTAGAGTTGTTTACACTACCCATAATCCAGCTGGGCAGTGTCCATATTTTTTCCCTGATAAGTTAAGGGGACCATGAGTGAAGTTTTTGGACAAGTTTTTCTCATCTTCTATTATTATGTGGTTGCGCCAGCCAGAGTTGGGGCTGATTTGAATTTTTATTTTATTATTGGCCACGTTTTACCTGTGTTCTTTCATTCTTACTGTGCATTTTAAAGACAATTTTTAATGCATTTATTTAGTGTGTGTGTGTGTGTGTGTGTGTGTGTGCGTGCTCGTGCACACGCCTGTGCATGTGTGTGCTTGCACAAATACCACAGCTTTTTGTGTAGAAGTCAGAGGACGTCTTGCTTTCCCACCTACAAACTCCTTTAACTCTCTCCCTCCTCCCTCCTTTCTTCCTTTCTTTCTCTCTCTCCTTCGCTCCTTCCTTTCCTTCCTTTTTCCTCCCGGCTCTGTGAAAATCTAACTCACCACTAGGTTCACACTCATGCACTAGGCTCATGGTCCCAACCTTGTGGGTCTCAGGCTTTAAGAGTTGTTCCTCTTCCTTCCTCTCGTGGCTTTCTTTATGCTGTATTAGCTCACAACCTCACACCCTTCGCTGTGCCGTGTGAGCCCCTCCAGCTTTAGACTCAGCCTTTCCGTTCAAGTTACAAGAAGGAAAAAGTCTACTTAACCTCCACTTCCTTTCTGCCCTCTTGCTCCTCCATTCACTATTATCTGAATTTTTTTTAAAGAATTCGTTTTAGAGGCATGGTAGCACATGCCTTTAATCCTAGCACTTGGGAGGCAGAGGCAGGAGGGTCTCTGTGAATTTGAGGCCAGCCTGGTCTACATAATGAGTTCTAGACAACCAGGACTACATAAAGAGACCCTGTCTCAAAAAAGCAAACAAACAAGAAGAACTTTTTTTTTCAAGGCTGAGGAAGTAGCCCAGTGCTTAAAGGGCTTGCTGAATAAGCCCGAGGACCAAAGTTCAGATTGTTAGAAGCTATGTAAGTGCCAGGTGGACATGGTGGCCCGCTAGTGAGACTAGCCACATTGGTGAGCTGAGTTTGATTGAGAGACTCTGCCTCAAATACTAATATGGTAGAGTGATTGAGGGTCCCTGTTATCAACCCCATGACCCCATGACACAACACACATGAAAACAAAAAAATAATTTAAGCTTATTTTGATCACATATGTTAATTATGCTTGTTAACTGAGTCCACTATGATACTTCAATGCATGCACTGTGATCTGGTATCTGTCCCACAGCCTCTTTGGAACTCCTGGGTAGGTCATGGAGTGATTAGAGTGGTCTGCTTACTACACTTTTTTTAGTTCTTGTCTGTGGGACTTGGGGCTTCCCTGCTAGGCTAGCTGGCTGACTGAGAGATCATCTTGTCTCGGCCACCCTGTTGGCTGGGATACAAAGCCATTACACGGTTCTTTAAAAAGGATGTATTTTTATGTGTTTGTTTGCATGTATGTCGGTGTGTCACTTGTGAGCAGTGCCTGTTAAGGCTAGAAGAGGGTGCCAGACGCTCTGAGACTGGAGTTACAGATGAGTGTGAGCCACTACATGGGTGCTGGCAACCAAACCTAGGTGCTCTGCAGTGACGACACATGCTTTTAACTGCTAAGCCATCTTTTCAGTATTTACTCTTCCAACTTAGGTCCTTTGGCTTGCAAGTACTCAACCAGCCGAGATAGCTCCAGCCTCAATAACTAGAGTTTCTTTCTTTAAAAACAACAACAACATTATTTTTATATGTGGTTACGTATGTGTGTTTGTGCCCTTGATTGCAGTGCCCACAGAGACCAGAAGGCTTCAGCTCTGTCTCGGATTGGAGTTTCCAGGCAACTCTGAACCAACTGATGCTCAGCCATCTCTCTAAACCCTAACCAGGCTTTCTTAACTCTTTGAAGGTTGTTCTAGGAAGAAAACAAGCAGAAAAGGAGGCATATAAGTAAGGTATGGAAAATAAGGGGCAGAGAAGCTCAGCCTGTTCGGGAAACACTGCTGGGGGCTGTTTGGAATGCCGTTCCCCTGCTGGCCCCAATGTCTAGTCTTGACGTTGGTCCACCTGTTAACTGTGACCTCGTTGTTTATGGGAAGTCGCTTCTGCTCAGTTGTGTGCCAGACACTGTTTTATGTGGTGGGGATACAGCTATTAACCCGACATACAATCCAGCAGATGGTAGCCTAAGTGCCAGCAGGGGAGACAGAGCAGGTCAGTGCAGAAGATTAGGGCAAGTGCTACCGTTACAAGCTTACGCCTGTGAGCTGATAGACTGTTGGCAATAGTCGTGTACGAACTTGAAAAGTCACTGTTTTTGTTTGCAAACTGTAGAACATAGAGATAAGTGGTTTTACCCTGGCCCCGTGAAGGCTTTAAAAGTATATGAAGGAAACACTAAACAAACTCATTGGAATCTTAAAAGTTTGGGGTCTTTTATTTGATTTATTAAGTAGGGCCATAGTCTTAGCAGTTGCATGTATCTGTGGTGTTAGGAAGTAATGTTTGTGTGTGTGTGTGTGTGTGTGTGTGTCACTATCAATTTTTTATTTTAAAAAAAATCATGTGATTCATTAGGACTCCAGTAGGAACAAAACATACATATTTAGAATATGAAAATTCAGTGAATTAAAGAAGTCTCAAGAATGATTTAGTCCTATATTCATCTCAGACTTTAAAAGATAATACCTGACTCTTTTAATCTTTCTGCGTAGATGGCGGAGGCTTGAGGGGTAGGGGTGTGATACAGACATTTCTCCAAGGTTTCTTACTGTCAGCCTCTGGGTTAATTTCCATCTACTGTACAAAGCTTCTCTGATGAGGGCTGGGTGATGGACCAGACAGTGTGTATAGCAGTTTGTCATTAGAAGTCAGTCATGCGGTTTGCTTGGCAAAATAATAGTGTTAGGTTTTGTCCTAGGCCTGTGACCTGTGTAGTCTCAGGTTCTTGGCCACTTCAGCAGTGGCGTGTATGGGTTGCTTCTCACAGAGTGAACTTTGAAGCCAATGAGAACGTGGTTGGTTACGTCTGTAACACTGTGCCACAATTGCACCAGTATATCTCACCGGCAGGTCATTGTAGATCACACAGTCTGTAGCTGGGTGATGTTGATGATTCCCTTTCTTGTCCAGTAGTGTGCAGAGTCAGTTTCAGAACCATGGATGCTCTCAGTAGGGGTGAAGCTTCTAGGTGGGTGCCAGCTTGACCTCTCCATATTTGATATCATAGTGTTGTCCTCACTGATAGGGCCTTACCATCATGGTGGTGGTGGTGTTAGTGGTTGTTCTTCCCTTTCCCTTTCTTTCTTTTTCATTTTTCAAGACAGACAGGGTTTCTCTGTGTAGCCTTGGCTGTCCTGGACTCACTTTGCAGACCAGGCTGGCCTCGAACGCACAGATCTCCACCTGCCTCTGGCCCCCGAGTGCTGGGATTACAGGTGTGTGCCACTGCGCCTGGCTTGCCTCACCATCATCTTGTAGGCAGCAAACAATAGCCTTGGCAACAGGTTGTGATATTTGTGGGGTTTCATGGGACTCCCTTGGCCAAGAACTCAACAAGATGCAATTCATTCTCAGCAGTGGAGGTTTTACTTCGTGGCATAAGATATCTAGTTGGAGCACTGTCTTCTCTATTATTTGGTGATACCATTTAGATTCCTTTCCTAGATGTTTATATTTTAGGAAGCTTCTGAAGCAGGTTTTTAAGTGGCCTTTAATGTTAGTTATCCTTTATTCCCGTATTTCCTCTCCCATCTTTCAGTTCCTGTGAAATTGTACTTTCCCCTTTATCTCTCCATAATCTTATATTTTATTTGCCCTTTCTAGGGATATTCTCTCCTTTTCCCTGGTGCCTTACTAGGTACCCAAACCTACATATCAAAAATGTAAAAGCTAACATTCACATATAAGAGAAAACATGTCTTTTGAAGTCTGGTTACCTTACACAGGATGATATTTTTTTCTCCCTGATGGATGACTCCAAGGAAACAGTATCTTCCAGACACAACAGGACTGATGCGCTTGTGAACTCACAGAGACTATGGAAGTGTGCACAAGACCTGCACAGGTTCAAACCAGATAGGGTCCCACCCCTAAATAGGAAACTACCTGCAATTGATACCCACTGGCAGAGGGAAAATCAGTTTTCTTCAGCAGCATGTCACTGGCTATATCAACCACACACAAGGGCAGGCCCCATGCCCAGCTGTAGTTTGCCAACACAAAATGAACTCAGTGGTATTTTGTGAACTTTTTGTTTTGTTTTGCTTTGGCTTTTTTTTCCCCCTGTAATTCTTTTGCTTCTTTGTTTTGATTTTTGGTTTTGTAATTTTCTGTGTTTATATGTGTTTCTTTTCTTTCTTTTTTGAAAGAGAAAAAAGAACATGAAATTGGATGGGTAGGGAGGTGAAATGATATCGAATGAAAAAAGTATTTTTTTTTTTAAGGAGGAAGATAATGCCTCAGTGGGAGGGTATAGTAATGCTCCTTGTCTAAAGAACTTACTTTAAGATGCCACAGTTTTGGGGCTGGAGAGATGGCTCAGCGGTTAAGAGCACTGGCTGTTCTTCCAAAGGACCTGAGTTTAATTCCAGCACCCACTTGTTGGCTTACAACCATCTGTAATGAGATCTGGTGCCCTCTTCTGGTGTGCAAGCACACAAGTAGGTGGAATACTGTATAAATAATAAATAAATAAATCTTTAAAACAAAAACAAAACAAAACAAAGAAAAGATGCCACAGTTTTTAGTGTTTACTAAATGGGATGCAAATCCCAGGCTTCCCTTAAATGCTGGGTGTGGCTCTCCACCTGCTGGGCGTGGCTCTCCACCCACTTGGCTTGCCTTCCTACTCATTCCTTGCACTTTTATTGAAATGTCATTAAGTGATCAAGAGAGGGATTTATCACTGTTTTCCTTTCTGTTTTATCAAAAATAAGATCATATTAATGCTGGGCGTGGTGGCTGCACGCCTTTAATCTCAGCACTGGGGAGACAGAGGCAGGTGGATCATTGTGAGTTTGAGGCCAGCCTGGTCTACAAAGTGAGTCCAGGACAGCCAAGGCTACACAGAAACCCTGTCTCAAAAAACAAAGACAAACAAACAAACAAACAAACAAAAAGATCATATTAAGTAAAAATTTTGCTTTTTAAAAGTGCAATTATATTTTCATTGTTTTGTGTGTGTGTGTGTATGTGTTGGGGTCAGAGGACAACTTTGCGGAGCCGGTTCTTCCTTCCCGCCTTGTGGGCCCTGGGTAATCAGGCTTGGTTATCTATCACCTTTCCCCGCTGACCCATCTTGCTGGCCCATCAAGTTAGAAGTTTGAATTTGTTGTTCCTATGAGAGAATGATCTGTGAACTGGGGGACCTCAAAGCAGAGGATGGCTGGAGTCTGATTTCGCAGCGGGCTGCGATGCTGGTTTGTGGAGGGAGTCGTTTGGCCCTTGAGTTAAAAGCAACTTTGTGTGGAGCTGCTTAGCTCTGGTGGATCATGATAACTGTGCACAGAAAGCTCATCTGGGGCTTTTGTTCAGGGTCAGCATTTGGGGAACTTGGCATGACCCAGTTTTGGTTATAAGTGGTTGGTCCTAGCATCTTAAGACTGTACCTTCTGTTTTCAGTAGTTTTATTTATTTTGAAGTTTATAGACGTTTATCTTGGTTGAGTATCAGACGAAGATAAAGGATTCTTTAGGCTTGGTGTGGTGCCTTACACTGCCATCTGAAGCTGAGGCTGAGGCTGAGGCAGGAGGATGAGAACTTCTAGGCCAGCCTGGGCTACATAGTAAAAACCTGTCTCATCCAGTACCTCGTGTGCAAGAGCTGCGTGACACCTCTTTGTGGCTTCGTGCCCTTGCCACAGGACGTCGTAAAGTCGGTTTCACCTGTCTTTGATCTTCTCTCAACACATTCGCATCCATCCTCTCCTCTCACAGAACACTTTCTTCTGCTCTCCAGGAGCAGCACTGTAGAAACATTTCTACAGCATCGAACGGCCTTTTCTAGATTGCGCTGACGCCAGTTCCTGGAGTGGAGTCTCAAATATCTTGCAGCTAGTGACAGTTTTCTTTGGACCAAGAGTGAATTCAAGTCACACTAAAGTTGACTGTTGAAACAATGGCAACCGTCATTTTATTAAATCCACTTTCAGAGTCAAACCTGCTTCCTCCCTGTCACAGCATCGTAAAGTTTAAGTTTCTCAAGGGCAAGTCAATGAGAATATTTGCTTTCATGCCAGGAGTGGTCCCTACCTGTAATGCCACAGATGGAAAAGCAGGAGGATCAGGAGTTCAAGGCCAGCCTGGGCAGAGAGGGCAGGGTGATGGTGGTAGAGGAGGACATATTGATATGAATCTATCCCTTTGTGTGGTCTCTCTGCTAGCAGCATTATGTGCAAGCTGGGCCCTAAGCAAACATGAAGAAGACTGAGGTCAGAGAGCCCTTCAGTTAGAGGGTAGGCAGGCTTACCCTGGGACCACTGATGTCTTTGACTTTGTCTTCATTCTGTTTGGCTTTGCTCATTCATTTACTTTGTCATGCAGAACAGTTGGCTGCTTGCAGCACCAGCAACCCGTTCTTCACCTCTCTTCATGGGAGTTGACAATTCCCCTTGCATATAGGTCTGTAAGCGATTTTCTGCAGGATGAGGGCTCCCTCTGACCCTGGTTGAAGAGGCAGGGTGATTGTAGCTTAGATCCCACAGTGATGCTTAGAGCACAGAGTGAAAGGCATCTTAAAATGCCCAGTAGTGCTCTAAAGGCTCTGAAAACCCCATCTGTGCTAGATCTCTGTGATGGTTTGAATAACAGTGGCCCCCATTTGAACACTTGGGACCCAGTTGGTGGTGCTATTTAGGGGAGAGGTTTAGGTAGCGCAGCCTTGCTGGAGGGAGTATGTCACCAGGCACAGGCTCTGAGATTGACAGCCTCACTCCACTTGCTGTTTTCCTTCTCTGCATTTTGTCTCTCCGGTTCCCTGCTCCTCCCACCATGTTGCTCGCTGCCATGCCTCCCTGCCACGAGATGGACCCCTCTGGAACCATTAGCCCAAATAAACTCTTTCTTCTGTGAGCTGCCTTGGCCAACATGTGTTATCACAGCAGCAGACGAGGACCAAAATGCAAGAACCTTTGGGGAAATGAGGAGGGGTAGGATATGTATCCACCCGTGTGGCTGGGTATTTTGTTTTGACTGATGGTGGTTGTGGTGATGGTGATGGTGTGTGTGTGTATGTGTGTGTGTGTGTGTGTGTGTGTGTGTGTGTGTGTGTTTGTCTAATTCAAGGTGGAGATAAAACAACACATGTGCATTTCCAAAACCTCGGAAGCAGGCGTCAGCTGACCCAAAGCCGTGAAGGATGGTGCCAGGCACTTTATAGTTTTGTTTCAGTTGTCATGAAGCTAGGTTGTGGACCTCCAGATGTGAGATGCACTGCCATGGTGAATTTTCTAACACATGTGGTCATATGTGGCTATCACACATGACCCTTCTGTTACCCAGTAGCCTTTTAAAAATTTCCTGGGTCAGAAGCTAAAACCCCCAGCACTGTTCGGATTTCAGAAGGACGCACCATTCCAATCGTGTTAGTTCTCCAGCCACGATGAATCATCTGAGAGAACAAACTTACTAAGGAAAAGCTCTACTTTGGGTTTCGATCCTGGTCACTTGGCCCTGTTGCTTTGGGCCAATGGTGAGGCAGCATATTGTGTTGGTAGCTCATGGTGGCCAAGACACCACAACCCCTTCAAGGCCAACAACCTGACTTCCTCCTACTTGCAGACTAGGGATCCAGCCTTGAGCACATGGGCCTTTGAGAGACTCACCTGAACCATAGCATTTGCTGTTTTATTGCTGTCTGTTAGCATCCCGAGGTGGAACGAGGCAGAGTGTCAGAGGCACAGGAGGCTGGCAGTGCTTTGTGGATGTTTTAAGCACCATTAGGAGGTTAGCTGGAAGAATGCCCTGCTAACCTCTGAGCGTACCAAGGCTAGTGTCTACAGTTAACGCTTCCCTCTGCCCTGTGCCCATCCTGTTCTGTAGACTTCAAGACACTGACTGACTGGAAGTCACAGACCCCTAGAGATTTGTTCAGAATTTGGCGAGGAATAAATTACAGAAATTATATGACAGATTTTTTTTGTTTTTGTTTTTGTTTTTTGTTTTTTGCCTAATAGGAAGCCGCTAATGTCAAGAGTAGGTTCCAAATAGGGAAACTGAGGTATCAGCCAGGTAAAAGGGGAGGCCACTAAACTAACTTATATTTATAAGAGGTAAACATTTTTAAACCACCAGTGAGGATAATGTCTGGTGCAGAGGTGACTGTGGTATGAGCTCCACGGAGGACACAGGGCTACCGATGTTTCACGAGGTAATGAGAGGCCTGAATCCCACACATTGAAGCATCGAATTTCACATCATCACTTCTGCCACATTGCTTCTGAGGTGTCTCCTCGGCAGTTTGAAAGGTTAGATATGGATCTAATTGACTCCAGTATTGATCAGTTTGAGAAGTGGCATGAAGGTTTTCCAGGTTCTCCTGAAAGTGCTATGACTACAGAATTCTGACGTTCCTGTAATGTTTTTTTTTAACTGGAACTGCGCATAGGAATATGTATTTAGCTCCAGCCTGCAGGGTAATGCTGCTGTGAGTGGTCCTGAAAAAAACATTGCACTAAGCAAGAAAGAGAAACCTTGCAAGAAAGAAGTCAGGGAGTGTCTGCGATTGGTTAGAGTTAACCAAGAACTATTTGGGCTTCACACGGGAGGTCACGGTATGAGTTCGGTGGATCCCAGGTCTTTAAAAGCTCCCCTGTCAGACCCTTGCAGTTGGTCACACGGGGTGGTCATGGGCATATGTGTGTCAGCAATGTGCAGAAAATCTTAGATCAGAAAGCTCATTCATTCGAATGTCCAGCACTCACGTTAGACTGCAGAGAGGCAGGTTCTTGACTGCCCATCTCACACACTCTCTGTGCCCCTGGCATGTTGACAGTGCTGTGACATGAGTCCAGGAGAGGATCAGGCGTCTTTGTAAGAGAGTACACTCATGTAAAGGGTGTATGTGGCAGTGGGGTTGGATATGTGTGGGGTCACTCTGTTCCCTGCTTTCAGCTACTATTGCAATGATCAGAAAGGTTGATGTGTGGGCGATCTGAGGTTAGCTGCTGGAATACATGTGTGTAAGCGCAATGGATTGTCCAGCGAGAGTCCTCAGGTGCAGCCCACCACTGCATCTGTATGCAGCAGGGTGGGGCCTGTGCTGGAGGCTGCTGTGGATTGCTGCCATTGTTCCTGAAGTGAGATGGACAAGCAGCTAGACCCCTGAGGTTAATAGCACAGAGAGACTAGAGACCCAGAGAACTCATCGTGACGAAGCTGAGCCTGTGGCTGCAAACCGCTCATCCATTTAATTTGCCAGATGCTAATAGTCTCTTGAGCACCCCAAATCAAAACATTTCACTTTTGCCTTATTTCTTCATTAGTCTAATTCCCATTGAGCTCACAGTCACGACTGCAACAATTTAGGGACGTTGTAGCAGGGAGCAGTTTCAATAGGCGTTGTCAGTGAGGCTCTAAAGAAAAGCTGGCAGAGCACACGCAGCTTCTGCAGCCAGTGACGCTGGGGTGTGTGGCACTGCCAGGAAGGAAGGTTTGGGAAGGTGGCTGAGATGTGGGGACGTCTCTATCACTTACTACCCAGAGTTTTACCACTTATTTACTAGGTGGTGGGAATTTAGCAATGGACCATGTGGGGTAGCCTCTCAAGAAATGGGTCAGGAGGATCATGGCTTCAGGCCGACCTTCATCTCAGATTCATATGCCTTGTAAAGAGGAAAAGAGGTTCCATCCCTTGGAGACTGTGTGGAACTGTAGTAACGAAGAAGATAGCTCACGGGGTGGGGGGATATTTTCACAAATGATGTCTATAAAAAGGATTGTTCAGAATATATAGAGAGCTCAGAGCACTGAGGGACACAGCCAGAGATGGCTCAGGCAGTGGTTAAGAGCACTGGCTGCTCTTGCCGAGGGACCTGGTTTTAGTTCCCAGCACCCATATGGTGAGGCACAAGCATCTTAACTACAGTCCCAGTGGATCCAATGCTCTCGTCTGTCCTCTGTGGTCACTGCATGTGTGTGATATTCTCTCTGTTTCTCTCTCTCTCTCTCTCTCTCTCTCTCTCTCTCTCTCTGTTTCTCTCTCATAAACCAGATGCTATTGGTTATTGCACAATTCTGAGGATGCATAAGACATAGTCCATCAAATGCTTTAAAGGGTATGTGATTCTCAATAAAACTACTATAAAATTTAAATATTTTGAATAGAACACATTCAGTTATTATGTATGTATTGGAATGTTCTTTGTATATACATCTGTTTACATTTCAATGTTTGGCTAAGTAATGGCATCTCAATTAGCAATCTTATCGGTGGTGTCAATAGGTCATTCCCAGCTCAAGGCATTCTTGGCTGAGCTCTATGCTGTAACCCTATTCTTAAGAAGTGTATGGTCTGGCATTGTTGATTATTTCACCACCAGTATCAGCTGTCTTAATGAGAGAGTGTCATCATACATGTTGAACATTGAGATCTCTATAGAGCATGCTTGTGTGTGTGTGTGTGTGTTCGTGCACGCATGTGCGCACCTGCATACATATGGGGCCAGTTGTAGGCTGGGGATGAGGAGAGAGGAGAAAGGTCACAGGTTGCCACAGAATCATGAGTTTTGCTTACAGCTCAGACATTGGCATTGGCTGCCTGGGGCTCAGCATATAAGGTACCTTTTGGAGGTGTGTGTGACACTATGAACTGTCTTTGAACTTTCAGAGATCCACTTGCCTCTGCCTCCTGAGTGCTGGCATTGAAGGTGAACACCACCGTGCCCAGCTAAATGGCAGCTCTTGAGTAGGTGCATGAGAGGGTTTTCATCATGGCAGGTTTGATTGGAAGTGGGAGGAGGGAGGGCAAGCAAAGGTTTTACAGGTGTGCTTGTCACTGCACCCTTTGGCCTGCAGGATCTGTTTGCTGGCAAACTTCTGCTCACCTGCCAAAGACCTGCTCTCTCACACCCCTCTGAGGGGCACAGATATCGCAGATGTGGTCTTTTGAGCCAGGCCTGGGTGACATTCCAGGTTTTCCTTTATCCAGAGTGTGTGCCCGTCGGTACGCTGTTGAGCCACTTTGGCCTCCATTTCCCCCCAAATGAAACTAGCAATAGAGTCTGCCTCGGCACAAGTGGGTGGACGGACAGTGCTCGCCTGACAAGACTCACGGAGTAAGTATGCATGTATCCAGCCTCTGCGGACTTAACAGCTCCTAGGAGGCACTCCTGGATGCTGAGTCTTCATTCCAGGCACAGTGGGCTGCTCTCTTCTCTGCATCTCAGCATGGGCCTTATCTTCCCTTAGCCCCAGTCTATCTGCTGTAAAGCCATCGGCATGGCCAGGACAGCAGTTAAGATAGCCTGAGTATTAAAGTCAATCCGAGAAGTCTGGTTTAGGGAAGAAAGTGTGTGTGAGGATTTAAGGCCCAATCACACTGCTTCTGCAGCTGAGATGCTGAGGGTGGGTGGGGTTGGTGGGGGGGGGGGAGGTGGTGGGAGAGGGGGATGGATTAAGACGTCCTGCAGTCCTCAGCCAGCCTAGTTTTCTCACACAGTGGCTCTGTGCAAGCTCTAGTACAAAAGCTGAGGGCCAGTCCCAGGCCAGGGCAGCACGCCCACCAGCTCCCCTCTCAGATGGCTGGGAACGGAGACTTAGGACCACATCCACCCACTCCCAGAGTTGACATCGCTTTAGCTGCACACCGTGAGGCCTGCAGAAAACTGCTGGGGGTGTTGAATCGTGCACTCCTTCTGAGATGTCAACTTCTCCTAACTGTCCTTGAAGCTCATTCTTTTTAAAGAAAAAAGAAAAGAAAAAAAAAAAAGAAGCCAGCACGGAAGCAACGCTTCTTTCTCCTTCTCCCCTTCAGGCAGGAGCGCAGGAATCTAGGCTTGCCTTGCACTTCTGTTTCGTTTAGTTGGTGCAGATGTGTGGCTGCAGGAATGTCACCTAGCCCATTACGCTGCAGCCGCTGCTTGGGCCCCATCGCTCTGCTGTGCACTCGGGGCTCATTTCTGGACCTTTGAAGTGGCCGCCAGCCTTTCATCTTCCCTCATTTTCACTTAATGACAGCCCAGCCTTTGATCAACCCAGTTCTTGTCTGTCTTTGGCTTCAGGGTTAGTCACTTGGAGGTAAGCAGAGAACCTTAAATAGGCCTGTGAGTGCCTGGCCTTTATGAACACAATGGCTGCTTAACCTTCATATCTTAAGCAAATACACGGAAGGGGAGCCGGCCCTTCCTGGCCCCTCGGTGATAACATTTGCTTGCTCGCCCGGTAGTGTAAACTGAAAAAGAGACCTGAGTGTGCCGCCCCCTCTCCCCAGCCCCCAGTTTTAAGTTGCAGCTGCTACCCCCACCCTTCACGGAAAGCTTGTCTGCATGCTGCGGACGCACACTCCGCGCTCAGTGTTTCATTTCCGACGGTAGACTTGTCTGTGGATTCTCTTCCGTGAGACATCTCTTTTCCATAACGATTATAAACTTTGAGTTAATATTAAAATCTTGGGAATAATCTATATCCCACCAAAAACTAGCTCACAGATGGATTTCTGTGGTGGAGCTGGTTCAGCACGTGTGAAGCCTACACTTATTCCCAGATGTGAGTCACCAAATCACAAATTCATGTGATTTTTTTTATTGTGCTCTGCACCATTATATTTTAATTGTGTATGCTATATGTGCATGTGTGCATGCACAGGCTTGTGTGTGTGTGTGTGTGTGTGTGCGTGCGCGCGCGCGTGTGCGCGCGAAGTCTTTCCTCTCCCACAATTTTCACATTGTTTCTAGGGATTGAACTTGGACAGTCAGGCAACTTTACCCACTGAGCCAGCTCACTGTTGTGCAATTATTTCATTTTAAATTTTATTTATTATTGTGTGCGTGTGTGTATAAGATATGGGGGATATGTACATACCATGGCATGTATGTGAAAATCAGAGGACATCTCTGTGGAGGCAGTTCTCTCCTTCCGCCTTTCTGTGGGATCTGAGGATCAAACTTAGTTGGGTTTTTCTGGCAACTGCTTTTGCACACTGAGCCACTACCAGCCCCCTAATTCTTAATCAGAAATAAATATTTATTCTTATTTGTATATAGAATTAGCTGTCTGCCCCTCATATGTATCTTCATTAACATTTAAAAACTTCATCCAGCAAGCAAGCATACTCTTATTTTTCTTTCTTTCTTTTTTGAAACAGGGGTTCTCTGTGTAGCCTTGACTGTCTGGGACTCGCTTTGTAGATCAGGCTGGCCTTGAACTCACAGAGATTCACCTGCCTCTGCCTCCTAAGTGCTGGGATTAAAGGCATGCGCCACCACTGCCCAGCTCATACTCTTATTTCTTTATTATTTTTTAAAATTTCATTTAAAACATAGGGCCTTGCTGTGTAGCCCAGGCTGGCACTGCCCTTACTCTAGTCCAAGCTGCCTGTAAACTGCGGCAATCCTTTTGCCTCAACTCCCAAGTGCTAAAATCCAAGCAAGAGCCATTACAGGTCTCTGGGAAACCTTAATGCAGCCCCAGGCCCAGGGCTGTTCAGTTTACAGACAGAGAATGAGGAGTTGGGGCGGGGCTCAGGGGTGGGTCATTTGCCTTCCATGCATGGTGCTGGCTTCTGTCCCCAACACCACAGAACCATGACAATGAGTTAATGAAAAATAAGACAAAATGAGGTTTGGGATATCTGTGTGGATCCAGTACTTATTGCTACCCCCGACCCTTTGTGTTAGGCCTCACCATGCTAAGCCAGTGTGCTGCCACCAGCTCCACCCCCAGCCCTCTGTCTTTAGCTCTGGCCATCAAGAATTGAGTCCTCTGTTACAGCCACCCTGGTCTTGGATACATGTCATTCTTGCCTCCTGCCTTTATGCATACAGTTGTCGTTGCCTGGGATGCCCACCTCCCACACTCCCACAGCCCCCTTATCTCCAATGATATGGGGTGTGCTGTTATTTCTCAGAGCTAGAGTTGCTGTCTCCTATCTGATGTCCACAGACCCCTCTCCCTTCCTCTCCGGAGTCCTTTCCTTCATATTAATGTTTCAGAGCCGTCCTCCCTGCAGTTCTTAAACGGGATATCCGTTTTCAGTGTTTCCGTAACGGAATACCTTGACAAAAAGCAAGTTATGGAAGAAAGGGTTTATTTGTATTGTGGCTTACAGTTCCAGAGGGGACACTGTCAGTTATGGTGAGGAGGGCAGGGCAGGGCAGCTGGAGTGTGGGTCTGGCCTGGCAGTCAGATAACAGAGATCCAGTTTCACTCACACACAGGAAGTAAGGTCAGACTATAAAAACTTCAAAGCCCATCGCTGATGGCGTACTTCCTCCAATGAGGCTCCACCTCAAAACAGCGCCACCAGCTGGGGACCAAGTGTCCAAACACACGAGCCCATGGGGGACATCTCACACGCAAACCACAACATATGGTAACCCTTAAAATGCTTGTGGAAAGGAGAGCTCTTGGGTTCCCAGTAATTTTCGCCCCCTGAGGTGGTGTTAATACTTCCTTGGGATGTAATATGTATGCTTTGAATTTCCTCCATTTCAGGAGGTGACACTGTTGGAACTTCCTGCCTGTGGTGGAGGGCAAGGATGAGGAGGCTGAGATCAGTACCCATCACTCATTTGCCTCACTTATTCAGCAGACAGTCAGGATCACTGATGTATTCCAGATGGTGTATAAGCCAGCCTCAGCTTATGTTGGGCCATCATCTTTCCATATGCACCGGACTCCCTGGATGGAGTCAGTTCCGGGTGGCAGTACCAGCACCGTGCTAAGAGAAAGGCTGCCCTGGTGTTTTGTTTATGGAGCCCTGACGTGAATGATCCCTGTACATAGTCAGGATCCACAGCCTCTAAAAAATATTCTAGATCCACACTTGGTTGAATGTGGGAGGGTTGAGGGCCTACTGTGTGTTCTTTTGTTGTCTTTTGGTGTCACATCCTGGTCGGATTTGCACTGGGTAGCATCCAGGGCTGCTGTTTTGTGCAGTATAGCTACATCCTCTTGCATTGCCACAGAAGGCCCACGAAGCATCACATCGGTGGATCAATCAACACGAGGGCATAACCCCATGCTCTTATTATGAAGAGGAAGATGTTGATTTATTTAAGGTTGATCTTTCTGTTTGTTTGGGGTAATAGAAAAGTCTGTGGGTAGCATCCTCACCACACGGACAGCTCTGATCCCTGGTGTGGGATGAGCTTGTGGCAGGTGATGCTGAGAGTGTTCGGTGTCACCTCTGTGGAGTTCTTGTCAGGGTTGTTTAACTAGGACCTACGATAATCATGAAGAGGTGACCAGACCAGCAAAACATAGCATGTCACAAAAGAAGAAGAAAAATAGTATTTTCTTACAGGAGATGAGATTTAAAAAGGCATGACAGGTGTATTGGGCAGTGTTTGGCTGTGCTGCCTTGAAGGACCAGCTCGCTTGGGGACCTTTGCATGTGCACTAATGCTTGGTGGTGGCAGTCAGTGGGCTATGCTCAATTCTAATGGCACCATGGCTTTGCAAGAGAGTGTCACTGACGTTCTTAGACTGGTTTTGATGATGTATTTAGTGATGTAAGACTAAGTACTTCCAAGTTACTTTCAGAAAGAATAGCAGCTATTTCTAGGGAGAAACATTTTAAAGTCTAGGCATGGTCAGCCATAGCTTGGGAAATAGCTTTGAAGACTGACAAGTAGGGTTTTGTATAATTGGCTTCTACACAGCAAAAGAAACCATTAGCAGAGTGAAGGGGCAGCTGACAGAATGGGGGAGGGGTCAGGGGATTAGCATCTAGAATATATAAAGAATTGCCACCAAACCTTCCAAACTTCAATCAATAAATGGGTCAATGAACTGAGATGATAGAAAGTTCTTAAAAGGAGAAACACATATGGCCAATAAATACATTTAAATGTCTTCAACTCTGTTAAAGAAATGTGAATTAGAACTACTCTGAGATTCCATCTCATCCTAGTCAGAATGGCTAAAACCAAGAAAACAAGTGACAACAAATGTTGGAGATGATATAGGAAAAAGGAACTATATTCAATGCCGGTGGGCAAATAAGCCTCTGCAACTACTGTGGGAATCATGGAGGTTTCCCAAAATATAGAACTGCTATATGACTTAGCTATATTCCCCCTGAGCTCATACCCAAAGAACTTTAGGTCCTGTTACAGAGATGCTTACATAATTCATGTTTATTGCTGCTCTATTCACAGTGGCCAGGAAATGGAGTCAGCCCGGAGTCTATCAATAGATGAATAGATACTTAACACATGGAGTGTATGTGTGGTAGAATTTTATTCAGCAGGAATAAATGAAATGGGCAGACCTGGGTAGATCTGGAAATGACAGTTAAAGCAGTATTCCATGTTTCCTCTCATGTGGATGCTAGATTTGTGTGTGTGTTGTGGTGAGTAGTCATGACACTATAAAGGAGACTACTGGGAAAGGGATTGGCATTGGTGGGATTGGATACATGAGGGGAGATGACATCACAGAATAGGATTTCAGAGAGATTCTGGGATCCGGAAGTCCCTTCTGAAGGCATGCTCTCCACTGATCTGCAGAGTCCTTCTAGGCTTTGCTTGCCAAAGGCCCCACCTTTCAACGTTGCCGTACTGCAGGCTGACCTTTCAACCAACCCAGAAACCTTTGGAGGCAAACTCCTCTTGGTTGGACTGTGCATTTCTGGGTCTGGTTTTACATTGCCCTTGTCTCAGGTGTCCTAGAAAGTCAGGTCACTGTCCCCAGGTCATGCCACTGGCTCTGGGGATCGCTTAGAGTACTCATTGTCCCCTGCTTCTGCTCAGTGTGTCTGGCCCTTTCTGTTAGTTGGAAGATGAGGAAGTGAGTGTTGTTAGCAGGCTCTTTGGCGCCATACTCTTGACCTCATAGTGGAGCTGTGTCAACTGACGGCACCGTAGAGTCCCTGATCCGGCCAGGGAAGCCTTCTTCATGTCCCTGTCCCTGGCCGGGGATGAATGAGAAGCTCGGTGTCTCCCAGGGGCAACCTGTCCACCTGTGCAGTGACACTCAGGTTAGGTACTATGTGGAGGGTCAGTGTCCCATCCCAGGACATTGGCGGAAGGGAATACCCAGTGTCTCCATTCCCATGATTCTGTTTTACCCCAGTGGTCAGTGATGGACTTCAAGTTGCCACCCTCCCAGGACCTGTGACGCCACCTCAGATGCTAAGCCCGTGTGTAGCAGAGGCCTTGCTGAGCAGCTCTAGGTCACTTCACCAAAACAATTAGAGAAGGGCAGAACATTTCCTCTCTGCCTGGCCATGGTTCACCCTGACCCCCAGAAGCTAGCTCTGGTGGGGAAGAGGTCTGAGCGAGGCCTTTGCATCAGCCCTTTCTAAACACTGGGAAGTGGAATGATTCCAGAATCTTCTGCAGATAGTCGTCTGTCCCCACCCCCACCCCCGTAGTTCCCCCTCCTTTCTCCTCCTGTCCTCAGCAGTATGTTACCAGTGCAGATGTACGAGCCAGTCTAGATAGAAAAGTTCCTGATGGACACAGAGCCTCCTCCATTGAGGAGGCTCAGTGTACTGATATTGAAGAGGCCCGAGCCACCTTTGTCTTGTTGGCACTTGTGGCCATGGCAGGACATGTGACACATTGGGCCACTGCCAAATGTTCTTGGGTTCAAGTGGGTTCAAAGGAGCCTTTGTCAACACAGAACAGGGCTTGTCCCCCTGGGACACTCCATGCCTCACTCTCCTGAGGATGTCTGAGCAGGGAGGGGAGGACCCAGACATAAGATGCTGGCTAAGTGAGGACCACAAAACAAGAATGCCAACAGATGTTGGGTTATTCTGAATCCCAGGTAAGATGTATGAATCCCAAACTCAGCTTCAGGGGTAGACTCCAACTTTGTAAACTGTGGGTTGTGAACCCCCTCCCCCCCCCCCCCGACCATATAGGGCTGACGCCATGAGTGTGGAACTCAGGATGGGGGTGGGAAAGTCTAGCAGCCAATAAAGGTTTCTGCATTCATGGTGACCCAAAGCAAGCAAAACGCACAGCGTGGTGAATCTGGGGTGTCTCTGGCCTGGCTTGTCCATGCCGCGTCATGTGAGTTCATCTGGCCTTGGGTCTGAGCATACCACGCGCGTGTGTACCCTATCACGCCATGCACAATGCCTGTGACCCCTGGGAAGCACCTTGGCTCGGGTTGCAGTTCAGGCTTCTCACTGCACGCATCAAGGTGTCTGCCCTTATGGAAACTAATTATGGAAAACAAGGGTATTCACTATTTTCCCGCCATCATTCCTCAGCTGGTTAGTAAGTTTGTCCGCTAGAGAGATGGCTTGTAGTTAGGAGTGTGTACTGTTCTTTCTCTAGAGGACCAGAGTTCGAGTCCTATTCACACATATCAAGGGGCTTGCAACCATCTCTAAATCCAGTCACAAGGGATCCAGTACCCTTTCTGGTCTCCATGGGCACTTCATGCACATGGTGTACAGATGAACATGCCAGCAACAAGTAAAAAATTAATCTTTAAAAAAAAAAAAAAACTCACTGTCTCTTAGCTTTGTGTTGTATTTGATTCTAAAACTCCAGCTTGAGTTTCTTATAAAATAGTTCCATAAAGTTTGCTTGGGGCCAGGTGGTGGCGGCGGCGCACGCCTTTAATCCCAGCACTTGGGAGGCAGAGGCAGGCAGATCTCTGAGTTCAAGCCTAGCCTGGCCTACATGAGTTGTAGGACAGAGAAACCCTGCCTCAAAAAACCAAAACAAACAAATTGACTTGGGATTAGGACAGGATTTCCAGCACTTTGTAAAATAGCCCCAAACAAACGTACCCTTTTTCATCTTGTACTGTCTATTTATGTGAAGCACCGACAGATTATAGAATGAAAATACTGATTAATTCTGAAAGATGTTGAAGAATATTCAGCCAAGATTTGTTTATTAAATCTAAAGGAGATGTGCATCCATCTCATTACTATACAATTTACTTTCATCTTTAATAAATGATAGAATTATATTTATACCAAAGAATTGTCCTGAAATACATTTCTTTCTTTTTTCTTTTTCCCTTTTGGTTTTTCAAGACAGTTTCTCTATGTAATAGAGCCCTTGTTGGCTGTTCTGAACTTGCTTTGTAGGCCAGGCTGGCCTCAGACTCACAGAGATCCACCTGCCTCTGCCTCTAGAGTGCTGGGATTAAAGGTATGCACCACCTTGAAATACATTTCCTAAAGATTATTATCCATAAATATTTGATTTTTGCATTTAACTTATATATGTATATTCCTGAGTCATATAAAATTTTCTTAGACCAAAAGGGTTTGTGAGCGAAAAGGTTTTTTTTGTTTGTTTGGTTGGTTTTTTGTTTGTTTGGTTTTTGTTTTTTCAAGACATGGTTTCTCTGTGTAGCCTTGGCTGTCCTAGACTCGCTTTGTAGACCAGGCTGGCCTCGAACTCACAGTGATCCGCCTGCCTCTGCCTCCCAAGTGCTGGGATTAAAGGCGTGTGCCACCACCGCCCGGCAAGTGAAAAGTTTTTTAAAGCCCATAGGCTGCAGAAATGGGCAAGCGGTTACAGCACTAACTACTCTTGCAGAGGACCAGAGTTCTGTTCCTAGCACGCAGGCCAGGTGGCTCATGATCACCTGCAACTCCAGCTCCAGGGAATCCCATGACCTCTTCCAGCTTCCATAGGCATCTGCACACTTAACACACACACACACACACACACACACACACACACACACACACACACACACACACACACACAAATAAATCTTAGAAAGCAAGCAAGCACTGCCCCAGACAGTGTTTCCTGTGGCAGTTACGTGGGGGACGTTCTTTGTGGTGCAGTGACAGGTATGATGGTAAGAGCCTCTTGGTGTCAGCCCCGCCCAAGTTGCAGCTCTATGCATTTCTGGAGTCACTGGTCCAAGCGGAGGTCTGAAAGAGAAGGCAGGAGATGGTTTTACACAGTAGGACTTGTTGCCTCTACTGGCGAAGTCTGGGTGTGATTGTAGTGGTTTGTATTCAACATATTTTAGTACCTTTTGATACTCAAATTAACCTTTCTCCTCAGTGTTTAAAAATGACCTTAGTGCAGTGGATGTTGAAGATGATAGGTGTCATGTTTTTTTAAAAGTTTTTGATGCCCTCTGGATGTGTGTGTGTGTGTTATCATACATGCAGTGCCTGTAGAGACCAGAAGAGGGCATCGTATCTGGGAGTTGGAGTTAGAGGTGGTTGTGAGCCACCTAGCCATGGGTGTTGGGAACTGAACTCTGGCAGAGTTGGAAGTGCTCTTAACCTCAATGCTCTCTCTCCTTCCCCTTGTTGTCTTTTATCTTTTATCCTCTGTGGAATTATAGATGTTTAAAACCGGGTAAGATTGTGGACGTTGTCTGGTCCTCATGTACCAGTGATACTCCATGAGACCAGGCCACACTCGGAGCTCCTCTATCGCTCTCTTCTGAATGGAGTCTGAGCGCATCCCCTACCCACCCCATCTGCAGGCAGCCAGAGTCCCAGGCTCAGCCACTCACGCCTCCATGCTTCTTGGGCTCGGTGTGTCTGGGTTGAGGTACAGTGGGCACCCCCGTGCTTTTCCTGATGCCGCTAGGGGGTCTGCCGTCTTCTCAGCTGCCCATTTTGCTCCTCCTGGCCTGTGTGGTCCTTTTCTGGAAGTGGCCTCCGTGCCTTAGGCTGCCCTCAGCTCAGCTAGGCCACCAGGCTCTCTATAGAGATCTGCTTGAAGTTGGGTTGAAATGCTGCCTGTGTCAGTCTGTCAGTTAGTTCCTCTGTGGCCCTGCTAATGACCTTCTTCTGTTGTTAGCTGAAGCCTATACAGGTGACTCTGAAACCAAGGCTTGCCCAGGGCTCGGCCCTGCGTGGCCACACTGGCCTGGATGGCTGGGCAGGCTCTGCTTGGCTGAGCTCAGTTTCCTGGTTCTAAGTTCTGCCTCTGAACACTGGGGCCGTGGACCTGAGGAGCAGTATGAAGGGTGCTTTCTGTTAGAACCAGAGGGCTGGAGGGCATGGGCTTAGTCACTGAGCAGTAGAAATGTGGGCCAGACTTGTGCTGTGGCAGACACCATATGTCACATCTTTTATCTCTGCTGGTTTGGGCCTGCTCACCCAGCTGCCCAAGAGCCCTTCTTTGAAAAACAAAAAAAGTGAACCAGAACAGTTCGGCCACAGCCAAACTGTTTAAAAGAGGCTGATTTCACTGCGCCTTCTCCCCAGCGGTTCATCCCTATAATGGGGGCTTGTTATTTAAAAGAAAACAAATGTTCCTCAGCTGCCTGGGCCCCTGCCCCACACGCTAGCCCTGGACCTATGAGAGGGTTGTGCAATGTCAAAGGGCAGATCTTGTAC
Source organism: Acomys russatus (assembly GCF_903995435.1). NCBI lineage: Eukaryota > Metazoa > Chordata > Mammalia > Rodentia > Muridae > Acomys > Acomys russatus. Next base: position 42,358,471 of record NC_067149.1, on the reverse strand, counting down.
TGGGGTGCCTTCCCTCCCGCCGAGACAGTGACGTCAGCCCGGTCACCATGGCTGTGGTCAGACAGGAGACACGCCAGTGCAGGCGAGTGGCTGGCGTGGGGAGCTGTGGTTTGATGTTTTGACGTTAGGTTCAAACATGGCGAAGGGCTAGTGGGGGAAGGGCAGGAGAACAGTAAGCTGGGGCGGAAGAGTTGAAGGTTTGTTGTTGAAAGCTAGTGCGCCTGGCCGTGGTGGCACGCTCCTGCAGTCCCAGCACGTTGAGACTATGGCAGGAAGGAGATGAGTTTGAGGCAAGACTGGGCCACACGGCGAGGCTCCCACCTCAACCAGCCAGCCAGCCAGCCAGCAAGCAAGTGAATACACACCGCTGTTTTGAAAGTTAGGTTCTGTTTTGTTGACTGTAAAAGGCGAGAAAGCAGCAGCTGGCTGGTAGTGTGTCTGGCTATTGTCACTGTGTTGAAGTCTTAGAGTCCTTCACTGGCAGGATTTCAGATGTGCCGGACTCCTCCTGTCCTCACGTTCCAGTGTAACTTTGGTGTGACTGCTTATGTGTGGCATTGTGGTTGTAGCTTTTTCCTTTTCCTCCCTACCCCTGTGCATGTGTGCATGTGGCTGGGGATGGTGCCCAAAGCCCTGTGTGCCCTAGGGCAATGCTTGGCTTCTCCATTCCCGAATAATCTCCTGTGGACTTTTCTCCCTCTACGCTGGCCTCACTAAAGTTCAGCCACTCAGCCACTCGTTCCTGTGTGAACCCCAAACAGAGCAAACACCTGTCGTATTCTGCCATGGCCTGGGCATGTGGAGTGGAATGCTTTCCCCACCCAGCATGTGCCTGTAGCCACTGAGTGACTGGCCTCTCTAAGGGTGCCTTCTCAAGTGATAGGACCTCCTGGTGGCTTCTGTCCTGAGGCTGGGCCACCCCATAGCTGCTGTCCTGAATGACTGCTCCTATTTTGGACCCCTTGGAACTTGCTGCTGTGGCAATTGTTTCCATAGCAATGTCTGTTGCCCCAGCAGGCAGCTGATGAAATGGCTCCTGAAACTCTGGGGTCCATGCTGAGCCTGTGTCCTCCCCACTCCTTGGCCCCTGCCAGGAGTGTTGGGAAACACTGGGCACGCAGTGTGTATAGTGTAGGCTGTTTAGCATGGGTCGGTCTGCAGGGGTGGTGGCTTCCTGGGGTCTCATGGGGTTCTTCGTCCACTCACCAATCTTAAAGAGTCATCTCTGCTTTATAGAGGAAGAAGCCCCAGAAACAGGGCTGAGGAAGGAAGAAAGCTTGCACCTTCCCAAGGTCTGAGGGTGAACACTGCTTAGCCCAGGGTTAGCAGAAAGGAGGCTGAGGCCCACCCCAGTCAGCCAGAGTCTGAGATTGGCAGGCTGGTATAGGATTCCGTGTTGAGCTACTCCGAGCAGTATGGAAAGTTCCAGCGTGCCCTGTGGCCAGAAGCCGTACCAGAAGTCCTGCTGGGGGTGTATTACAGGTCACTGTATATTTGCAAGTTTATATTTTGCTGTCTAAACTGGCAGAGTTTTTATTTTTCCTGGTGGATTCTCAAAAGGCCTTTCCCTCCTTCCTTCCTGCTAACAAAATCGCATTTGTCACCCGTATGTGAAGCAGATGCCTGTTTGATGGTCATGAGGTGGCTTTATTTGGGTACCACAGAGCTTCAGATGAAGTTGACTTCACACAATATGACTCTTGATTAAGACAGTGGAAAAAAGATTGGTCAGGCCTCTGAAGACGATGTGTAGCAGCTCCACAGAAGGTTCTCTGTGTGTGAAAGAGTTAGCCCCTTAGGACTTCGAAAGTTGAGACTTTTCACTCAAAATAATTATAACTCTCGTTACAAATTTTGGAAGCTACAAACCCTTTGTATTTGAAAGGCTATGCTTATCTTGGTTCATAACCAGGCACAACTTTGTCTCTCGGCTCAAAGCTCCCTGAGCAATAGCCCAGGAAGCCAGACCAGTCAAAGGAGACCTATGCCACAGCCCTCATGAGCACGTAACTGAGAAACACATTTTGAGAGTTGCAGCTTGGGCCCGGAGAGCTGGCTCTGTGATCAAAAGAGCACTTGGTGCTCTTTCAGAGAGCCTGCCTTCTGTTCCCAGCACCCATGTTGGCCAGCTCACACCTACCTGTGATTCCAGCTCCGGGGGAATCCAACAACCTATTCTGATCTCCATGGGCATCACACACACACACACACACACACACACACACACACACACACACACACACACACTTCAAAACTGTAATAAAAACAGCAACATCAGCTTGTCGCGGTTTTGTGACCTCTCTCATAAAGGTGTGTGTGGGGTTGGCTCCCTGACAGTCAAAGGGCCTTCCCTCCCAGTTTTAAGTTCCCTTTGAGGATTGGTTGCGATCAGTTTTCCTCTCTCGGCTGTTTATAGCAACTTTTCGATTTAAACTCTACCCTAAAGAGCGAGTGCTGGCAAACCTTGTTGATGTCAAATGTCCCCTGCTTGGCAGTGGCTGCATGCCCAGACCATGTTCTGAGAATGGCAGGCTGCCTGCTGTATTGCCAAAACTTTCCACAGAGAGACGTTTTGCAAGGGGCCGGGCAGGGAGGCCAGGGAGCTAGGGGACTGTGGACACCACAATGGGGTGCTTCTCCCGCCTGCTGCTGACATCCACGTTTCCTTTGCTTCTCTAGGTGAAGCTTCTCTCAGGGGAGAATCCAGAATGCAGACCCTCCCGGTGGCCTCTGCTCTCAGCAGTCACCGCACAGGCCCGCCCCCCATCAGCCCCAGCAAGAGGAAATTCAGCATGGAGCCCGGGGACAAGGATCTGGACTGTGAAAACGATCACGTCTCCAAGATGAGCCGCATCTTCAGCCCCCATTTGTAAGTTCCACCCCCTTTGGTCATGCTTACTCTGGGCTGGGCTGGGCTTCTTTTCACCTTTCCACCCATCGCCTCATTATGATGGTGTGAGTTATTGATAGAGGGCATTGTTTATAAAAGACTGGCGATGTTCATATGCCAGGAAGATGTCAAGCTGACTTTAGTGACTGGTCCAGACATGAAATCTTATTTCCTTTCAACTCCTACAATCTCTCACTCTGTTTCCCTCTTGGAGGCCAGCAGCCCTTGAGACCTCTTGTGTGGGCACTGTCTGGAAAACCTGGCTTTTCTTGCCAGTGCAGTCTGCTAGCCATTATGCAGATACTGGTTGTCTGTGAGCACCTGACTGAAGGCTGTTGCATGGTGGGGGGTGAGGGGGGCAGAGGTGATGGTCCAGTATTGTGTCCTGGGGAGCACTCCTGTTGTGAGGCTGGTCACGGCTGGAGGTAGCCTGGAGCCATGGTAAGGGAGCCTCTCTTCTATCAGGGCACAGGAACTCTGATTCTTCATTGGCATTGCGTGTCCTAGTGTCTTCCCTGGCCCTCAGATTCATTCATTCTTTCTTTCAACTTTCTTTTCTATCTTTCGCACAAAAAAGATAATATTTGTATGTGCATTGGTGTTTTGCCTGCATGTATATTGGGTGAGGGTGCCATATTCATTGGAACTGGAGTTACAGACAGTTGTGAGCTGCCCTGTGGGTGCTGGGAATTGAGCCTGGGACCTCCAGAAGAGCAGCCAGTGCTCTTTCTTAACTGTTGAACCTTTTCTTCAGCCCATCTCTTAAGCCCACTTTCTTTCTTTTTTATTTTATTTTTATTTGTTTATTTGTTTGTTTGTTTGTTTTCTTAAGCCCATTTTCAGCATGAAGAGGCTTAAGCTGAGCTGGGCATGGTGGCTTATGTCTTTAATTCCAGCACTTGGGAGGCGGAGGCAGGCAAATTACTGTGAGTTCGAGTCCAGTCTGGTCTACAAAAGTGAGTCAAGGATAGCCAAGGTCACACAGAGAAACCCTGTCTCGAAAAACAAACTAACAGGCTTAAACTGAAGTTGTCTGGTCTTGCTGGCTCCTGCTAAAGAAGTGCGTGTCACTTTGCATTTTCAGGACTCGGTGAGCCCTGAATGTCTGGGCTATGGCAGTTATGTAGCCAGCCCATGTCCCCACGTGCAAATGAGTGGTTTGTAATCACTGGACTTGTTCCACAGGAGAGGAGTGCAGGCAGCAGGTGCAGTGCAGGGTCCTTCCTGCAGACAGCGCTCTGCAGCTGGAGGCAGCCCTGGCCTCTGCTGCCTCAACCCGCGTCCTCGCATTCCACGCATGCCAATCTGCCTGCTCTGTTGTGTTCAGTCATAAGACACTGACAGAGGTATTTATCCTCAAATAAATCACTGTAGTGTTAGTCAGAGGCTGAGCCTGCAGTCTGGAGCCTGGAATTTGCTACACTCAGGAATCCGGCGGCAGAGGCTGCGCAAAATAGCGCCCTCTCTCACTCACTCGCTGAAGGGGAGGGGCTCCGAGGGCTGCTCGGGCTGGGATTTTTGGCACTGGTTCTCTGTTACTAGTCTCTCATTCTCTCCCATCCAACTTTCCCCAAACCCAAATAAGAGGCTTTGACTCTGTTTTCTTCTTTTCGAGGGAGGGGAGGAGGAGAGGAGGCAGCCTGGTGACAGTGTAGGTTGGGATCTGCTCTATTTGAAGCCCTTGGGTTTACCTGAGGTGTAAGGTGAGGGCCTCTTCTGGGCCCAGTGTCCTTACTGCAAGATGGCAGTGATCAGGTTTGCAGACTGAGACCCCCCAGTGTGGGAATGATTAAGCTTTGTCACAGGTGGAAGCAGTCTTGGCGGGCTTTACCCTTGGGGCACCCCATGAATACCTTGTGACAGACTGAGTAGAGCCATCCTGGGCCTGGAATTCAGGAAGCAGACCTGGGAACCCCACCTGGGCTATTCTTTTTCTAATAGACCCTCAACGGGGGGGGGGGGGGGGGGGAAGAGACCGCCCTTCCCACGTAACTCAGACAGGTAGGGAAGAGAAAACAACAGGTTCAGCCAGGGCTTGAGCGCATGTAGAGCAGCAAACAGGCTGGACCAGCACGCGGGCCAGAGAGACATCTAAAAACCCATCCCGTGGAACGGATACCGAAAGATTCACTCTTTTGTCCCTTTAACCTTTTTTCCTTCTTGTGTAAGCTAGTTGGGTTGTATAATAAAGTTTAATTGTTAAAAAACAGAACCAACATCACCCTAGAGTTAAAACAGGTCAAGACTTAGGTGGCAGAAGTTATGCTTTTATTGTTAATAACCTCATTTTTCAGATGTTGGCTGTGATGACAGCAGAGAACAAGAGCCTGTGGTATTGAGTGTCTGAGAAAGTGTGTCTTAGTCTGGGCACCCCACCTCGGATGCCACCTTCTTTGGGTCCCTGGGGTAGTGAGCATGCCTTCTTTATTAGACTATTTATTGTAAAGTGCAGTTCCTGGTGCAGTACGAACTCGGCTTTATTTGTTTTTTTTTTTTCCTTGAGGCTGGCTCTCATGTGGCCCACCCCGGTCTTGACCTCACTAGGTAGCCCTGGCTAGCCTTGAACTCCCGATCCTCCTGCCCCTTCCTCCCAAACATGGAGATAATAGACATACACCACTACACCTGACTGGAGTGAACAATATATTAGAGTTAAAAATTTTTTGGAAACTTCTTGTGATTGCAAACAAGAGCTTGAAATACTGGTCTATGATGACACTCTAAAGAGCTTTAAGCCTACACAATAAGGTAGGCGTGTGGCTCCATGCCAGCGTCTGCTGGGTGCGCACGGTTCTCATATAGCCCCAGCACTGCAGAAACAAGAAAAGAATTGTCGGCTTTGAGGTGCAGCTCCACATTAGCATCATTATGCAAAGTTTGAGGAAAATGGAAACTGCACCCTCATTCTACCAGACTCTCTGGGCTCCCAACAGCTACGTGGCTTTCCCCCCATTTGGTTTTTATTATAGTAAAATATACATATCATTAAATTCTGTGTGCATGTTCATGTGTGTGCATGCATGTGGGTACAGGTACACATATGTGTGTGTATGTGTGGAGGCCAGAGACTGACACTGCGTGTTTCCCTCAGTCTTGCTCACTCATATTGTTGGTACTTGGTATGTATGTTGAGTGACTTGTGAGATGTGGCTTGTTTGAACTGTGGCATGTTCCTTCCTTTTTATTTCGTGGCTGAGAGGGCAATAGGAGCTACTGTCTACTGGGTCAGGAATGGTCCTAGGGTATTTGTATCTTGAAAGTGAACATAAAGTGATTTTGTGTGTGTGGCCTGGCTTTCTAGAATTTGCTAATGGTATGTAAGCAAAGTGTGTCTCACTTGCTTCATTGTTAAGGGATAGTTGTGAGGAAGGCATGTTGCTGAAACAACGTTTGAGCCACTAGCAAAGAGGGTCTTGAAGGTGGGTTTCTCTGACTCCGTGGTGTGATGATGGAGCCAATAAGTGGTTCTAAAGCACAGTGGGGGCTGAAGAGAAAGAGGGGTGCCCCTCGTGATTCCTCTAGTACCCTGTCACCTGAGTCATTTGAACCCAGCTACTGTTCTTGCCACACTGGTGGCCCCCAGAAGACAGTTGCTTCTGGATAAAGGGCTGAGTGTTGGGGGAGTTGAGAGGGGCGGGATTGCTATCAGTATTCGTATGGCCCCATGAGTTGTGTTACCTCCAGCCTCATGGCTGTGCCTTGGCCCCTCCTTTTGCTCCTGACTCTGCCTCAGGCCTCCACTACCACTGAACACTATACTCAGGTCTTGTTTCTAGACTCCCTGCCCCTTGCTCTGGCCTCATGGCTACCTCCGCAGGAAGCCCTGGTTCCTTTTAATGGGGAGCAGTGGTCAAAGCCAGGTGCCACATGGTCGTTTATTCTTACTAGGGTGTCTTCTGAGACAGTGGGCACTGGCCACAGTTTGTGATACAAACTTCACAAGAGATGAAATTCGGGGACTGGGGCTGTGGCTTAGTGGCAGAGCATTTGAAGCATTTGTTTCAGTCCCAGGCACCACAAAGTTAAAAGTTAAATTAAGAAAAACCGAGAGCTCCACGTCCTCAGTTGCCCTAGCTACATTTTAAGCTCCGGAGCTCAAACACTGTGGCCACCAGTGTTTATCGTGGGCAGCCAGCACTAGAGCGTGGCCATCTTCTCAGGGATCCCTGCCCAGCACTATTTTTCTAGACACTTCCCACTGGAAAGTTCTGAGTTCCTGTCCAGCGCTCTGGTCCCACCCTGCAGAGGTCTTCCTTCCGGCTCATTCCACATCTAGCTCTCTTCTCCCCAAGCCAGAGCCGCACTTCCAACGCCAGCCCTGCAGTGTGCACTTCCAGGCTGCTCTGCTCACAGGTGCCACTCTGAGAAAAGCCCTAAGGAAGGGGTTTGGTATGTTTGCAGATCTCTTTTCACGTCCTTGTGACTCTTTATACATTCCCGCCCCTCCCCCTCCAGCATGGTTTCAATTATCCGCGCTGTTTGCATTGAGTTCTAGATTTTTTTTTTCTCACCCTTGTTGACTGTACCTTTTTTGTTTGTTTTGCGGTTTGTTTTGAGATAGGGTTTCTCTGTGTATCCCTGTCTGTCCTCGAACTCATTCTGTAAACCAGGCTGGTCTCAAGCTTAGAGAGCCACTTGCCTCTGCCTCCCAAGTGATAGTAAGTGTGTGAATTCTCACGTCCCCTCCCCTTACCCTGAGGCCACACACCTTTTCAGCTCACATAGGCGTTGGTACTTTCATGACACAGTTCACAGTGGTGACCCTTCACAGCAGTGCCATGTCCATATTCACAGTTGCATAGCAGGCCAGGGCCTATACACTCCCAAGATCACTTGCTAAACCCCTTGTGTTCGACCTTAAGGTAATTCCCCACACTTACAGAGTGATGCTGCCTGGAAGGCTGACTCTCTGTAGTAGTGTAAGCTGAGAGCCAGTGCTAAGTCTGACTGGCTTTGGGACTTGTAGGGGGCTGCTTGACTGGTGGGACCTGGAGAGGGTTCTATGCTGACCAGGCCATAGCTACACTAAACAATGCTGATCTCACCTGTATGCTTACAGGAGGATGTACAGGCGAACTGTTGGGTTAACAACCTGGGAGGGGGCCCTGTGCTAGATGCCCAGAATAGACCACCTCAACAGTGGAGGTGAATCTTTTATTTTAAACCCTGTCATCTGTCTATCCACTCCCCTACCATCCTGCCTTCTAGCTTATTTGAGCTGTGTGGTTTTTATTTTCAAAGAGGCAGACGGTGGGATAGTATGAACAAAGCTGAGATTAACCCCACTGTATGAGACACTCAAGCCATTCTATGATGACGTATATCTACCTGCCCTATGGAATGACGCGCAGCTACAGGGACGGATGTCAGTCACACTTAACCGTTCTGATGAGCAGCATGTGGCACACACCAAGTGACTCCTGTGTTGGGTTGTGTGACACCTCTACCCAGGTGTGCTCCAGTTGCATGAGATTCCCTTTTGATCATACGGATGTGTATGAAGTAGCCACCCCGGCCTCTGAATAGGCAAAGTCTAGGGGCTCATGCTGGGGCCAAAGCCATGTTCGCTTAGCTGTGTGCTTAGCCAACTGCAAATGCCATAGACCCACTCAAATGGTACACAGCGAGTGAGGCCCTCTGCAGACCCTGCTTCCTGCCTGCTGCTGTTCTTGTGCATTCCTTGTCACCCCCGTGAGCCGGTGTCCCAGGGTGCAGACGCCCGTAGTTGTTCCTGTGGCCAGGGATTTTACTTTTTTTTCTCCACTTCTGACTTAGACAGTTCTGGTGGGGCACCCTGTAACCTGTGTGCCTTTTGTCTCTCTCTCTCTCTGTCTGCTTCCTCTAGGGATTCCGTTGGTCATTTACTCTTCTCTCCATGAGGGTGAGTGGGGAACATGTGAACCCCAAACTAGGTCTCTCTTGGTCTGTGAGAAGGTTGGAGAAAGTGTTTGAAGCCAAGGATCGGGCATCTGGTGGGAGAAGCCGATCACTGGCTGGGATGGGTTTGTTTTCCTGGGGAGGGGGAGCTGGTGGCACCTTCCCCTTTGCAGTGCCCGTGATTCCTATTGTCCCACATAGGCTCACTGTGCACCTTGCCTTCTTCTTCAAGGTGGCCCTGCTTTTTGTTTCCTGAGTCTCCTTGGTGGTCCCGAGGCATGCTACCAACAGGCTTTTATTTTACAAACTTTCCAAAGGCCAAGGGAACAATCCAGGGTGTCATTAAAGCTGAACTCAGAGGAGATTGGGCAGTTGGGCTCATGTTGCTTACGTAACTGTGCTCAACTGAGGCTGGAAGCCCCTGGAGCCTTCACAGGGCAGCTGGTGTGCTGAGATGCGCTGTAAAGGGTATGGGCATCTTGTCAGTCAGTATGATGGCCCCTGCTAGAGAAGGCTTCTCTGTGACAGCAGCCATCGAGTGCCCACTGTGCACTAGCCGTGTGCCAAACTGTGGGCATACCCTTGTCGTGTCCTCTTACTCTGGGATGTCAGGGTTCCTGCTCTCCCCCTTTTCAGGCAGCAGCATGGGTCCCCTATAACTCGATTGAGGGCCCACCTCTGGCTGGCGATAGCAGTGACAGGCTTTCCCACTCATCACTCCCAGAAATCAGCCTTACAATGGCATCTATGGTGCACACACTGCTCAAATTTCAGTTCGACCTTGAGACCTTTAGTGCTGTACCTTTTAGACAGTCTGAAGTTTTAGTACAGTCAAAACAGAATTGCCGACACGTTGAGGTTGAGGGGTGACAGCTGCTCTTTAGCATATGTAGTAAGGTCATGTGGTGCTGAGGGGCTGGCAGAAATGAATAGCACTCAGTATACATGGATGGGTCCCTGCAGAGACTGAGAGTGGCTGTGTAGCTAGCTATTTGAAGAGAAACCTGAAATTGCATCTTTGGGTGGGAAGAGAACCTTGTAAAAACCAACAAGGAGCAAGGGGGTTCTCCCTCCAACCCCCATGAAGGTGTGGTGTGGTGGCTATGAGGTTAGGGGTTGACATCCAGTGTTCTCAGTTGGTTTCTATCTTGCTTTGCTATGATGAAACACCATGACACAAAAGCAAGTTGGAGAGGAAAATGTTTGTTCTACTTACATTTCCATATCACTGTTCATTATCCAAGGAGGTCAGGACAGGAAGTCAAACAGGGCAGGAACCTGGAGGCAGGAGCTGATGCAGAGGCCAGAGGGGTGCTGCTTACTCACTTGCTCCCCAGGGCTTGTTGAGCATAGTTTTTTATAGAACACAGAACCACCAGCCCAGGGATGGCATCACCCACAATGGGCTGGGCCCTCCCATATCAATAACTAATTAAGAACATGCCCTACAGACTTGCCCTTCCGGAGGCATTTTCTTAATTGGGGTTCCCTCCTCTCAGATGCTCTAGGTTGTGTTAAGTTGACATAAAACCATCTGGTACACTCTCCCTCTTTTTCTTTTTCTTTTTTTTGAGGCAGAGTCTCTCACTGAACTGGAGCTCACCAACTGGCTACAAGGGAGCCTGTTCGCTCTGCTTCTCAGCATAGTTGGAGGAGGACTGTCTTTCGCAGCTTTTTCCTGTGGGTGCTGGGACCTCAGCTCTCATCCTCATGCTTGGGCATCCACTAGCCTATCTCCCCTGCCCTGTTTTTCTTTAAAAGAATAAGATAAAATAAAAATAATTTTGCAGTGCTGACATTGGAACCCAGAGCTTTATGCCTGCCAAGTCTGAGCGACACCCCCACTGGCAGTTTTCTGTAGCCCAGAAAAGCACATTTTTAATTATTTAAATTCTTTAAGTTTCTGACCAAATTTTTGTTGTTGTTGTTGTTTGAGGCTGGCCTTGACCTTGCAAAGATCCTCGGGCCTCTGCCTCTCAAGTGCTGGGATTAAAGGCTTACTTTGAATTTTAATTTAATAGCACAAACCAGTAGTAACTTTTGCTTCAAAGATTCAAAGTGAAGTATCTTATAATCTGCTTTACTGTCCTGGCCACCAGCTCAGCTGGTAGGACGATTGCCTAGCATGCATGAGGCCCTGGCCTCTATCCTCCGCTCCTCGTAAAACCAGATATGCTGCACTCTTCTAATCCTGGAAGTTCAAGGTCATCTTTGGCCACACAGTGAGTTCAAGGCTAGCCTGGAATTCTTTAGATCCTGCCTCAAAATAAATAAATAAATGATATAAATTCACTGAGTTTATTGGGTTGGTGGGTGGGGGGTGCGGTAGGGGTAGTGGCAAGGTTTCTCAGTGTAGTCCTGGCTGCTCTGAAACTTACTTTGTAGACCAGGCTGGCCTCAAACTCACAGAGATCCACTTGCCTGTGCCTCCTGAGTGCTGGGATTAAAGGCCCAGGCCATTTGCTTTAAGTGTTGCATACAAAGATTCCTTTATTTCATGCATGTATACACGGGCACATAAATGCTATTTATAAGTAAATAGATGATAAATGTAATTAATTTTCCTTAAAGCAAGAATTGTTAATTGGGGTCTGCTTCATGGAACTTTCCAAATTGTGTGCCTTCTCCCTCTGCCACAGCTTCCCAGACATCCACATTTGAAAAGGGCCCACAGCCAACCCCTGTCCTCTGCCTTATGTGGTCTTCTTAGCGGTGTCCCAGGAGGTGTTCTGGGGACTTAAGGGACTGTTTTACAGCCAAGATCACAGTTACTCTAAACAACTCAGGAACCAAGATACTGCTAAGATGGCATTTTATTTTCTTTTCTCCCACATACATGTGCTTAACTTGCAGATAGAAATTAGAAGGGAGCCTGGGTCTTAAAAAAAAATGCTTCTCGACAGAGAAGTGTGATCTTGGAGCTGGTTTGTCTGAGATTAACTGTGCCTTTCATACTGTAAGTAAGAGCTGGGATCTAGCCTGAAGTGTGCGGGACACGGCTGGTTTTGGTGGTGACCTGGATGACTGTAGCCACACCCCGCTGGGTTCTGTCGACAGCCTTTGCTAATGAAGTGTAGTGCCTTTAAGCAAAGGTCACAGGCCTGACCTGGGTTGTGTGGGTTTCTTGTTTGTCGGGCTGGAGGCATTTTCTCATTTTCACAGTTGAGCTGAAAACAAAGACCGCCTTATCCTAGCAGGGAGCTGCGTGCACTCAGAGAGCTGACGTCAGCCTTTTCCCAGCAGGCATCGCCTCTGCCTTAAGAGTCTCTGCAGAGAGCTGCTCAGGCAGGTCACCATCTTGCTCCTGGCATTTTTCTGGCTGAGTAACACATAACACATGAAATGAAGAAATGCCAAGGATGTCAGGAGCCAGGGGACAGAACAAAAGCGCTGTCATCTGAGTCCATTCTGGGCGGTGTGGGGACTGGCCAGCTTTGGGGCTGTAATCTGTGTCCTGGGGGTTACAGAAGTGGGTCAGAACCTTGGGGAAGACGAACTTGCCAGGAGCAGGAGCGTGTGCAGGGTCACGTCCTAAAGGGACACAGTACAATAAGAAAAGCAGGAGTGATTGATGGGTTAAGTCAAAGACATTTATTAAAAATTAGAGACAGCAGAACAGCACTGGGCTTTGGTTTCCTTTCCAGGCCCCGAGGCCATCAGCTGGGGACACAGATCACAGCTGTGTGGAACACAGCCGGTTAATCCGGGCATTGCTTGCTTCATAGAACTCTTCTTCCTGAAGCACAAAGCCAGCCTGTCCTGAAATAAAGTGCCGTCCTCACAGGTCTCTGAAAGATCCAACTGAAGAAAGAGGACAGATAAAGAGAGCACGAGGGGTTGGCCAGGGTGTGGGTTGACACAGGCACCCCGTCTCCTCCGGGACCTCCCTGCTGAGTCCTTTCCTGCAGTGCCCCCCTACCGCCCACCCCCACCCCCCCACACACAGGAGGAGGCTGGCGGAGCCGGGGTATTTATACACGAAAAGACACAGCACTAGTCTCCTGCTTCGCTGTATTGTCCCATTGAGACACTTTCCGGTTTCACATTTCTTCACATTGCCTCCTAAGCAGACTCATGTTGCTGTCCTGGGGTCTGGTGACAGATAGAAGCCCCCCCAAAGGAAGTCTCTGGACCCTCAGCTTCCCAGCTGGTAGAGAAGTGGGGCCTCTGTTCCGCTTCCACTGCTTAGGCGCCCGTTGCCTCCCTAGGAGATGCCAGGCATAGTGATGCACACCTGTGCCCCCAGCAGCACTTGGGAAGCCGAAGCAGGGATTGGAGGGGAGAGTTCATGGCCAACTGACGCTGCATAGCAAATATTCCGGCTCCAGTACAGGAAGGGAGGGTGGGAGGCTAATTGGCTGTCATTTGGTCAGGGTGACCCCCATTACAGTCATCTGTCGTCCGAGCTGCTGCACGCATGGCGGCAATGTCTATGTAACTTCCCAGGTTCTGCCTCAGACACCGAGCACTGCTCGGACCAGTTTCCCCAAGGGAAATAGCTCTGGGAGCCATCGTGGACTGGACTGTCCTGCCCTCCAGCACTGCGGTCTTTGGAGCTAGCACGGTTAGATGAGGCCAGGAAGGTGAGCCGTGTTCATGTCGGGTTAGTGCTCTGGTAAGAAGAGACCAGAGCGCACTGTTTCCTTCCTGTGTGAGGACTCAGAGGAGGACTGTGAATTGCCAGCCGTTCTGCACACTGGCCTCCAGAGACTGCAAGTAAAGAAAAAGTGTCATTTAACACCTGTTATTTATCCACAGTGACACTGCCTGACAAAATGAGTGTTTGATTTGAGAATTCTGTTATAAACTTTCAGATCCTGAAAGCTTAACTCTTAAAATAAGATGGCCAAGCAGTTCCCAGAGACAGGCCTATTGAGTGCCACCTTTAACTCTGGGAACTGTCAGGGTGTCCACTGAGGGCTGAGGGATTGAAGAAGCGAGGCTAGGTCCTCCCCATGCTTAGCCCACAAGTCCAGCAAGTTCCGGGACATTTCCCTTCTTCTGTTCACTAGTGACTAGGGGGCACTGGTATTCCATGTTGTGTATGACTTCCTCTCTTTTGATTGATCCTCCCATGACCCCTGTTTTGATTTCCGTGTTCTCCTTCCTACCTCGAGAGCCACTCTTTCCTTCCCTTTTCTTTTCTTTTCCCTTTCCTTTCCCTTCCCCTTTTCCTTCCTTCCTTCTTTTTTCCTTGTTTTTTGAAACAGGATCTCACTATGTAAGTGTAGCCTTGGCCATCCTAGAACACATTTATGAAGACTCAGGCTGGCCTCAAACTCACAGAGACCTGCCTACTTCTGCCTCCCAAGTGCTAGGATTTGTGTGTGCCACTGTGTCACAATAGCCAAGATCTTTCAGAGAGATTCCATTGCTGTGAAAAAAAAAAAAAAGTTTATGGCTGGGCAGTGGTAGCACAGGACTTTAATCCCAGCTCTTGGGAGGCAAAGGCAGGTGGATCTCCATGAGTTCCAGTCTATCAAGTCCACCCTGCTCTACAAAGTGAGTCCAGAACAGTTAGGGTTAAACAAAGAAACCCTGCCTCAAAAAACAAAACAACAACAGAGTTTATGTAGCTCACTGCTCCAGACTCAAAAAACAAAACAACAACAAAGTTTATGTAGCTCACTGTTCCAGAGACAGAAGTCCAAGGTTTCTGGCCTCTTCTGGTGAGGGCTTTGTGATGTCCACAGTGGAGGGGCAGAAGAGGAATCAGAAGACCGTGGCTCCTGAGAAGAATCCATTTCCCTGGCAGCTGCCACACTGTCTGGCGAAGGCTGTTAACCCCTCTTCAGGGTACTCCGCCCCATGCCACCTTAAGCATACTGTGCTCCAGGTTGAACATGGCTCTGGTGACAGAAGTATCCATGTGAAACGTTTGTGTTTCCAGGCCCTGTCCTCTCTGTCCCCTCTCCCATAGCTCTTCTATGCCAGGGTGAGGAAGAAATTCAGTGAAATTTCCCTTCAACCAATAGCTCTGTACCCAGCGCATTGCCAGATGCTCCTTGGGGCTGGGTCATTCTTGGAATAAGAAAGGAACAAGGGACCTTGAAGCTCTCTTCCTTTTGATGGAGATGAATTATAATCCCACCACTTGGAGGCAGAGGCAGGCAGATCTTTGTGAGTTCAAGGCCAGCCTGGTTTACATAGCTAGTTCTAGGCCAGCCAGGACTACATAATGAAGTCCTATTTTTAAAAAAAAGGAAAGAAAAGAAAAATCATTTTTAGACATGGAATGTGTTAGGTAGCATTTCCTAGGGTGCCTCTCTGTGTTTTGCCACCTTGATGCTCATT
Source organism: Acomys russatus (assembly GCF_903995435.1). NCBI lineage: Eukaryota > Metazoa > Chordata > Mammalia > Rodentia > Muridae > Acomys > Acomys russatus. The sequence goes on along the minus strand of NC_067149.1, from coordinate 42,343,410 downwards.
TCCAGGCTGGGACAGGGAGTCTACTACCACTTCCCTGGGTCTCCTGAGACCTGCGTGGGCACCTCATTCGGCCTGTATCATGGGCCTGCTTGATATCAAGCATTCTTATCTTGGTGTCGACTCAAAGGAATGAGCCTTCACAGTTCACTGTGTGAATAAAATGACTTTTTTTTTTTAACCCTTCTATTTACATTTCTTTCTTTTCTTTTTCTTTCTGTAACTGGCGCCAGTACCGGTAGAGCATTATGTGAGGCATGTGGAAACTAGCGATTGAATATGGCGGAGTGAGTGTCATGGTATCATTGCTGGGAGGAGGCTGGACACGTCTCTGGGTGCTACAGAGGCAGATGTGGAGCCAGGCACTTGAGACACTGAGGCCTGAGGATTGCTAGGGTGACCCAGGAGTTGCAGACCAGTGGCTGCACAGCCAGACTCTATCTCAGATTAAAAAAAAAAAAAAAAAGAAAGAAAGAAAGAAAGAAAATGGACAGTATATGTGGCTGGAAAGATGACTCTTCAGTCATTAAGAGCACTGACTGCTCTTCCAGAGGACAGGGTTCAATTCTCAGCACCCACATGGTAGGATTTGACACTCCCTTCTGGCCTCTGTGGGTACCACACACACGTGTGGTTCATATACATGCATACATACATACATACATACATACATGCAGGCAAGCACTCTTATGCATTAATTTATTTTTTTTTAATATTTTTACAAAAAGAGTAGACAGACACTGTTATCTTGGGAAAACTAGCAGGTCTGCACCCACATATGTCTTTCATATTTGCCATCAACCAGGGCTCCACTTTCTAGGAGAGTCACTCTATTCATTTGTTTCTGGACCTGTGTCAGTCACAGCCTTCCCTCCTATCCTCCTGCTGGGGTCATGCTTGGTCATTTGTTTTTAGGCAGAGCTGTGAGTGGGGCAGATGGAAACTGGACGCCTTCAAGCCACCAGGAGCAGCCCCTCCACCATGCCTGCATCTTGGTGAAAGAGTCAAGAGCCAAGCTGAGCTCTATTGACAGGTCTTTCTCTAGAGCCTGTGTGTGAAACATGGCTGGGTTTGTCCATGGGCTCTGTCTCCTTGACTACAGGGGGAAAAAAATCCACATTCCTTGTATGACCTTCAAGGATGGAGGAGCATGTTGCAACAAGCTCCCTTTCTCAGTAAGCACCTCCCTGGACTTTCATGGAAACGCTGTGGTTAAATTTTAAAAGAATTCATGGAAATCTCCATCGTCCCTCACCTTCAGGCCAGCTAAGCTTGTGTTGCCTGCCTGCGTGACAAGCAGCTCTTGTCACAAGTCAGGGCGGGTACACAGGATGGCTCTGCTACCTTTGTGACCATCACCATATGAAACCCTTGCCCATAGCATCTTGATGCAGTCGGTTCCCACTCATACTGGGCCCAGCTCTGGTGGCAGTATCCTTGAGGGCTTCCAGCAGAGAGCTCCCCACACATTCCATATACCTTCACCCCACTCCTGTGAATCACTGAGGGGCTGCCCAGTGAGCAGGCTGTGGCACCTTCCCGAACGGATGCCTTACATCCCAGCCTCTTTGTTCACTACATGTGTAGATAGTGATGGTCCTACCAAATTCTTTGCTGTCAGTGACACCGTCTACAGATTGCCTATGTCTGTCTCTTTGTAGTTTAAGTTGGTGTTTTTAGGGCAGTGTTGGGCTTCAGACCTGGGACAGGTAGCTAAGGTGCCTTTTGAACCAAGGTGGACCTGACTTCCAGGTCCCCGAGCATCCCTCAGTCCCTACCTGCTCCAGGGCATGCCTGGCAAATCCTTCCTTCTACCCTCTCAGAGGCTCTTCGCTATAGAATCCAGACATTTTCGGTCCTCCTGTCTCTTCCCAGATCTCTTTCCTTCTCTCTGTGTTTCCTCTCTTCTCTCTTTCTCTGCTTTTCCTCTTTCCTCTCTCTGTGCTCACTTTCCTGTCTTCCCCTGCATGGAGGGCTCCGTGGCCATGTTCCTTGGAGAGCTGTTCCCAGTAACCCTGTCTTTTTATACTTTAACTTGTATTGCATTAGCTCATTTCACTGGTGAAAAGAACATATCAGGTAGGATGGTGCTTTTAGGGCAGAACAAAAGTGGTGCGTCATAGATTCTTACATAGGAGAGCAGTTCTAGAGAGGGTCTGGTGGCAGGTTTGGGGGTTAGGGGACCAAGGAATTGTCCTGGAGGGTCAGTCAGTGCCCATGAACTCTCTCCTATTGAACCAATGGCAGGGGCTAGTTGTCCATCAACACTGGAGAGACACTGTGTCCTCACTGATGGTGGAGCACTGTCCTGATCAATCCATTGTGAACTCAGGATGCGGCTCTCTGCCCATCTCTCATTTCAAACCCCTAACGTAGCCACAGTGGGGCTGATCCTGGTGGTTTGCTATGTAGGTACCTGAGAAGACCGCACTATGTAGCACCAGTCCAGGATGAGAGCAAAACTTAAAGCCTAGAGTACAGTTTCTACTGAATGCACCCCTCCTTCACACCACGGGGAAGTTGAGGACCCTCTACATAATAAAGGAGGGATTTAGGACTGGTGTGTGGTTGCCACTTGGGGGAGGCTGAGCTCCCGAAGAGTGCACTAGGGAAAGCCAAAGAAAGAAAGAGGTGTTAAAAGAGGTAGTGGGTTTGGAGGTCACACTGGCCAGAGTAAAAGCAGCAGGTCACCTCTGCCGTAGGGTGGCTCACCTTTCCGTAGTTTGACCAGTGCTCCAAAGGCCAGCTAGTTAGTTTAACTAAAAAACAAAACCAAACAAGACAGTACTATTACGTATTTGTAGCAAAGGTTTCTTTTTCTTCCTAGCCCAACCAAAGTAGAATGTTTTCCTGTGATTGCCAGTTGCTTACTTATTGATAAGTCATTTGAAGCTCAGGTTAACGCCACCCCCCAACCCCCTTTTCTGCCCTTGACATGCTGGAGACAGGATCTGGTACACAAGTGCTCTGAACTATACTCAACCCACAGGTGGAGTCTGCCGACTGAAAACTGGATGTGTGTACTTCAGGAAACATGTGCATGTGTGAACTGCGGGAAATATGTGCATATGTGTACTTAATAGGGAAAACATACCCATGTATGTACCAGGGATCATGAATTTCCAGCAGCGGCGGCACACTTAATAAATAACCGATGCGGTTTGTTGTTGAGAGAACAAACTGGCCTCAAGTTCACTGTGTTGTCAAGGATGACTTCCTGTCCCTCTGCCTTCACCTCCCTAGTGCTGGGAGCGAGTTTCAGGCCAGTGGGAGACACGCTGCCTTATAAAAAACAACAGCAGCAGCAAAAAAACAAACTCAAGGTGGATGGTCCTTGATGAGTGACACTGGAGGCTGGCCTCTGTGTCATATGTCACCCGCTTCCCTCCCCCAACACATAGAATTTTTCGTTTGGATGTGGTTGGATCATGCACTAGATCTTTGTCTTTATCAGGAAAGCCTTCTAAAAGTGTTCTAGGAAGGACGGAGCTGTGTTTGATGCCGGCCGTGGTGGCTGCTCAGTACACATGGTGGTAGAATGAAGGGCATTATTTGTATGAATTCTGTGTATCTCTGCTCTTCCTGATGGCCTCCACATTAGAGGGGATTGGCCCTGGGTGGAGAGGGGCTGAGTGGCTGGACAGGGCTCCTCACCCGCAGAAGGGGCAGGTCTGCACCCTGACTGTCCTCCCTTCCCCTCTCTCCCTTCCAGGACCTGTCCTGCTGAGCTGAGCTGGGAGTGTGTCACCAGCCTCCTGTTGGGTTTATCCTTAGTAAACTCTGAAATCAAAAATGAAATTGTTCTTATTAACCGTTTTACCAGATGGTCTCCTGGGTTTGGTGGGTGCAGCATTTACTAGAAAGTTACGCTCCTGAGAGGCAGTGTTTATGGACACAGTTGCTATAGACAGTGACAGTTGGCAGATTTGGAAGACAGCCTTTGCATCTTTTTTAATGTGTTTTCCTCCCACGAGAAATGCTCTTTCATTGGGGCACTTTCATCTTCTGGGCTACAGGTCTGGCTTATGAGAGCTTGCTTGATAAAAATGTGAAAGCAGCCAGCAGGCCCATGCACGTTGCAAATAAACTTCCTCTGGGTCTGAAGGAAGCAGGCAGGCAGGTGACTCCCCTAGTAAGGAGGCCACTGACCTGGCATGAGGTGCAGAAATCTGCAGATGGGATGAGATGATGGGCTCAGCCAGGCTAGCTGTGTTCGCAGTGCAGTAACAAAACTGCCTCTCAATTCGGGTCTGTGAGGAGGGCAAGAGGACCGGGGAACCCACAGAAGCTGAACTTGTCCCCTCCCTCCTGCCTTGCCCCTTCCTGCCAGCATTTCCTTTGGCCAAGTTGTGGGGTTTGCTAAAAGCCTGGTGTTATGGAAGGTAGGGAAACAAAGAAAGAGGAAGTGGCTCGCTGTAATTCTGACAACAGATCTGTTTTCTCTGAAAATGGAACTGCAGCGATGCATGCAACGTTTTTGGCAGGCGGCACTCTGTAAATAACGCCTCCCAGGAGTTCCCAGCCTCTCCCAGGCCCCGCAGGAAGCTTCCCCTGCAGCGCGGGGCAGGCGGCCCCGCACCTCACACCCTCCTCCCGGGGACTCTTATTCTGACGGGGTGCGCGCCCGCCGAGCCTGCCAAGTTTGTGAGGCCCCAGGCTTTCTTGTGGGAGGACGCTGGGCTGTCTTCATGCTCCTTGGCAATGATTAAAGTGAGGTTAGTACCAAAACCCCCTTTCATTTTATTCCCTTATCCTGGCGTTTTCAAAGCAGATGGCAGCGCTGTATTTTCAGCTGTAATTAATTTAAGCTGGGGGAGGCAAAGCTGATGGGTGCAGTAGGGACGTTCCTCTGTTTCTTGTGTCCCTGTCTCCTGGCCACCCTGCATCTTGTCCCAAGCCGAGCCATGTCCCTACCAGATCTTCCTGCAAGGACAAGGGGGCTGTCACAGGAGTGGGGTGTGGAGGGAGCTGGCAGAGTTAAGAAGCACCCAAGTTCAGATGAGGCTGTCATGTGACAGGATCTAGTCGGAGGGGAGCAGCTGCTGGCGGGGGGTTGGGGGGGGGGAACAGGGGGACGAGGACCCTGCTCCTTCTCAAGCCAGGATGCCAGGCTCACGCTTCTGCTCTCAAGTTTATTCATAACAGAAGATAACGAGACAAAATGCACTTGGCAAAGTTGAGAGGCTCTGACCTCAGCTGTGGGACCGCTTCCCCCTGGACAGTCCACTCAGGTGCCCCTGTTGCTCATCATCAGACAGTGACTTCTTGACCTCTCAGGTCTGACAGAAAATGCTTTTGTCCCAACTCTGTGGAACTTGCTCGATAGCTGTACCAAGCTCTGTCCACATCTACCCTTACTTAGTAGACCTGGCCCCTACCCAGCTAAGCTGCATCACACCTGGCCCCTGGGAGCCTGTGGAGGGATCTTCAAGTTGGGGTGCCCTTGTTGCAGGAGTGGTGCAGACACACTGAGGACTTGGCCCCACCACACACTGCTGCCACACAAGTGGTAGCTATTATTGTTAACATTAGCCACCCTCAGAAGACTTGAAGCAATTGTTATGGGCTCATGGTGAGAAACTCGAACCACAGCTATGTGGCTGTGAGTCTCCCAGAAGCTCACAGCTGATGGCAGCCACAACTCCACACGGCCTTGTACCCTGGTGGGCTGGGAAGAGGGCGTGCGCATCAGTTTGTGTGCGGTGTTGTAGACCGTTGTTGTGAAGGCTCATGAGTTCTGGGCCCGAGGACCAGACCTGTGCTCCTGGCAAGCTTTCTTTGGTTTCTCTGCAGTAGGGAGGGGCGGGTGGCAAATGAGAGGCACGATATACTACTGGTGATTTGTCAGAACTTTTAAGAACTGAGCATCACCCTGTGACCCACCTGCGCCTCTTCTGGGAATTAATACAGAATCATTGAAAGTAGGGTGTACTGGGTCCTGTTCATACGCCTAGACTCACAAGAGGTAGGAACAACCCACAAAAATGCCCTTCAGTGGGTGGGTGGCTAAAAGCAGGAGTCCGTGTTACAGTAGAATATATTTAGCCATAAAGAAGCAGGAAATTCTGACACATACAAACACATGGCTGAACCAGGAGGGTATCATGCTAAGAGTCCCAAAAAAAAAAAAAAAAAAAAAAAAAGTGTGGAAGTTGACTTATACATGGCCACTAGTATGGAGAATGGGTTGGCTCATCCAGAGGCCACTGCCTGGGCTGCTGACTGAGATGTTAGTGCTCAGTGGGGGCAGTAGAGAACTTGGTGGAAGTGGGTGGGTGGTGGTAATGCCTCATATAGCTGTGTGAGTACACTTAGTGCTACCGAACGGCATCCTTATATACAGTATTGTAGGGGCTGGAGAGATGGCTCAGGGATTAAAGGCACTGGCTGCCCTTGCAGGAGACCAGAGTTCAGTTCCCAGCACCCACACAGTAGCTTAACAACCAGCTGTAAGTCCAGTTCCAGGGCATTCCACACCATCCTGTGGAGGCAAACACTCACACACAAAAATAAAGAAAAGATGGAATGGTATTGCTCTCCTTACCATGCATAGAAATAGACTGTGGGGCTGGTGTGGGAACTCTAGTTCAACTGAAGAACCCTGATGGCTAAGCAGTGGGGGGATCGGCGGCTGCTGCTGAGGGATGGAAAGCCAGCTGTCCGTGGTTGGGCCCCATCATCCACAGGTGAGGTCAGAGGCCTCCAGGAGCAGTGACTTCAGCTGAATGGCTCTTACCAGGAACTATGGCTGTCTGGCTTTATGAAGCCCCTGCAGAGTGGACAGGTGTGGGCCTTAGAACCCTCACACGGGTCTACAGCAAATGCTGCATCAGCACTGAGCAGAAAGTCAGGGCCCCATGTTCGTTTTTTCTCCCTCTTCAGAGCTCCAAAGTCTAGACTGAGTAGACTGTCCGCCAGGGCATTCAGTGAGGAAGCACCTGAGAAAGCAAAGTGCACAGTCACGTAGAGAATTCTAGATGGTGACAAATGCCTACAGTCCTAACAGTAAGGGAAGTTGAGGTGGCAGAATCTCAAATTGGAGGCCAGCGTCTGACTTCATAGCAAGATCCTGAATGGTTGTTGGAAAGGGCAGTTTTGTGAGCTGGAGAGAGATGGCGTAGGCCTTCAGCGATGGCCTCTGTGCCTACGGGGAACTTCTAAGAGTAAAGAAGACCAAGTGGTGGTGGTGGTGCATCCTTTAATCCCAGCACTCAGGGCAGAGGCAGGTGGATCTCTGTGAGTTTGAGGCCAGCCTTGTCTACAGAGGGAGTTCCAGGGCTACACAGAGAAACCTGGTCTTTAAAAAAAAAAGGAGGAGGAGGAAGAAGAGCCTGAGCTGAAACTAGCCCAACCAGTCGCTAGCATATTGTACTGTTTCCAAGTACCAGGGTAATTCTCAAAAACTATCTTCACTTAAAGTAACTTAAAGCTTATTCTACAATTCCATAGATTAATTTTAAAAAATGAGAAAATCCTCCCCTCCCCCAGTTTTTGGAAAGATGGAGTTCAGCAAGGACAAGCCAGGTGCTTGGAGACAATCATGGCCTAAACACTGAGAATCTGTGTACTGCAGACAGAAGACGGAAGGGCCTTCGGACCCTTCATTGGTATTGCTATATAGGAACCGTGTGTGTTGAAGGATCATTGCTTAGGTGCATTTCTCATCAGCTCAGGTTCCTGGAGCTAGCTCCACGGTGGTCTAGTGGCTGACTTTTGTTGATGTTGCTGTTGGTTGTGCTTTGTAATTTCCAAGGTCAGTCAGGGTTAGAGGTGACTTGCATAGAAAACCCTCATTCCTAGTTTTTATTCAATGTTGAATCAATGTAAGAAAGACTCCACAAGGTAATTTGTAATGTGTCACCACAGGCTGCTGGCATCCCGTGCAGGATGCGACAGGATGTGGTGAGTGTGTGGCCATGTGGATCTCTCTCTCTCACACACACACACACACACACGCACGCACGCACGCACGCACGCACGCACGCACGCACGGGAATGCAGGGATGTCTGCTCCAGAGGGGGTCACAGGCAGAGCTGAGTTGGAAGGAAGGTTTACACATGACTTCGCTTTCTTTTTAGATTAAGTTACTTTTATGTGTATGGGTGTTTTGGTTGCAGATCTGTGTTTGCATACATGGGTTCAGTGCCCACAGAGGGTAGAAGAGGGGCCCATGTGGGTGTTGGGGATTGACCTTACGTTCCCATGGGACGGGGTGCAGAGCACTGCAGGCCTGAGGGTAGTCCCCATGCCGGTCTTGTTTTCACCTAGTACACTGCTGCAGGGATCACCAGCCCTTCTCTGGGTGCTTGGTTCTCAGTGCTCCTCTGCAGCAGTATCCAGTGCCAGGTTCTGCTGTGGGACAGCTACTTACACCGGGGTGTGCGCTGGTGCCTGGTGAGGACCTGGCACTAGAGTAATTTGAAGAGTAATTTGGTGTTGGTTGTGTTCTGGCAAAGCTGGCATGGAAAGACTTTTCTGGGAGCTAGAAGAACGAGTAAAGTTCCTGAGTTTTTCCAAAAGGAAGATGCGGCACAAAAGGCACAGCCTCTGAAGACACCTGTCACCCATTAAAAGCACTGAGTGGCTTGCCTGAGGAAGGCAGGCAAGTCTCTGCAGGTGCTAGGCATCCATGCAGCCATCTCTGTGGCTGCTGAGTGCATTCACCCCCACCCCATACCTTGGGAAAGGCGAGTGTGTCTGGAGCTGTTTCCAGACCTTTCCTCTCTGGTGGATTTGAAGATGACCCTCCTAGAGTTTCTCCAGGAACCTTGATCGAGGTGTTGCCCTGTTTGCCCAGCCTCATGAGCCCTTCTGGTACTGATTTCTCCTAAGCAAGTCAGTTCATTCATAAAATTCTGCCTGCTGCCGTGCAAGACACTGGCTGGTCCTATGCTCTTGGCATCACTCTTGGTGGCTAGAGGGACCGTGTCTTCTCGCCTGGCCAGCCATGGCCTTCCTAAGGAAGCATTGGGAGCTATGGAGCTGCATACCCTTTTCCTAGTCCTCGGAAGGCTTGGCTGGGGAGGCCGAGGTAGGAGGCGGGTGAAGGTGGGCTTCCAATGGGTCTGCAGGGAACTGGAACCGCTAGATGTCTGACATGTTCCTAGCTTCTTCCTTCACCCTTTTCTCGTCTTCATAAATGCCAGCCCAGTGGCGCCTGTCCCTGGGTGGAGAGGGAGTGGTCCAGAGGTTCCTGCCCACAGCAGATGTAGCGGCTGGGTTTCAGCAGGAAGAGCCTGATGCTTTCCATCCCTCTCTAGTTTGAGGACTGCTTAATGCCAAAAACATGATAGTGGTTGTACTTTTTAGTATTGTTCATTGAGAGACCGCATAATGACGAAAACAGCTGTACACCCAGGAGCAGCGGGGATCTTAAATGAACATTTATTAATCTCAGCAGCATCTCCATTCATTAGCATCTGAGTGTGCATGTGTGCAGCACATGATCTGCAGCCGTGCTTGGCATGCACATGGGTTCTTGGCCCGTTTGTGTGTAGTCCCTAAGGGTTTGTGGCCACAGGTGGACCAGTTCTTGCTCGGCTAACAGGGAGAGCATGGCGCTCCACCCCCAGTCTCATGGCGGATCTGATTCTCAGGCTTCCGTTTCTTTCTGTTGTCTCAGCGAATGATGTAAAACACATGCAGTCTGTTCTGGTCTGGGGGAATCGGGGCTGGAGTCAGAGTGGGGCACAAGTGCGAGGCCCAGCCAGGGCAAGCTGAGGGAGCTGGCCTTGTGTGGGGGACCACTTTTCTGGAGTCCAGGAGCCACCTTGGGTTCACCTGGTTGTTTCGCATCTTTTTAGTAGATGGAGCTGTGTGGCATTCTGGGCAACAAGGGGGAAAGGAAATCACTGCCAGGAATGTCCCCATGGTTTGCACAGGGAGGAAGCTGAGCAGGAGACTCCACCTCTGTGGGGCAGCACACTGTGCATTCAGAAAAAAAGTGCTTGTAAGAGACCCTGTGTGGCTGTCAGCATGACAGGAAGGTGTCATGTATGATGCTGCAGACAGCTCTCTAAGGTCGTATGGAATTGAGTCTCTTAATTAAGGCTTACACTTCAGCTTCCAGGAGCCTTTACCTGGGTGCTGCAGCCGTGTGGCTGTTAGTCACAGCTCCTAGGTGTCCTCATGGCATACAAGTGACAGCTGGGCTGCTGGAGGGGCCAGGGGAGCAGGGTGGTGGTAGAGGGGACATCATAACAGTCAGGCTCCTTCACGACTCAGGAGTAGTGGCTTAGAAGCCTTGGGCTCAGTCAAGGGCGCAGTATCCCCCAGTCCTCCTCAGAAGGGGTGCGGGGTACGTGGGTCTTCTCGGGCTGCTCTCCCTGGCAGCCTTTACTTTCTGTTACAGAATTGGTTGCATGATTCTCACTGATAACTGGGGACCCTGCACTGTCACCTGCCCGCTCTGGGATTTGGGCAGATCTGTGCCTCCTCTCCTCCTTTTCCCTTCTCTCATACAGCAGGGTTAGCACTGGGGCAGAAGTGGGGGACAGTGCTCTCCAGCTGTGGTGGTAGCTAGTTGCAGTGAAGGAAAGTGGAAAGCCAGGAGGGAGCATTCCTTCCAGAACCATCCAAAGTTGCTGAGCTGACGTCAGGTGAGAGCCAGCTGCACAGGCATTCATTCATTCCCTCTGGCTGCAGGGTAGCAGGTATCCTACTGGCTTCTGGAATGGCCTTAGCCAGGATACATAGCCATGGCTCAGTGCATAGCACGTGTTACCCGAGGGCCAGTGAAGGCTTGTGGCCCTTGTGTCTGTAAGACGCTAGAGCATCAGTTCTCAACCTGTGGATGTTTACATTATGACTCATAACAGCAGCAAAATTACAGTTATTAAGTAGCAACAAAATAGTTTTTGGTGGGGGTCAAGACAGCCTGAGGAACTGTATGTATTATAAAGGGTTGCCGCATTAGGAAGGTGGAGAACCACTGCTCTAGAGGTTTAAAATGCTTTTGCATTAATTATAGGTCAGTCAGTAGAAAGCATCACTATGGAGACTTTCTAGAGATCTATAAAGCAACTGAGCTCCAGGGGTGGAGGCAAAGCAGTGGGAAGACAGGGCCATGAACCGTAGAAGCCAGCCATGTACCCCTAATGGCAGGTGCATCCTGAGGAACGAGCCCTTAGGTGATTTTATCATTGTGCCAACTTGGGTCATTGGGCTTACAAGACAGGCAAGCCTTTACTCACTGAGTTATCTCGCTGGCCCCAAATTTTTATTTTTAATTTTTTTTTTTTTTACAATTTTTTTACTTTTATGATAGCACTTAGAACAAAATTGTTACACAGCTGGGCCAAAAAATGTTTTCTTCATATGCTTTAAAAAAAAAAAAAAAAAAAAGCTTTTACAACATTTTTGTTAGAACTAAGGCACAAATACATGTATTAGTGGAGGCTAGCCCAGAGTCAGGCTCCCAGCATCACTGGTTTCTGGCTCTTTTATCTGACATGCTGAAACTGGACCAAAAGTTGCTTGATGAGCATCATCTTCCCTTTGAGCGCCTGTTACCTTAGCCACATTGTATTAACCCTGGTCGCAATACCGTCTTCCAGGAGATCCCATTCAGTCTGTGACAGAAATTAAAGGCAATTCACAGCAGAGTGTCAAGTGCTTTGCTGAGAGCTGCATAGAAGCAGCTCTCCACCCCTCAGGGAAAGGGAAGGTGTTGGCAAAAGCTAGCAGTGCACTGAGTCCCTGTCTGAACCAGTTGGTAACTTCAGATAGTGCCTGGGCCCCCTCTGAACCTGTCTCCCACTTTGGAGTTCATCATAGTGCACGAGTCTGGGCACTCATCAAGGGGAGCAAAGACCATTAGCATGAAGGGCTCGAGGGCCACTGTCCCCAATGCCCTGCTCCAGCTGAGACTCGGGGCTCAGCTTCCTGTGACAGAGGGAATGAGGCATGTGTGTTGCTTTATTAGTTCCCTGGAGCTGAGAATTAAGTTTTCACGGAGCAGAAAGTGAGACAGCACCTTTGTGGGCGAGGGACAGAGATGCCAGCCAACTTCAGTGGTGCTTGCGCTCTCTTGGCTTTGAGGTAGAGGTAGGGATGTGGCTTTCTTCCCAATCTCAAGGGATGGGAAGTGATGGTTGGGGCCACAAAGGATATGGTATGCACCATTGTGTCCCCACTAATGACAAGATTCCTGGTCAAAGCAGATGGCCTGGAGGTTGGTCATGGCTCTGGGAGAGTCTGAAGGCTTAGCTTCTATCCCCACAACTATTAACGCTAAACTGTGGGAAGGCTTGTGACTGCCATCCAGATACCCAGGGCACAGTGAGCGAGGCTCTGCCTCTGACACACAGTGACGACAGCACAGATTGTCATCAGGAAGGCTTTCTCTGTCACCTCCAGGATATCCTGTGTGTTGTGGGAAGCCTGAGGCTGGGTGGGCCCTTCCTTACCCTTCTGCCCTGCCAGTGTACTGTGATTTCTAGGCTGAAGAAGATGCTGTACAGGGCTAGCCCTCCCAGCTGCACCTGGTTAAGGGTCACTTGTTTCACCTCCTGTGTTTTCTTTGGAGTTGTACTTCCTGGGATCAGTCCACTTTCCCAAAATGCTATTGACACTTTGTCTTTGGAGCTCAAAGAGTGACTGGGAGCACAGGGTGACTGTCCCAAGAAAGCCCTGGCTTGGATGATTAGGGTGGTCTTTTTTGGCCCACTCACCTTTTCTGTTTCTCTTCTAAAATAGTTGGCCTGGAAGTACCCACCCGTGGGCAAGGTCACTGCTCCCAAGCAGCCCTGTGAATCCTCCAGGCCCTAAGAGGGCCTGTGTTGGTTTTCCATCCACCAGCTCGGTCTTTAAGGAGAGGCAGGATGTGTGTGGTTTGGGTCAGCGTCCTGACGGCACAGGACGCTCAGGGCTATGATTCATTCAAAGCGGGAGGGACATGGAAAACAATGTCTGTCTTTAAGCTCCAGGAACCAGGAAAATGAGCTGGAAATATGAGTGATGTGTAATTTTACTAAAATTAACCAGCAAGTTCCCAGGCTTGCTCTTGTGTTTCTTGGTATTTTGTGTGATGTACCATGCCTAGTGCCAATTGACTGGCTTCCTAGGTGTGGAGTCCTGGAGGCCCCTGTTGGTGCCACCCAATTCTACTCTTTTCTCTGTGTATCTCATCATTGAAGCTGTTGCTTGACCATGTGAAACTGCTGTGGGGATCAAAGGTGGGAGGGGATTAGGACTGGTGGCCTTGAGGTCAAAAGGACAACTGATGGTAGCCTGCCCGAGTCTTCTTGCCATATGTAGGCTGTCTTCCTCAGGCCCTCCAGCCGTCCTTGTGCTGACTTCTTCTGTACCCATTGCCTACCACAGGGTCTTTTGGGAACATAGTGCTCTCTGTGATTTCCTGTCCTTGCTAGTGTCTGCTACCTGAACCCCTGCCAGTGTAGAATCCGTCTGAAGGCCGTGGGTGCCCTGTGGTCCACTGGTCAGCTCCCCGGTTCCTCATGAGTCTGCCCATCCCCAGTTCTGCACTCTGATGTTATCTTTCTCTGTGCAGGTGGTCTGCAGCTCAGGATAGGCAGGACTTTGTCTCCCCAAAGCTTTCAGTGCTAGCATAGGACAGGCAGAGGTGACCAACAGTGGTGTGGTGGCTTCTGCCCTGAGGGATTTGCACAATGCCCTGGAATTGGGGACCAATGCATATTCAGAGAAGCACCATAAGCCTGCGGCCTCCCTGGGGTACAGCAAGTGGGCAGTTGTGACTACAGCATGAAAAGTTTGTGGCAAGAGCCAGAGATGAGGGTGGAACAGTCGATGGAAAAGGTGCTGGCTGCTGATATGTGACAAGAACTCTGTATATTCAGATTTGCTTAAAAAGAAGATGGCTTTGGGATGAATACAGAAAAGCCAGGGAATGATATTATTACTGAGTAGGTGTGTTAGTATTCTGCAGAGCAGTTTTATAAGAGGCCATCAATGGGAGAAAGGGATGCTGGGTACCCAGGATGTGCTGTGTAACTTCTTATAATTGAAAGTCAATTGGCCACTAATAAAAGATGTGGCGTGTGTACGGGTGTTATAGTGCTGTGTTTAGCTGGCCCAGCAGGCAGACATGACTGCTTTTTGCTCATAGCCGGAGTGCACATGACCTGCTTCCTTGATGGCAAAGAACAGGCCAAGGAGCGGCTCAGAGAATAATCTGAAATTCCTGAAAGTCTTAGGAATCATCTCTCATCTTTCTTTAAATTTTAAACTTTAACAGGTTTGTTCTGGCAGTTGGTTAAAAAGGGACAGACCCTAAGGGGAAAGCGCTGTGGTGGTAGTTCTAGAATCAGTGGGATGGAGGGAGGACAGGGCTTTGCAGGGTCTCGTGCTCCATGTATTGACAGGATCTAAAGGTCCTTGCAGAGGAGGTGGCATTGAGCATCTGCCGAACAGCTCAGGGAAGCTGCTGTGTTTTCTGGCTACAAGTGCTGCACACTGGCGGCTGCCATCTTACTAATGGGAATCAGCCACTGGCCACGGGTAGATGAGCCAGTCATGTGGCTTCCCACTGTCTCGGCCCTGTCTCACAGAGGTAGAAATAGCCTCTGCTGCTCAGGAGCAAGACACTAGCATGGTCTCACTCCAGAACTGGCTCACAGAACGTAGCATTTCTTTGGGTCATCAGCATTCCCATCCTACCTCAATGGCCAACTGTAGCTGAATTGACCACAGGGTTGATCTCCTATGTAGGTGAGCAACATGTCTACCAGCAGGGAAGGAGGGAGGCCACAAAGCTAACTCTGGCCTAAAGATGGCTCTTCCTGTACATTAGGCTTGCTTCCTCAGCTCAGCCATTGGTCCTGCCCTTAGCACTAGGGTAGGAATATCATGGAAACATCTGGGGGAAAGTACATGGCTCCTCACTGGGGCCCCCATGCCAGTTACTCCTCTCTGAGCATGCGCTTATCTTTCAGGAATAAGACTGTCAATGGAGACTGCCGCAGAGATCCCCGGGAACGGAGCCGCAGTCCCATTGAGCGAGCTGCAGCTCCTGCTGTAAGCTTGCATGGGGGCCACCTGTATGCATCCCTCCCCAGTCTCATGGAGCAACCTCTTGCATTGACTAAGAACAGCAGTGACACGGGCAGGTCGGCTGTGGAGCGGCAGCAGGTATGTTATGTCACATAGCTTGCCCAGCTTTCATCTGGAGGTGGCCAGGTCACGCTGGGTGTGAGGAGCCCTGAGCTGAAGTCCTGACACGAGAGGACTTGGTAACCCCATTCCTGAGGCTTCGTTTCTTTGCACAGTGCAGGGTTGGTTTAGACGAGTGCCTTGAATCCCCCCACCCCCACCTTATACACCCATCTTCCCTGGCACTCTGTTCCTCAGGGTCAGTGTAGTAATCCTCCTGAGAGACCTGTGCTTACCCCACAAAGCCAAAGTTAGAAGTTGGTGGTTTGTTTGGGCAGCTCAAATCCTATAAAGTCAATGGTTGCAAACCTGTGATTAGGACACAGGCATCATCATCGTTATTGGAAAATTACTACTTGTTTTAAACAACAAGGCCAGGCCTGGTGGCTCAGGCTTATAATATCAGCTACTTGGAAGGCTGAGGCAGGAGGATTACAAATTCAAGGCGACTTTATAACGCTTTGTCTCACAAAGAACAGGAGGGGTAGGGGGAGGCTGAGGGCATGAGTACTTGCCTAGTATGTGCAAGGCCTTAATCCTACACATAGAAAGCCCCAGAGACGACAAAAGGGTGAGGTTTCTGACAAAAATTGTAGTAAGAAGCTTTAAAAGCTCAGAGGAAGCGTAGGAGTGGGGCGTGGTTCTGAGCCTCTGATTCCTAGGTTTCCTGTCAGTGTTTATACACACTAACACAGAGGAAGGGGCCTGGCCTTTAGGAGATGCTTTGTGTTAGGAGCTCACCTGCAGATGCCAGGGGGAGAGGACAGAGGACCCCACACATTTTAGTCTCCCCCTCTGGCCCTGCTATTTTGTAGCACAGTGGGCTCGCAGCTAAGTGCTGGGGAGGTCCCTATCAAAAGGAGCTGGGCCCTCTGGTAGCACCTACTCAGTCGATGAGGAGGAGCTGACCCTTTCTCCCTCCTACAGAACCGGCCCTCTGTGATCACCTGCGCATCTGCAGGTGCCCGCAACTGCAACCTCTCTCACTGCCCCATTGCACACAGTGGCTGTTCTGCACCTGGGTCTGCCAGCTACCGAAGACCACCCAGTGGTGAGTTTTCCACCATAGCCTGTGGTATGTGGGAGCCCTGGATTAAGCTGTGGGCTGAAACCCCTCATCCTAAAATTCACTTAGTGTTGAGTTAAGAACAGGTTTTGATCACTCATGTACTTTGAGTTAGCCATGGCTCAGGTGGGATGAGGAAAAGAATTGGGCCCAGGTGATGGGAAGACAGGAGCCACCATTGTTAGTGCCATGAAGACTCTCTGGGTTCACAGTTCAACCCAGTGTGGTTAAGTACCACTGACTAGGGTACCTGGCCCACTGATGCAGCCATCTGTCCTCTGCTCCCTGCTTTGCAGCAACTGCCACCTGTGACCCTGTGGTGGAAGAGCACTTCCGTCGGAGCCTGGGCAAGAACTACAAAGAACCAGAGCCAGCACCCAACTCGGTGTCCATCACTGGCTCTGTGGACGACCACTTTGCCAAAGCACTAGGTGACACATGGCTTCAGATCAAAGCGGCCAAGGACAGCGCGTCCAGCAGCCCGGAGTCAGCCTCACGCCGGGGCCAGCCAGCCAGCCCCACTGCCCACATGGTCAGCCATAGTCACTCCCCCTCTGTGGTCTCCTGAAGGGGATACCATCCTCCGACCACACAGGGATCTGCATGGTTTGCCTGAGCTTTGAACAGTCAGTGCTTAAAAAACAAACAAAAAAAAAAAACAGGGAAAAAAAAAAAATCCTGGGGGGAGGGGGGAGGGTGGTTTCTTCGCAAAACCATGTTGTCTGGACTTTTGTTCTGCTCTGTTTTGTACTTGCTTGGTGTTCATACAAGGGGCCTCAGTGTGGCATCAGGAACAGCACGGAGCATTCAGTCCAGCGGAGCATCTTTGCTTCCTGCCCTGGTTACCAAAGAAACCTCTGCAGGTCCGCCACCTGGCAGTTGGGACCCTGCGGCCCATTCTCAGTCACAAGCCATGACGACATGGGGATCCGGACACTTTGTGCGCTTAGCTTTTGAGGCTGGGTACGCACAGCTTGGCTTCCACCTGGGGTCTGGCTCAGTCCATGTGTGCATGTGTCTGCCTGAAGAGAGCTATCCTGATTTGCACTATGGAGGGCAGGGCTGCCTACTGGGCAGTTCTCTGAGATGCCCGTTCCAAGGGCAAACTGTTAGGGAACACTTCTGACCATGTGTGTGCTTGCATTGTTGCTGAACCTAGAAGGTCTCTAGCAGGTTCTAGGTCTCTCTCTAGGCTTGAGGTGCTCACAACTGCACTGCTGACTCCCTCTGACCACGTGGGCATTTTACCTTCTCTGAACACTGCAGTTTGTGAGGCTAGTGCCAAGGCTGGAGGACTCCATAGTGCTTCTGACATGGTGCATGTCTTAAGAAAAATAGCTGGTTTCTATTGATTGTAAGCTCAGATTGTAGCACTGACTGGCTTCTTGTCGGCATTGGCCTGTTTCGTCAGTTACAGCCCTAGCTACACCCACTGCTGGTACAGCTGTGCTTCTGAGATGTGTAGTCAACGCTCACTTTACTCCGAAGAGCGCACAGCCAGTGGGTGTAGTAGGCTGGGGAAGCCCGTTGCTGCTGACTTTCTGCATCCTGGGCTGGGGTCTTGGAGTTCATGTCTTTAGGCTTCTTGATGAACAGACTGCTCCTTCCCAGCTCCTGGCCAGACATCAGGTGCCTGACAGCCTACAGCATGGGGCTTCGTGTGCACCCTCTCATGCTGGGGCCAAGGCTGTACACATTCCTCTGACTATACAGTTATTCCCGCATCACTATTCTCGCTCTATTAATAGCTACTAACTAGACATTAGAAGCAAGCAGGACAGACATGGCGGGGGATGCCCCACAGCTGCTGCTCCTCCCGGCCGTGAGCATTTCTGTCCCCTGGCCTGGCCCACTTGAGGAGTAGGACATCACCTGGCCAGGACCACCTACCCCGCAAGGCATTATGGACTCCTGCACTCAGGAGCCCGAGGGGCTGACTTTCAGTAGGAGGAGGCAGGCAGGGGTGGAGAGGCAGGGACTGACTCTCGCAGTCACAGGATGGCTACCCGCCGTCACCAAAGTGCACAGCCCTCCTCCTGCCCCGCACACAGTTCACTCCACTCTCCTGGGCTTCCAAGCTTGGCATTCAGGCCCCTATATTTTCTGTAGGAAAAAAAGAATTGTTGAGAACACTTTTTTTATATAGGTAATTTTAAAGACCATCATTACGCTGTGCGTAAAGAATGTACAGAGAAATTTGTAGGTATTTTTTGAAGAACAATTAATTTGTTAATGATATGTAGCTATTTAATTTTCCCTTTCCTATCGTAATCATTCATTTTTTTTGTTGTTTGGGGAAAAAAAAAGTTGATCTTTTTTGTCGTAGGTGTGTCTGTAATCGTGCAGGTACACAGTTACTCCATGACAACACTGCGTCCGCATTAATAGCCACTAGTTTGTTATTCTACAGGCTACTGAGGTTGTCACAGGAAAACAACCACACCGCGGACTGGCTCTGTGGGCAGCGGGCCTCAGACATCTGTCAGTGAGCGGGTCGTCGCTGTTGGGGGGCAGGGAGATGGCAGTGCAGGTGGCCAGGTCCCTGGTGCGTTGACCTATCTGGAATAGGCCGTGCCCTGGAGGGGAAAGCCACACATGTCAGCGAAGAGTGTGCCCTCCTGCCTGGGCAGGAGCTTGTGACCTCCCTAGAACCAAGCCATCCATGTGCGTGCTGACCCCTCTCTGTGTTTGTAAATCTGTAATATACCATTCTCTGTGGCCTGTTTTTTCCTGGAAGAAGAAAAAAAAAAGGTTTGGCAGGCCATCTTTTTTTTTTTTTTTTTTTTTTTTTTTTTGTACTTAAAAGTAGCCTTAAGAACAATAATAAAGTGCTCTTAAACCAAAGCTGTGTGTGGCTCTTGACTCCTAGGATGGCCTGTAGGGCCCTGTGCCCAGGCAGGCCTGGCTGCTTTTTGGGAAACCTTGTGCAGATGGGTAGGGCTACCTTAGGCCAAGGTCCTCTCAAGTCGCCCTTACTGAAATCTGCTGGTCAGCCCCGCATGGGCTTCTGTTCTGGACCCGAGACCAAAGGTGAAGGTGGGTAAGTGTGGAGGGAGCTGCTGGGAAGAGCACATCTACTTAGGACGGGTGACCACAGCTGCCAATGAAGAGGAAAACGAGCCTGACCTCGAGCAACCCCAGTGAAGCACCTGATGGTGGCTCACCGGACACACCTGCCAGGCAAAGCTCTGTCCTGCTTTCCCAGCGCAGGGCTGGGACAGGAGCTTCTCCCATCCCTGTAGCAGGGTGGCATGCCATGCTCACAGCTGAGGGTGGGCCAGCTTGGTACTCCACTCGACCACTTGAGGCCTAAAGCTGAGCACTCACTGCTGCTGGAGCCTCTAGCAGGGCCTACTTATTGACACTCCTGGGGGCCACAGTGGAGAGATCCTGGGGGACTCTTTGACAACAGGGGTAGAAAATCAATGCACATGAAAGGGCCTGAGCCCTAGGTCAGTGGCAATGCCAAGGTTATTATTGAGTTCAGAGCTGGTGAGATGGCGCAGGAAAGGGTGGCAGAGGGTACACCTTAGTCCTTGGACATGTGGGGATCAGGACCAGGGAGGTGGCAGCGCCCAGATCACCAGTCCTGGGGTGCAGTCCTGCGCTGACAGCCGAATGCTCCTGAGCTGTGGTTGCCTCAGATGGTCTCCTCGTCACTCATGTCCCAGATCTGTGTGGAAAATGGGAGAAACTCAGCTGAGGGGCTCTGCTCTCCCGTGATGCCCACAGAGGACATTTCCCGACCATGGTTGCCATGGTAACAGAAGCATATATCTCTATGCGCACTGGGGCATGCCTCCTGACGTGGGGTTCCCCCTCTACAGAGCTGCCGTCTCTGAAGACAGATAACCCTATTTCTTGTACAATGGGTTAAACCTCAAGTTTCTCCCATTCTCAAAGCTGCAAAGCCAGTGGACAAACTAAACACAAACAGGACTGCGACAGTTAGGCAGTCTTCCCTTCATCATCCTGCATGCCCCTGACCTTCGCAGCATGCACCATTGGCCCATCGGCTTGTCCAGCTGCCCTGAGTTTGTGAGGGCAGGAGCTCTCGGGAACCTGGCAGAAGAGCGCTTGTTACCCTGTGTTGCCCTACTGTCCACACTGAATTTTAGGTCAGGTGCCAACAACACTGTAGGGCAAAGGAGGTAGCTGTCACATAGAACAGCCCTCCCCCAGGTCACCTAGGCAGGACAACAGAGACCAGTCACCACCGGATCCTGCCTCTGTCCCTTAGGGTGTGTCCCTGGGGAGGGAACCTGCTCCAGCAATATCTTGAGGCGGTAGCCCCTTAGGCCAGGCCTCTTTCCCAGTAACTCCTGGCAAAAGTCCTGCAGAGAGGAGGCCTGGTGTCATCATAGTAGGCCCCAAGACTGGTACCCTAGGCAGCCTAGGGCCGGCCCGTAGAGAGCTATGCCTTGAGCCTTCCAAAATTCCTAGAGTGGGTTGCACAAGGATACCTCAGCCTTGCAAGAGCTGAGGGAAGGAACAGCTTGTTAGCAGGAGGCAGGAGATGTGGCCGAGGTAAACATGCACAGCAGGGCTGGCTGTCAGGGAAAGCAGCACAGAAGGTGACCTCTACTGAGCAAGGGTGGCAGCGTACCCCCCCCCCATACTTCTTTTCTTCCTTCTTTCCTTTTTTTTTTTTTTTTTTTTGTTAAGACAGTGTTTCTTCTGTGTAGCCTTGGCTGTCCTGGACTCGCTTTATAGACCACCAGGCTGGCCTCAAACTCACAGAGATCTGCCTGTCTCTGCCTCCGAGTGCTGGATTACAGGCATGCACCACCACTCTTGGCTTGGCAAAGATTTATTAAGATACACAAAAATGCTTCACAGTGGACGCCTGTTGGTCTTCAGGGAATTGCCAATCAAACCACAAAAGGGCTGAGGAGATGATAGTTCAGTGAGTAAAAAACATTTGCCTTGCAAGCCTGAAGACCTGAGTTCAAGTCCCTAGAACCCACATAAAGCTGAACATGGTAGCATGCGTCTGTGACCCCAGTGCTCCTACAGAGAGATGGGAAGAAGAGACCAACATCTCCAGGAACTCATGGGCAGCTGGCCTGCTGTACAAAGTGTCAAAACAACAGAGACCTTGCCCTCAAATGAGGTGAGGACTGGCAAGCTTATCTCTCATATGCACACGCGTGCGCGCGCGCGCGCACACACACACACACACACACTCCGTACATATTTAGTTAGGGTTTCTATTGCTATGATAAACACCATGACAGAAAGCAACTTAGGGAGGAAAGAGTGTACTTCACTTACACATACACAGCACAGTCTTGTTGAAGGACAGGCAGGAACCAGAGCTCTGCAAGGCCAGACAGCAGCCATAGCCGACTGAGATGAGAGAAGGGCCCTTCCAACCAAGACTTATACGAGGTGCCATGGAGGATGTCTGCCTGACCCCACAGCCCCAGGGCCATCAAGGTGTACCGGTCTGCAGCACAGGCATGAAGGCTAGAAAGAAGCTGCTGCTAGCATCCAGTCCAGCTTGGGTCTACTCTGGACTACACTTCTGTGCACACCATGGGCTGAGGGACCTCTTCTGGGAATGGCACAATTATGTTTTGGGGTGTGTTAAAATGGTTCATTTGCTAATGTAAACATCTTAAACCACACCACAGTTGTCAAAGTTGGGGCTGGCGCACTCCTTATGCCTTGAAGTAAGGAGCTCTGTGGGCCTCTGCACAGCGCGCTTCCCCACAACAACATGTCCCTCTTGTGACATGTTGTGGATTATGCTGGGGCTCAGTAAGGACCTTGGCCTGAGCTTCCTCCACAGACTCCCCAGGAGGAATCAGACCTCTGGAAGAAGTGGGAAGGCTTGTCATACTTCCTTCTGAGGGATGTGAGCCCTGCTCATTCTTCTCCTTATGTGCCATCATCCCTCACAGACTCTCCTTGGTAGCTATCCCTAGGTTGTGCTGGGAGCAGGGGTGAGGCTGTCAGCAGGTAACACTAAACCGGGAAGGGCCTCCTAGGATAAAATACCTAATCCAAGAGCAAGGACCAGAAACAGGATGAGGCTTTGGGACCCTGTCGCTGATGGACTGTGGACTGGTGTATGGTCAGTGACATCTTAGGCTGACTAGGACAGGTGGGAAGCAAGGTGGTGCCTGGGGGCAGGAAGCAGAGGCCACAACCTGAGAAAGCTGGGAGCTGAGGGACAGGGCTGGCTGTGGGTGCTACACAGGCCACTGGGAAGCAGGTCAGGGATTCTGCTGCCTCAGGGTCTCCAAAACCCCTCTGGGACAGTTTTGCTGATGAACCTGCAATAGCTTGTCCTGTCCAGGGCAGAAGATAAGAAAGGCTTCCTTCAGCAGTAGGCCGCTCCCATGAGGTGGGGCCACTGAGGAGGAAAGGGAGGCTATATCTTTTTAAGTGTATCTGCAGCTGCTCTCCAAACTGCTTATCAGTTCTGATGGGGGTGATGGGGGGTGGGGGGCCGGGGTTACCATAGGGCTGGGGCCGGGGCTGGGGGCCGGGGCCGGGACCGGGAGCTATCAGATCACAGACCCTTCTGCTGCTTTTCATTGACTCCTAGAAACCAGACCACATGCCCTGCTATCCTCTCCTGGTCCCTTGCAGTTTCCCTCCTAACACTTTTGGCTGAGATCAAGCCTAGTCCCAGCCCCTTGCAACTACACCATAAGTTTCTAGTCCATGCTCCTTGGTAGGTAGACTAAGCCAGATGGAATCCCAGGGTATGCAGCTTCCCCCACCTGCACCCCCCCCCCCCACAGCATTTAAGCATCAGAACCGAACTGCCCTTTGTTCTTGTGGTTTCCAAGCACAAACTGAAGGGCCTGTTTCTCCTTGCAGGACACTGTTACTCTGTGCATGGAAGCTTCTCTACTCACCAGGTTTTTGAAGGAAGGCCTTCTAACTCCTCATCTCTCTCATGCCCCTCACACTGCCTCTGGTATGATGCTGCCTCTTGACTGTTCCCCTACTTCAAGGGTGAAGATTACACCCTCTCTCCTAATAAAGCTGGTTCTGAGGGTGATGTCATGTCAGCTCCTGGGCTGGCTAGTTTTATGTAAACTTGACACAAGCTAGAGTGATCTGAAAGGAGGAGGGACCCTCACTTGAGAAAATGCCTCCAAAGGATCTGGCTGTGAGGAGTTCTCTTAATTAGTGATTGCTGGAGAATAGCCTTGCCCATTGTGGTGCCATCCCTGGGCTGGTGGTCCTGGGTTCTATAGAAATGCAGGCTGAGCAAGCCATGGGGAGCTAGCCAGTAAGCAGCACTCCTTCATGGCCTCTGCATCAGCTCCTGCCTCTAGGTTCCTGCCCTGCTTGAGTTCCTGTCCTGGCTTCCTTCGGTGTGAAAGTGTAAGCTGAATAAACTCTCTCCACCCCAACTTCCTTTTGGTCATGGTGTTTCATCACAGCAATAGAAACCCTAACTGAGACAGCTCCTTCTGGAACTTTCCACTTGGACCTGGTTTTTTTGTTGTTATTCTTGTGGTAATAGAGATGTTGGTTAAGGAGAGGTGACAGCTCCCCACACCTGGAGACCCACACACCTTCTAGCATATTCTCTGTGGCAGGGAGGTCCCAACTGTCCCTCTGAGGAAGTGACATTGCTTCATGAAGGCCAGGGTGAGGGGCATGGAGCAGAGGCAAGGCGGGTCCCTCAAGCCTAGACTGGAAACTCTACCTCCCACCTCAGAGAAAGCCTGCACCCCTGGCACAAGGCGGGATGCAGGGCCTGTTTGCAGGCAGGATTTAAGGGTATGGGAACATGTTTACAGATGAATTGGTGGAGAAAAACAAGCCTATGCTTGGGACCAGGAGCACAAGGAGAGGAGGCCAGGAAGTGAGAACAAGATTCTCGCTGGTGGGCTAGGCGTGAGTTCACGCCTCTTTGAAGCTTCGACAGTACTCAGTATACTCTCAGACCGGAAGCACAATGGGACTGTGCATGCGTGCGTCCATGCATGCATACATGTGTGCATGTGTGTGTGTAGCGGGGTTGCTTCAGGAACTGGGGCTACAAGATAGGCTGACACAGTGGCAGCAGACCACCTTGGGGCTTTGCCTCTGGTTGACTTTCGCCGACCTTCACGAGAGCAGCCTGAGGGCAACCCACCAGGGTGTGCCAACACCGCTGCAGCCCCTCTGTGGAGTCTGGGCTGAAGGTGGGATGTGTGGGAAGAGGACAGCGGAGCCCGGGCTTGTTTGCACTCTTCTAAGCTTTGAAACACATTTTTTGAATTAGGTGGTAAGAATACAGGGTAATTTTTGTGGCACCAACATACTTTCTTTCAAGATATGATTTATATGTTTGGCCCACATCTTAAATGCACTGGTGATTGAGATAAATGGCCATGCTGGAGGCTGCAAAGTGGTTTCCATTATGTAGCTCTGAGTTTTGGTTCCTTAGAAAACCTTAAAGGGGCAGGAGCATTCATGGCCTGTGCTCTATCTCATAGGGCTTTGGGGGTCACCATCAGAGAGGGTAGGAGAAAGGAGGAAGGTAGGAGCCCCTTGGAGCTCTGGGAAAGCTGTAGCTAGGCACAGGTTTCCTGGGAGCTCCTTTTGACACTTCATGCACAGTAACAAAGGGGACCTTCAGGGTAAGGGAAGGCTTGTGCTAACAGGGTTAGATCCCCTGATTAGAGTCCTGGGAGTGCTGCCCATGGGGCTGACCATCAGCACCAAGGCACAGAAGAGACAATGGCCTCCTGAACCCTTAGGAGCTACAGCAACCAGACAGTGTGGCATCCAGGGACGGATGGAATCACAGAAGGGTGTGGTCAGTTGGGGCACCAGCCCTGGATTCCTCCTGGGTACTAGAGGAGCAAGGTAAGGCAAGGCCGGCAGGGAGACGGGGCCACTACCCTTCATCGAAGGTGCCATGGGATTCAACCGGGCAAACAGCTTTCAACAAATAATTCCGGAAGCACCAGATGCCACACACTGCACGCCACACATAAGAACTAGCTTGACCATAGCCATGTGCAAAGGTTCGCTGTCACACGTCTATAGAAAACATAGGAAGTCTGTCTCACAGTGGGCAGCATTTTCTTAGAACAGCAGAAACAGGAACCAGAAAAAAAAAAATCAATTGGGAACCATCAAAATTAAAGATGTTTTCTCTCTTAAAAATGACATCAAAAGGCCCGGTGTAGTGCAGTTAACAAACCTTCAATTCCAGCGCTGGGGAGGCGGAGGTGGTGTATTTCTGTGCCAGCCTGGGAGAAGGTGTAGGCTTTGATGAGGTTGTCAGGATAGGGCTCGCATGACGGGATGACTACCTTCCTAAGAAGAGCTAGCACGCTTGTTCTCCCTCACCATGCACCGTGGCATCCTCACTGCTTTGAGTTCCCAGCCTCTAAAACTAGGAGCTACAGAAACCTCTCTTCTTTATAAATTACTCATTTGGGGGCCTTCGGTTATAGGAACAGAAAGCACACCAAGAAAGGCGCAAACTCACAAAAAAAAACAAACAAACAAAAAAAAAAAACAAAAAAAAACCAACTTTAATGCCAAGTGGAAGCAACCAATATGTCTATAGGGCATGGCGGGTCCTGGTTGCAGTGTGCCCTGCCTGGCCTGCACCTGTGGCTTGTCTATAGGCAAGCACATCATTAGCCAGGAGCATCTGTACTGAAAACAAGTCTTTACCACTTGAAGAAACAATAGCTGTTGTCAGTGTTGATGCTTTCTGTGAGCACTGGGAGTGGGAAGTGAGCAGCCCCACACGGCAGCCCCTGCGGAGCTGGGCCTCCAGCCCGACACCAGCAGGGAGGTCCTGGCTGCCCTGGGCTAGTTCACAGCAGCTGGGTCCATGCCTATGATACCGAGGCCAAAGGGCCAGCTGTCCAAGGATGCGCCCCATCCAATGGTGACCACGGGAACATTTACTCTGAAAGCACACAGCAATGACCTCCCTGAACACAAACATCCTCCTCCCCAGGTGTGCACAAAGCTCTGCCCTTCGCTCGGGAAATGGAAAGTTTTGATTCCTTCCCCTCTATCCTGGTCAAAGAGCTTGGGAAGGAGCAGACCTATCCCAGCTCCAGGCTTCCTCCCAGGTCAACACAGAGGTCAGAGCACAGCTGCCAGGCCAGGCTAGGAGGGCTGTGAGCTCCTGGTTACCCTGCCTCAGACTCCTTGAGTCTAGACTGGCAGGAGCTGAAGAGACCAGGCCCCAGGGAGACCGTGGGGTGGGGTTGAGAGTTGGGGGTGAAGGTGCCATGCTCAGCAGAAGTCTTGAACAACAGTGGGTTTTGTCTAACTTGCTCTATGGAGCTATCTGTAACCTCAACCCTCAACCCTCTGCCATCTTGCTCCTCTGGCTTCAGAGGCCAAGGCTGGCCTGCGCAGTGGTGGCCACCTAGACCCCACAGGCATCCTGTCCCTATGGGGGCAGGGGCTATAGACTGTTTTGGGTGCCTGATGGCCTGTGGTGGGCACAGGCTTCTCCTTCCTCCACATGCAATCATCCTTTCCTGCTGGGGAAGAATGGAGATGGTGTGTGTGTGTGTGTGTGTGTGTGTGTGTGTGTGTGTGTGTGTGTGTGTGTGTGTGTGTGTGTCAGGATCACTGGGGCCAAGACAGTGTGTGTGTGTGTGTGTGTGTGTGTGTGTGTGTGTAGCAGGATCACTGGGGCCAAGACAGTTCCCAGACATCTCAGGACAGGCATCCATGGCCGTCACAGCACTGCATGGCAAGCTGATGGTGGCGGGGTACAGTGCTAAGATCCACTTTTGAAGAGTGGGATCGAAGGGAGTCTTTGTGCTTCCCCACGGGCTACAGCCTCAGATATCCACACAGGAGCTGCTCTCCCACAGTCACATTCCCCAGCCTGAGGGGAAGCTACCTGGCCTACTCTTTTTTTTTTTTTTTTTTTTTTTTAAATTTTGGATATTAGACCTTTGTCAGATGGAGGGTTGGTGAGTGGTCCCCACTCTTGCTTTGTAAGTGCATTTCCACCTGCTTTGGGGTGAGCAACTCAGGAGTCTGAGAGGCAGAGACTTCCCTGGGAAGTCTTCTAGCCAACCAGAGAACCACTCAGATGGCACCAGCAGGGCCTTCTAGACGGCCCAGGAGAAGCCTGGGCTAGAGGGAGTGGAAGGCTGGGTGCTCAGTGAGGGTTCTTAGGGGATGGGCTGGCCTAACTCCCGGAGGATGGAGAGTTCTAGCAGGAATGCTCACAGGGCCTCTGGGGAGGCCTTTTACAAGGAGACAGACCCAGGGGCTTCTAGCAGAGATGACAGCAAGTGAACTGAAGGCTGGCTAGGGAGATGCCTGCAGGAAAAGCCAACAGGGCAGCTCGGGTGCAGGCTGTCTGGGCTGAGCCATGAGAGGGAAGCAGAGCTGTTCCTCCTTCCCCATATGAGAAAACAGTGACTATGGCCAGATGGCCACCAGGCCCGGGCAGATAACAGTTTCCCATGTCATCTCCAGGACACCTGATTTTGAGAGATAGACGACAGTAGATGGGGCTGGGTCACTCAGGACTCTGTGTTCTGTTCTGCTAATATGGAATATGTGGTGTCCCTTCAGTACTGCAAATAGGAAGCCACTGTGTGTGGTCCCTGCCCAGTGGCACGTACCCACCCAGCATCAAGGACAGGCATTCAGGAAGGGCTGATGGTGGCCAAGCTGCTGTGGTTCGGGGCGCTGTCTTTACACCCCGGCACACAGGGTCTGCAGTGAGCAGCAGAAGCAAGGACAGACACATGGCCACAGCTCCAAGGGCAACAGTGTTCTGAAGTGACGTGTGTGTGTGTGTGTGTGTGTGTGTGTGTTTACCTTGGCTGTCTCATGTGTATGTCCATAGAGAGATGTCTCAGGACAGGCATGTATGGCCGTCAAGCCATGCACTGCCCAGAGGCAGGTGGGGGATGGCAGGACACAGTGCTAACACACTCATAGCTTTTTACCAAAGTTGCTTCACTCACATATCTTGGTCTACTTCAGACTGGTGCAGCCTTGGCAGCAGATGCCAGGGCCGAGGGGCGCGACTATGCCAGCCTGTTTGGGACACAAGGCTGGCCGGGTTCTGCCGGGCAGTAGTTTTCCAGCCATTTGGATGTGTTCAGGTTGGGCATCCTCTGAGGGGCCTTGGCCATGCCAGCCTGTGTGGCAGTGTCTCCCTGGTACACGAGGCCGGCTAGGTTCTGTTGGGCAGTACTTTTCCAGCCACAGGGTCTGTGGATCCTGACTTTGCCTTCATGACAGCACATCCCCCGGGGTGGGAAACGCGCCTCAAGCTGAGTTCCAAGATTTGAAACTGGCTATAACATGAAAGCCTTTCTGTTTTCAAGAGCAAAAATGAAAGGGCAGTTGTTTCCCTTAATAAACACTCTTTTAACCCATTTTACAAACAAGCTGGCTTTCTGCTTCCAGTTTCTTTCCTGTTCCTCTTTTTCTTCGTTAATTTGATAAGCAGCAGGCGCCAAGCTGCGGCGACGCTTTGGTTATGGGACTGAGAAAGAAAAACTGTGGCTTTGGGAAATGGCCTCTGTGTGGAACCAGCCCCACTGTCCTCGCCCATCCCCCCACCTTCCCAGACAGCTTAATGGCAGAGACGGAGGGGCTGGAGAGGTGGAGAGGTGGCTTAGGCCGCAAGGGCACACTCGGTCAGCCACAGGGCTCACGTTTGGGCCCCACCACCCCTGGCAGGTGGCTCCCAGCTCCTGGGGTCTGTGACTCCAGGAGATCTTATCTGGTACCTCAGGTTTCTGTGGGCATACATGTACAAAAACATACACATAATTTTAAAAAATCTTCAAGAAAAGAGACTAGAGCCTTCTGCTTTAGTAAGTTTACAGAACAGAGGTTTTTGCCCTGAGAACAGGAATTCCAACAAGAGGGGGCAGACAGCAAGCTCCCGGACAGGCCATGGAGGAAAGCCCACCGGAAATTCGCTTCCCTCCCTCCTAAGCTCCTGCAAGCTGGACTGGGAAATAAGCCCCTGCACAAGAGGTTTCTACACAGACTGGAGAATCCCTCCCTTGTTTTTTATTGCCTCAGGTTGTAAATGAAAACAAGTGGGGGGGGGTGAACTTCTCTGATACCCCAAAAAAGCTCCTACCTACACTGCCTCCTGAGCCCTGGAGCAGCTTGCAAAGCAGAGCCAGGGTGAAGGTACTGCCACCGTCTGCTCTGTCTTGAGTCTTGCCCTCAGTCCTCCCCCCTCAAACTGGCACTTCTTCTCCTCCTCCCTACTGTCAGTGAAGCCTGCCATGTTAGCATGCAACCCTCACAGAGTAGGTTAGGTCACCACAAGCCCTGGTGTTGGGGTATATGGCACAAAGATGACCGATAAGCTCCGCTCCAACCCTAACGAGCAGGTTTCCATAAACACACTGGCGAAATCTCCCTGGTGCTCTTAACCTCTGGCCCCTCCATCCCATCAATCCACCTGTCCACTCTGCCCTCCTCTCTTTGGGCCCCAGTGGCACGCATACTGGTTTCTCCATGAGGCCCCTTCACAGTGCTTAGCCATGATGCACACTCTGTGATGCTCAGCAGCACATGAGTGCACACACTGTGCTGAGTGAGTAGATGGAGGAAGATGCACTCTCATTTAGTACAGACCTCACTATGCCTTCTTCCCGCCATTTCCAACCTCAAGCACACACTGGGTCCTCAGCACCTTGGCATCCTTCATAGCACCATGAGGGGCTGGCTAGCTGGCTGGCATAAAGGCAACCCTGTAGTTTCTGGGCAGTTTAACCCTGTAGTTAAACTGGGCACATTCTCAGGGTGGTTCTGGGAAAAGTTCCTTAAAATTAGCCCAACGAAGTTGAGAACAGTGCTGGCACACTGCAGCATTCTGTGAACATCCGCTGCTGCGGCTTCCATGCTATGACGGCAAGACAGATTTTAGTAAATAACACACAGCTCGTGGACCAGGTGACTGTACTCTGACCTTGCAGCTGAGTCCCATCATCCCGGCCAGTAACAAATAGGCACAGAGGAAAAAGGGGGCCTGAGTTAGGGGCTTGGTCTGCCTAGGGTGAACAGCTAGGTCATCCCGGTGTGTTCACCAAAAGGCTCGAGGGCCAGCCTGAAGGGAGAGGTTGGTCTCTCCCGATCCAGTGTGCTCCACTCTCAGGCCCGTCTCCCCATGCCCACGCCCCTCACCCTTTTGCTCTGAAGCCCTGCCTGGACTGGGTACTTGGCATCTCGTCCAGCCCCCTGGAGCAGCAGGCCTGGGGCAGGATAGTCAGGCTGGGGTTTAGCTGGCTCTGTAACCATGCCCTGCCACCTACAGGTCCTGGGGACATACTCACCAGGACTAGACATGGAAACCAGTTTCCCTCTCTTTCCGTTTTTCCCAATGTCTGGGATAAATCTAGGGCTTGTTTGCTAGAAAGGGGCTCTTCCACAGAGCAACACCCCCACTCTATCACGGCAGTGGTCATTCCCTCCCTCCCCCAGAGAGGGTTTCCCTGGTTAGCCCGGACTGTCCCGGAACTCACTCTGTAGACCAGGCTGGCCTCCAAACTCAGGGATCTGCCTGCCTCTGCCTCCTGAGTGCTGGGAGTAAAAGGGTGAATATTTTTAAGGAGTAAATATTTTAAGGAGTAAATAATTCTGGTGAAGGGGCTGACGTATGCAGAGATATGCCCAAAGATGGGGAAACATTGTAGCATGTGGTACTGTGGGGTGCAAGTTAGGATTTGGGATTTTCTTACATGTCTTTGTTCTGCTAATGCAGACCAGTCCTTCCGAATTGAGTGCTGAGGTTTCTCAGAAGCAGAGGAAAAAGGATCTTTCTGGCTTCTGTCGAGATGCATCTTAGGGTCCTTAGGGCTCCCTACATGCAAAGGCCACACTTCCTGGAATTTCCCTCAGGCTGCCCCTCCCCACCCCCAGCAGCAGGGTGACAGACACACGAAGCTCAGCTGGGGCTCTTGTGGCCTGGGCCAGACCAGAGCAAGAGTGCACATCTGCCTGCAGGGCCTTGCTCCTACTGCGAATGCCTCTGACAAATGCATTGATTCTTCAAAGCAGACGAAGTTTGCTCAGTCATGCCTGCTGAGGTGGGCAAGGGCATTATAACACCCCTGCACCCATTCCTTCAGTATGGTCACCCAGAGGCCTGCACACAGAGCCCTAAAGCATAGGGTACATCTGTTCCAGTGCACATACCCTCTGAGCACCTGTCTGGACCACACTGGGGCAGAACTGGAGGGCAAGAGGACCAATAGGGAAGGCAGTCAGATACGGATGGTTGAGCAGGTAGCTGATGGTTACAGACCAAGCTCTGCCTCCCTGGGTGGAAACTATAGTTGTCACCTCTTCTGCTCTGTCCCCTCAGTCACCAAAATAGTGTGTGCGACCTGTGTCATTCAGCCTGTAATGGCTGAGTCTCAGTATATCGTCATTAGGAAAGGTCCCAGACAAGAAAAAACAAAAACAAAAACAAAAACAAAACAACAACAAAGGCAGTGGAGTAGTGGTGCCAGATGGTAGTGGGGACAGACCCCACCTAGTTTTATGCAGATTATAGTGGGGGCAGGCCCTGCTCAGTTTCATGCTGGCCTTAACCAGGTCATACCTGAGAGATTTGGGGACTCTCCCCTGCCTACACCCGACTATCTAACCAGTAAGGCTGGCAGGGCATGTTTTGTGTCCTGGTTGATCAAGATGGGAAAGGATTCTCTGTGGTCTGGAAGCATAGGCCTCAGGCTGGAGAGCTGGCTCCAGGGCAGAGCCCTTGTCTGGTATGTGAGGGCCCAGGGCCGAACACACTCTGCTGCTGTGTGTGTGCTGGGCAGACGGGCAGTGTTCGGCTGCTTCTGTTTGCTGCTGTCCCTAAATTTAATTGTACTGACTTGTTTTCTCCTAACCAACGGCTCTAATGACTTTTAATGATCAAAGAGTGTTTTTGTTTGTTTGTTTTGTTTCAGGTGCTTGGTACTGAGTCCAGGACCTTGTGTTTGCTAGGCCAGGGCTATACTATGGTACTGAATACCCAGTCTAAATCCACAGCTTGATTATTTTTATTGTTGTTGTTGTTGTTTGAGATAGGGTTTCTCTGTGTAGCAGCCCTGGCTGTCCTGGAACTTGCTCTATAGCCTAGGCTAGGCTTGAACTCAGAGGTCTACCTGCCTCTGTCTCTGCGCCGGGATTAAAGGCGTGCATCGCCACCATTGCCCGGTTTAAGGCTGGAGAGGTGGCTTAGCCATTAAAGGCTAGGTGCACAACCAAAAACATAAGAATTCTTTTTTCTTTTTTAAGATTTATTATTATTACAGGTACAGTACTTTGCCTACATGTACACCTGCAGGCCAGAAGAGGGCATCAGATCACATTATAGATGGTTGTGAGCCACCGGGAGTTGAACTCAGGACCTCTGGAAGAACAGACAGTGCTCTTAACCTCTGAGCCATCTCTCCAGCCCAAACATAAGAATTCTTAAGCAAGACAGAAACAGTGCTCACCAGGTGGGCTTTTGAGGTGCCCCAGAGTGTGACCCCAAATACTGAATTCCTGCTTCTTCTCTCTTTGTACTAGGTGCCCTCTCATCATCCATTTGAGAGCTCACCCTGTCACCTGAATGAACAGTCCCTGTTCCCCACTACACCTCTGAGGCAGCTTTTCTCTCAGCTGAACTGCCCCCCAGGCCCGTTTTGCATTCCTTGTGTAGAAAGCTCTCCACACCTCTTTTCCCCATGGGCAGGCTGGGTGAATGCAGACTAGTAAACTCAATATTTTATGTATAAATTCTCTTCTGCTCAGCCCTTGAATTGTGTTTTATTCTTTTGGGGGAGGGAGAAAATCTAACTATAGCCCTAGCTATCCTGAAACTCACTATGTAGACCAACGTGGCTTATAACTCACAGAGATCTACCTTTCTCTGCCTCTTGAGTGTTGGGATTAAAGCCCTGTGCCACCTTGTGGTTTAATTCTTATGTGGCTAATTTTTTGGATGCATTTTAACTTTTTGCTGTACTGGTAATGTGACGCAGGTCTTGCACATGCTAAATAAGAGTTCTCCCACTGAGCTGTGCACCTAGCCCTGGTAAGCAAGCTTCCTCAACTCAGCAAAACCTCCGGCAGACAGCTCAATTAATGGTAAAAGACTCAGTTCGGTCAGGACAAAGCACAGAATCTGCTGTGGCTGAGGTCAGTGTCATTGGAACAATGCAATAAGACAAGAAAACAAGCTTCACAGAGGGCTGCAGAGTCAGCTCGGCAGGTAAGGGCACTGACTGCTCTGCCAGAAGACCAGGGTTTACTTTCCAGCTCACAATTGTTTGTAACTTCAGTTCCAAGGGATCCAACACTTTGTTCTGGCCTTGAGGGTACTGCGTGTGAGTCGTACACAGATATACACGCAGGCAAAACGCCCATACACATAAAATTAAATTAAATTAAAAATTAAAAATCCCAGTGAATGAGGTGCCTTGGATCTCTCCCAAGCGAAGTTAATTACTCAGGTTCAAGAAAAGGGGTGTTTCTGCATTAGCTCCCCAGGAAATAACTAAGGTATGATGTGACACAGTGGGCAGAAGATAGGACATAGAAGTTCCTGCTGCACTGGCTCAAACATCTGCTCATGGATAAAGACCACTAGATGACAGGACCATGATGGGTCTACTAGACCTGGACTGCCTGGGATTTATTAAGTACATTGAAAACAGACCGTCCTCGCTAGGACTTGTCTGCTTTTCTGGGAAATGTGTACTTCTGTATTTCTGTAATATGCCACACTCCAAGGGAAATGCTGTACTGTTTTCCCAGGGCTTTCTTGCTGGTGGTCAGAAGACAATGCCCCCCTCACCTGCTGTGCTTCCTATGTCTTTCTGCAAGGCTCAGCTAGCCCGGGGGGGGGGGGGGGGGGGGGGGGGGGGCATGGGAGCCACCAGGCAGCCAGCCAGAGGAAGCTGAGCACGGAAGAGTGGGAAGACTGGGAAGACTGAGGAAGAGAGGGTATATCTTTTGAGAGAGACAGACACGAGAGGGAAATAAAGACTGTTTGAAGCTGCTTTTGAACATAAAGTCTTGAAAATGGCCCTGTCTGTTTTGGCCTAGGGCTGCACACTTAAAATGATAAACACTATGCTCTGCTCAGCTCGAAACCGCAGCCAGTGTGAGCATGCAGGGTGCATGGTTCTGGAGAAGAGAGGGCTGGGCAACCCAGAGGCTGCTGCTGGTCAGTGTGGAAACTAAAGACTGGTCCTGCCAGGCTCTCTTCAGTCCCTTGCTGCGCGCCCGGCTCTATAGCTCCTCTTTCCTTCCTCCACAGCCTTCCTATGTTAGCTGTGTTTCACTACTGGTGTTTTGGCTGTAAGCAGGGATAGAGTGGGGTATAATTATTCTAACAGCATGAAGGCTAATTCTGCTTCCAGAGCAACTCTTTAAAACCTTTGTTGCCTGCTGCGTGCCAGCGCCACCAGAGTATTTCCTTCGGAGTGGGAGCAGAGAGGCGCTATAAATCAGGTGTGGGAAAGCCAGTCTCTGAGAGGCAAATCCACGCTCAGGGCTCCCTGAGGAATGGCAGCCTGGACGTGCTGAGACGCTGAATCAAGCAATTCAGCATTTCATCTCTGCTGGAGAAGGTCACAATGCCCTAGTCCTCTCTCTCTAGGCCTAGGGATGGGCTAGAGAGACAAAGTTTGTGCCTGCCATGTTGTGGAGCATGGAGATACAGAGAGAACTCTGGAAGGTTCGACTTTATGGGGATCATTTTATGAAAACTGAACATCTTGCTGGGTGTGGTGGTGCACGCCTTTAATCCCAGCAGAGCAGGTGGATCTCTGGGAGTTCGAGGCCAGCCTGGTCTACAAAGTGAGTCCAGGACAGCTAGGGCTACACAGAAAAACCCTGTCTCAAAAAAGAAAAGAAAAGAAAACAAACCCACAAACTGAGCATTCTTCCTCCTCTCCCCCAAGACAGAAGAAGACAGAGAGGTGCTGATTTTAGTGCATGGCCCATCATTTACAAATCATGGCTT
Source organism: Acomys russatus (assembly GCF_903995435.1). Lineage (NCBI taxonomy): Eukaryota > Metazoa > Chordata > Mammalia > Rodentia > Muridae > Acomys > Acomys russatus. The sequence continues at coordinate 42,308,277 of NC_067149.1, read as the reverse complement.
CTGAGTGACCCCTACAATCGGGGGGGGGGGGGGGGGAAGGGCTGAGAAGTGACTGGGGCTGGACCCATTACAAGTTCTGAGGCCCACATTAAGATGATCTTATCATCACGTGGGAAGTACTTGACAGAGCTTCATGCAGCATCTTCCTAGCCCTGCTAGAGTCCTCTGCGGGACCACTGTGTCCATTTCACAGAGGAATAGACATCTGAGAGCAGAAGACGCAGCTTGAGTCCTCAGCTGGATGGCTGGCAGAGAGCAGGCTGGAACTCCACATGCAAATTCAAGCTGGGCAAGGGGGTGGGGGGGATGGAGTAGGGTGTGGATCATCTGTGAAGGGGCTTCCTACTGTGAGATGCCAACAGTTTTTATTGTGTCTGCAGCATGGGCTCCTGCAGCCCAGGTCTAGAGTGGGGTAGCTAGGAGTGCTTCATTATTCAGTCATATTTTTTTAACTTGGCTGTGGCCCTTGGATATAATGAGCATTAGAAGGTAAGCCTAAAGTCCGTGAATAATGATGTCTACAGCCGTGGAGCAGGCCTCCCGCTCCAAGCCCATGCCAGCTCAGGGCAGCTTCTCCCAGGAGTTAAGTCACAGTGATCTTTCCCAACCCTGTGGAGAGCTCTGCTACCCTGAGTAACATGCACCCCAGAAGGCTCCTCCCCGGAAGCCATGATTCATGAGCTTTCTCAGGAATCCCCCAAGCATCTCCATCACCTTGCAGATTACTTTAGTTAGAAGGAAGGCAAGAACACAACAGATGGTAGTCAGTGCCTTCTCCATCCCAGTCCCCAGAGCTCTCTGGCTTTAGGATGTCACCTATTCTGAGACTCTCTGACAAGGACATGCATGGTCTCTTCTGCAGTGGCCCTGCAACAGAAGGTTCCAGATAGAATAAGAGGTGAAAGCAGATGGACAGGGTGGAAGATATCAAAACCTCTTCCTCCCAAGAGTAGCCCTGAGCTATTGGGCCAGGTACTTTAGCCCCAGGGGGTTGGGCACTGATGAGTCACACCCTCTGTGACATTTTGCCACCCTTTCCCATTCTGTCCCAGCCACACCCTGCTTTCCTCTGGTCTCTGGCACCATCTAGCATGTCCAGCCTGTGTACGCAGCATTCTTCCAGTGGAGGAAGGTGCAGGCAGTGAGGGCGGCTGATTGCCACTCTTCCCACTCCACACAGCTCACGTGAGTCACACCCGAGACAGCAGGCACTGTGGTCTGTAAAGACTGCCCTCCAGCAAGCATGCCAGGCATGCATGTTGACCATCATCCCCATGTTACAAAAACAGAAGCTCATACCTCAGCAGCCTCCAGTGTCCACTCTGCTATCCCTCTCCAGTCCTGTGTGTAGCTTGCAGTTATCAGCCAGCCCCGCTATGCAACGCAGCTACCTCCAATTCTGGAATGTGCCAATTTGCTTCCAGAACACAGAGCCAAGGGAAGAACTCACAGCCACCTATGTCTGTTACAGAGTTACATGCTAGGAGCATGAAGATGGAAAAGAGGATAGGCCCTGCCAAACACCAATTTTAAAAATTAATGCTAAGTACTGATGTTTTCAACAGAGAAAAGCATTACTTCCCGAATGCATGGTGCATCCTTTACAAGGCCAAGCCGCTATCTGGCTATCTGCAGTGTCATCCCTTGCTAGGTTTTCTGGGAAGGGGCTGAGTGAGGGGAAGGGCGGCTCAGTGTAGAGTGTGGCCAGAATGAGTCTTCCCTGCCCCCTGTCACCACCACACGCTGTCTGGATGGCAAAGCCATGCTTCCATGTTGTAAGCCAAAAAGCTCTGTACGGATAGAACACTTTACCCCTCAAAACATCCCTCTGGAGGAAGTAGACAGGTTATCGACACTGTTTACTGAATGAATAAACAAAGGGACAGGGGCATTTTCCATACCCTGCCTCTTTATTACAACATGGCTACAGAAAGCAGTCTAGTCAAGGCTACCTGTCTGATCCTGGCAGGGTTATATGCTGAGTGAAGGGTGGGGTGGCACTGACTGATCTGGGCTCCCATCTTGGCTCAGACATGTTTTGTCATGTGACTCTAGGGAAGTTTACTAAGTTTCCTTAAGCCTGAGCCTTTCTGTTGCAAGATCTCATGAACATTACAGGAACGCAAGGGCAGAGGTCTCAGGTGCCTCGCTGGCTTTTCTGGCTACTGGGGGACCTGCCCATCGGGGCTAGCTCTCCCCTGGAATGGTGTGTCGTAAGAGGCCCTGTTACCTGCAAGTGGGAAAGGGAAAGAGAAAGTGAAGACAAGTTGTGTTGAAACAGAAAGTGGGTAAGGGAGCATGAGGATGCCTCGCTCAGACACTTCAATGAAGACAAGTACTGCTGACAGGATGGTGAGCCAGTATGTCAGGCAGCTGGGACCTATCCTGTCCCTTAGCTGCCATAGTTCAAGGCCACTCTAAGAATAGCACCAGAGTCAATCTAGAGTCAGGTTCAAGCTCCATAAATTTTCCACCCAGGAAGGACACATGCATCTGAAAGCATCCCCTTCATCCATCTCCCTCCTCAGCACTAAGATGGGGATATTAGTATCTGTGCTTCTCACACTACACACAAGCTGGGAGATAGAGAGATGTTCTTAGTATCAGGAAACTCAAAGCCATTGTGCTGGTTTGAATGGGAATGGCTGCCATTTATTTGAATGCCTGGTCCACAGCTAGTGGACCGGTTTGGAAAGGATGAGGAGGCATGGCTTTGTGGGAGGAGGTGTGTCACTGGGGATGGGCTCTGAGGGTTCAAAAGCCCAGACACCCCCAGTTAGCTCTCAGCCTTGTGTTTGTGGATCAAGAGGTCACCTCTCAGCTATTGTTCCAGTGTCATGTCTGCTGCTGCCATGTTCCCTGCCATGGTGGTCGTGGACCCTAATTGTCTGAAACTGTGAGCCCCCCAATAAACTTTTTTTCTTCTGTAAGTTTCCTTGGTCATGGTGTCTTATCACAGCATAGAAAAGGAAGGCAGGCAGTAGTAAACAGGGAACTCCATTGCCTTAGGTTTAAAAAATAAAGTCAGAGCTTTACAGACCCCAGTAATTTTCAAACCTACCAACTAACCAACCAACCAACCAGCCAGCCAGCCACCTACCCACCCACTGACCCACCCACCCGGCTAGCCAACCAAGCCAACGAGTCTGTACCAGGAAAGCTGGTGAGCTAGTTTTAGAATCCCATTTCATGCTGAAGCTTGGTAACCTTCATGCTGCTTGTTCTTATCCACATAGGTGGGGTTCTCTGGGATTCCAGCTTGGTGAAAAGTTTGACCAGCTGAGTGCTCAGAGCAGCAAGGAAACCTGGGAGTGAGCAAGCCTTTCTTCATTTGCCAGGTGGGAAACTCAGATTGTATCACAAGCCCGACATTTAGGAAGAGGAGCCTCAGAGAAACTGCCTCCCTCGGATGGACTGTATGCAAGTCTGAGGGGTGTTTTCTTAGTTGATTGATGTGTGCAGTGCCACCTTAGGCAGGTGGTCCTGGGTGATATAGAATCCCAGGCTGAGCAAGCCATGGGGAACAAGCCAGAAAGCTGTGCTCTTCCATGGCTCTGCTCCAGTTTCTGCATCCAGGTTCCTGCCTTGAGTTCCTGCCCCACTTTCCTCAGTGATGGACTGTGACCTGGAAGTATAAGCCAAGTAAATCCTTTATCCCCCAATTTGCTTTGGGTGATAGTGCTTTATTCTAGCAATAGAAACACTAATTAAGAGTTAAGAGCAGAGGGCGGGAGAGATGGCTCAGCAGTTAAGGGCACTGACTGCTCTTCCAGAGAACCCAGGTTCAATCCCCAGCACCCACATGGCAACTCACAACTGTCTGTAACTCCAAGATTTGACAGTTTCACATAGGCATATGTGCAGGCAAAACACCAATGTATATAAAATAAAGGCAAATCAACTAAAAAAAGAAAAGAGTTAAGAGCAGCCAGGCATGGTGATGCACGCCTGTAATCCCAGCACTCGGAGAGGCAGAGGCAAGTGGATTTCTGTGAGTTCAAGACCAGCCTGGTCTATAAAGTGGGTCCAGGACAGGCAATGCTATACAGAGAAACCCTGTCTCAGAAAAACAAAACAAAATAACAACAACAACAAAAGAGTTAAGAGAAATCAAGGCTTCTGTGGTCTGCCTTTAGCACCTTAGGTCAACACAGATAGTCAATGCTGCAGTCTGAGGTAGCTGTTCAGTATAGCACCACACTGGCTCTGAGGGCCCTGTCAGGTTTTCCTCTATGCTCTAACATGGCTGCCATTTTGGACACTAGCCACATTGGTAATGGGAAACCTGTCAAATGTTTATTCCAGAATCTAACCACCCCCAGATGTCCCTCCACAGCTCAGGTTCTGGTCAAAGTTTGAGGGACCAAAGCAAAGCGTAGGAGCCGAGGGGACTTTGCACAGCACTGCTCCTGCCTGGGTTCCAGCAGCCTCAACCTCAGCATTGAACAGCCCTCATGGCACAGCGTTAGGGGCTCTCAGAGCACCAGCTCTGCCATCTCCATTTCTAAAGACATTCTCCACCTCCACATGGGCCACAGCCCCTTCTCCCCCCTGACCCACTACTCAGTTGCCTCCACATGGCCTCAGATTGTGTCCATTTCTTCAGTCTCTTCTGACCCTCCCTCATCCAGCTGTCTCGTCCAGTTCCACTGCCATACTGTCTCTCCTCCATGTGAAGCCTGGCTTGCCCTGTTTCTTAAGCAGGAACCCAACTATTCATCCTGGTTATGAGGCCCGTCCTCTCATGGCTCTCCATAATGGTTGTATCCTTACAGAGCTGGCCAAGCCTTACAGGCTGTGACATGTCTCGGCCTCACGACTGTCCCCTTCAATGCTACTTCTGGTTACAGATGGGTTTCCCCTCTCTTTCACCACTGAGTCCTGACGTCTCCCTCTTCTGAAGCTTACAAGCTTTCTCTCTTCCTGGCTCCTTCCTGTCTCGTCACAGATGCGTTTCTTCCCCCTCAAAAGCCTCCAGGCTGGTCAGTGACCTCTCTGGCTTCCTCATGGCAGAGACAAAGAATCTGGACTTCCTCCACTCAGCAGGCTTTTGCTTCCGTGTCTACTCCTACAGCTGGACCAGAGACCCCTGAGGTCTGAGGGCTTCTGACAGGTTTTGATGGTGTAAAACCTGCCTGTGCTGTGCTGACCATGTCTCCATAGCCACCTCTGGCAATACCAGGTTCCTCCTGCCTCTAGAACCAATCCTTTCCAGAGCATCATGTGGCTGTGGCTATGTAATAGGTAGCTTTTCGGGTGGGTTCTTTGACACTGTAGAACACGCCTACAGTTGCTCTCTATCTTTTCATGGCTCAAGAGCCATGCCCCCTGCCCGCGCCCGCCCCCCTGAATAATTGTCTGGTCATACCAGGATTTACCCATTCACTCAGTGGGAGTGCTTAGCTGCTCATTCATTTCTGTCCATACAAACTTGCTTATTTACTGTGGTGGGATGAAATTCAAAGCTGTGCTAAGAACAGGCTACACAGAGTTGCACCTCAGCCCCTCTCCCCAAGCTGCTTATAATTTCTGGTGGGTCAAAAAAGGCTGTGGATGCCGGGTGTGGTGGTGCACGCCTTTAATCCCAGCACTTGGGAGGCAGAGGCAGGTGGATCGATTTGAGTTCGAGGCCAGCCTGTTCTATAAAGCAAGTCCAGGACAGCTAAGGCTACACAGAGAAACCCTGTCTCAGGAAAAACAAAACAAAACAACCAAACCCAACAACAACAAACAAAAAACAAAGAAGGCTGTGGGTCCTATGTGAATGTAAGGTGTGTTTGTCTGTATTAACTAATTTGCATAAGTACCAAAGAGTTGGGCCACTGGATATATGTGGTTACATAGGTGACTGCCCAGCTGTCTTCTGAATGGCTGTCCCACTTTGAGCTCTCCCTAGCAATGATTGTGAGGGCCTGTTCTTTCATGTCCTTTCCAGCATTTGATAGTGTCCATTTTCCACCCAGGTCTTTCTCAGCAGTGCCTGGTGGTTCCTCCCTGCTGCTTTGATTGGTTGGTCCAGGATGGTATCAGGGGCTGAGCACCTTCTCTGGGACTTTCCCTTGCTGAGCTGGGATGCACGGTGCTCCTCTCTGGCCCCTCTAGCACAGTGCTTCTCAACCTTCCCAGTGCTGCGACCCTTAAATACAGTTCCTCATGTTGTGCTGACCCCGACTACAAAAAATTTTCATTGCTACTTTATAACTGAAATTTTGCTGCTGTTATGAATCATAACGTAAATATCTGGTATGCAGGATATCTAATATGTGACTCCTATGAAAAGGTTGTTTGATCTCCAGAGGGGTCGAGACCCACAAGTTGCTGCCTTCCACAGCAGCAGAATCAGTTCTCAACAAGCATTCCCCTAGGAACTCAAGCCTGTTTTAAAACAGTGAGACGGTGCCCTGTATTTTCTATTCCTGTGCTTTTATCCTGGTCACCTCACATCCCAGCATCTCATTGCCTGTGCTACTCAGTTCAAGACAGACTAGGTCTGCCAGCTACGTCTTCAACCATGCAAGTCATGTCTTACGCCTCATTACATTTTAAGTTCTTTGCAGAAAAGGGCTCATGTCACACATGGAATTTTTCTAAAATTCATGTATGGTATAGATTTTTTTATTATAATAAATTATAAATAATTTATATTATAATAAATCCTTCTCTCTCATGGAAGCACTCCAATGCCCAAGTTCGTCTTTCCTTCCATCCTCCATCCTGTCCAACATGTTGGAGCTGGCCACAGTGCCCAGCCATCTATTCAGCAGGATTGTGGCTCTGCAAAGAGCCAAGCCTTCTATTTCCCATTTTCCTTGTGGCTAGCAGTGTGCTCTGCCAGGGGCTCCATTAACTCACTGTAAGGAGCTTCAAAAGCATAGCTCTCTCCATCTCCCTCCACTAGCTATTGACAGAGATGCCGCGGGTACTTTCTGAGCATCAGTCATCCTAGCAGCTAGAGGTCTACCCAGCACTCACCATCAGGCTGGCATGTGGGCCCAGTGAGTACCAACAGAAGGTGGCACTTCCCTCAATTCATAGCCCCTCATGTCTTCCTCTCCCAGTGGGAAGATCCCAAATCCCTTGTGCAGAGGGGACAGGACCTGAGTGCAGGGCAGCTCTGCCTCTCTTGCAGATCCCAGCCCTGGAAGGAAAATCTGCCAGCCTGGCATATGAGGACCTTGGCTTTGAGTCACACTGGCTGGGTCCAGAGCTTGCTTGACTCCACCACTTTCCCTAGAACTGGACCAACCATCCTCTTTTGGAGCCCAACTTTCCTTCCTCATAAACAGGCTACCAAGACTTCAAAGAGCAGTCATCAGGCTTTAGTGGCCGCATGAGGCACTGACCACAGTGCTCAGCAGATGCCCCTCAAATGGCAGCTTCCGTTTTTATCCTGTGCCCTCTGCCTTTTCAGAAATCATGCCTATCATCAACCCCTCATGACTGGTGGTCTGGTGTGGGGGATCTAGCCAAGCCAGCACCAGGCTTGGGGGTTCTTGAGTGTCTGCTGCCATAAGCTGGCAAAGGGTTCCTCTTACTTCTAGTGTTCTCACCAGGACATGTGGAAAGGCATCAGCAGTCAGGCCCGACAGGCAGGGCTGGGAACCTTGGAGAGTCAAGGGAGTATAAAGTGAGGGAGTCATTACTATTATACACCCTGAGTGGGTAAAAGCACAGATGGTGGCCAATTACCTAAGGGAGCTGGGGAAGGCTGCAAATAGCATACCCTGACCAGTGTAAACATTTACACTTAAAGCTGTCAACTCTACCCCTAAGCCTACAAGATTGCCAAGAACAGCAAGGTTGGTCTCCCTCCACCCATGCCCACACCCCCCACACACACACACACACAGTGAAAAAGAGCAAATCAGCCAGTGTCTCCTGGGAGAATGTGCCATTTTCATGAGGAAAAACTGGGAAGTTTGCAAAGGTAAGGTGGGACCTCTGTGTAGCCTCTGCAGTTGGATACCCAGTGCATGGAGGCACGAGTGGGTGAAGGAGACTTGTAGGGGATGGAGACAGTCTAGGGATGGGGTGGGATGGAGTGAAGCATCCTTCACTAGGGACCAAGAGAGCAAGGAGACTTCCAGTGGGTTCTACTAGGGTCAGTGTCTGCTGAGGCCTTTGGTTCCACAGCAGTTACTCTGCTACATGAAGGTTACTATGGTGTTTATTTGTTGGGGGGTGGGGGGTGGAGTGGGGATTGTTTTGGTTTTTATCTTTTGGGGGGAGGAGAGGGAGGTGTCAAATGATGGAGCAATTTTATAAAACACACAGTTGATTCTGAATGGGGGGTTGCTTTTGTCAGCTGAGGAATATCTATTTTAGACAAGCAGCCGCCCCTGAGTTCCTGTGGCCTGTTGGGCGGGGCTGGTGACATTCTGGGCAGGATGAGAGAAAGATGATCCTGAAAGGGGGCGAAGATATACGATTTCAGGCAATTCTGTCAGGCACATGCCTTCCTTCTGGCTCCTACAGTTACCGGCTGGCTAGAGGAGGGGGAGAGAGCCGGGCCAGGCACACAAATAAAGGTCCCACTCTGTGGTGAAGAAAAACAGGGATGGCCAGAGGGAAGAAACCCTACTGGATCCAAAGAAACCAACTTAGAAAGCTTTGCCTATAAAAATAGCCATCTGCAGATCCTATTTATATCCCAGGCAGAGAGTCCTATCGGGATCCTGGGCTGAGTCACAGACCCTGGAAATCTTCACTGTGTGGGATTATTTTTGATTGATGGGAGATGTCTGAATTGCCACTGAAGCCACTGAGTCAGGGAAAATGAGAGTGCTGGCAACACGGGTGATTTCCACGTGGCTCTCACTTTACAGAGATACATGGGTTCCTGAAAAGTTGGCTCTCAAATGAACTCAGTCAACAGAATCATATTTTCCTAGTGAATCACATTTTCAAAGTAGAGATGGGCTGGGGGAGGGGTGGCAAAAAAAAAAAAAATCACAAAATAGCCCAACAACTGTGACCTGGAAACTAAATAAAAATCACCCTTAATTGAGCAAATATCCAAAGGTCGCATACTTGAGAGGTCATTATTAATGCTTATGAGATTACAGAGATTATTTGTCAGTAGACATGGCTATGCCTAGGATATGGATGGAGTTTGGGGGGCGGGGACCTGGAAGACCTTGGGGTTTGCCTCTTTGGTGTGTCCCACTCTGGTGCTTCAAAGACAAAAGACGACACTCAAGTTACATCTGAAAAAATAATAGTCTGCTTGGATTTTGCTGGCCATGTGCAAGGCCTACCTGGCCCTTTGAGAGCGATCTGAGCCTCCACAGCTCTGCTTCCCTTCTGCCAGTAGAAGCCAAGCAAGCTGGCCTGCAGTACTGCTGCTCAGACACGTCATTTGTAAGTTGCAGGCCTCGGCTGTGTGGAGCGGCGTCACAACTGCTTGTTTGACTAATTTGGGAAGGAAGAAATTGAAGAAGCGGACTGAGAATTTTAATCAGATAGGAGTGTGAAGGCATTTACAGCTCTTGGGAAAGGTGAAGGCATTTGGGAAAGCCATCCCCTTCTCAGACGCTATGATAACAACTGCAGGCCCAGGTGCAGAGCTGGTGACTGTTAAGTCAACAGATGCTACATGTGGCTTAGACACTGCGTGCCTTAGGATCTGGGGCCACTGTGGGGCTGTGCATATCTGTGAGGAATAAAACTCTTCTTTTTGCTACGTCTCTGCCTCAGACTTGAAGCTCTACACTGTCCACAGCAGGTTTGGAAAAGTACGCTTTTTGTTTTTGATTCTGCAGTGATGAAATAAGCTGTGGCCCCAACTGCTCTTCAATCCTATTAGCCATTTTCCTGAAAAATAGAAGGGCCCTATTTTCCACCAGCAAGGCACAGGGCTGTCTAACTAGGGACTACATTTCCCAGATGGCTTTGTGCCTGCCATGAATAGAATTCATTTCTCTATGAGTTTGGCTGGGAGGGAAAACAAAACAAAACAAAACCCCCAAAGCACCAACAAACCATTTTTGCTAACCTCTATCAGAAAGTTAGAGTTTCCTTCACTTATACCATAGGGAACAGGCACAGTAATATGGGCAATATCCATGGCTCTGCTGCCAAAAGAAACAACACTTGGCCTATGGCACTTACCATGAACTGTCCTTAAACATTAAAAATACTCATCACGAATTTGAAATCACAGACTCTACCTGGATGTCACTGGATCTCTACTACATTATAACAAGAACGCACAGGTCATAAGCTTTCTTTTTCTTTTTAATATGTTGACCATTGCATTTTAATCTAATTAATTTCCTTTTTTTTTAATCTTGCACACTGAAACCATTAACCATGTGAAGTGACTGTCTAAGGAACCCACAGAGCCAAACACATTATACATCTATACAACAGTGGTACTATGGGCTGGCTGCCTTCCTCGGCCAGCTCTTCAGGTTCCTACGGCATCTCTAGACTTTCTGTTCTGACCGAGGGGCCCTAGCTGTGCTATTCAATAACACTGCTGCTAGCCAAGTGGCAACAGCTCTCTAAATGCTTCTAGGACCATAGAGAAAATGACATTTTCTTTTCAACCCATCTATTTGAATAGCAGTGGGTACTTGATGGCCACCATGCTGGAGGGTGCTACTCCAGACTGTTCTATGAGGGAGAAAAGGGAGAAACATGTTTCTAGCTTAGTAGTTTGAGATTCTATCTTAGTGCACAAGCCTAGGCAGTGTTACTTATAATAAAAATATGGAGAAAAGAAAGCATTATCTGCAGAGAGACAAACTCATTAAAGTGCTCACTGATTGGGTTGAGTGTGGTGGCCCAAGCCTGCCATCCCAGAAGTCAGGAAGTGGAAGCAGGATTAGGAGCTCAAGCCAACAGTTGAATTATACAGGACCCTGTCACAAGACAAGACCCCTCTGCCCGTGATTATGAAGGTTCCCCATTTTACTCTCCAAAAGGTTAGGTGACTTCTATAAAGTTACCAAAGTGGTTCAGCCAGGATTCAGCAGTCTCAAATATAGTAGAGGGGACCAGGATACAGAAGAGCTGTGAGCAGCTCTTTGCCACACGGTTGCCTCTACAGCACATATCTGGCAAGTATTTTATGCTTGACTCTAGATGTTTTGGGTCCCCCCAAAACCCACATTTCCCAATTTTGGCAAAGTTCCTGCTTTGAGGGCCGGGGAAGGTGGTTACGATTTTGCATGCCCAAAGAAAGCACAGGGAAAGACATCGTCTTTGCAAACTTGACTGTGAAGGTCATTTCAGTGACAGCCTGTTTTCTTCTATGAAGCCAGTTAAAAGGCTGTTATTTAGAATAACCAAGCAGTTTAAAATGTCAAAGCTTTACATCACAGAAGGACAGTGTCTCATTAACAACATGGAGCCCAAAGGAAGACAAGCCAGCACCTGGCTCGGAATCACACCCGCATCTCCACCTCCCTGAGTCCATGGGAGAACTCACTCTTCCCTCCACAGCCCACAGACTCGGCTCCTTTAACAGCACGAGCTGCTCATCCTTACCGTCTCTCCTCCCACTGGGTCTCCTGAAGGCCTCATCTGATTAAAGCCGTGTGATCACAAGGCGTGTCTCCCATTCTTCATAAGGCCCTGCTTCATCCTTAATCTCCCTATGTCACAATAGCATGAGACACTGTCACTTCTTGATGTCTTGGTTTTAGACATAGGATCATACTTCTTTGGGTTTGGTGGGGATTTAACTCTCCTGCATTGCTATGCAACCCCAGGATTGCAAAATCTTATCTTTATATCTTCCTACTCTGCCAACTTAATAACTGCACTTCAATAAATCTCCTGTCTTGACATTGTTATGACTGTCTAATTGTTGTGTCTAGGTGAGCCCTATCACACCAACAACTAACTAACTATCTAGCTATTCATTCATTCAAAGGGATAGAGCCCAGGTCTTTGTACAATCTGGACAACGAATCCACTACCAAGATTTCTCCCCAAACCCCAGCCCCAAGATTATTTTTATTTCCTTTTTGATTTATTTCTGGGCTACATGTGGCTTAGACACTGCATGCCTTAGGATCTGGGGCCACTGTGGGGCTGTGCATATCTGTGAGGAATAAAACTCTTCTTTTTGCTACGTCTCTGCCTCAGACTTGAAGCTCTACACTGTCCACAGCAGGTTTGGAAAAGTACGCTTTTTGTTTTTGATTCTGCAGTGATGAAATAAGCTGTGGCCCCAATTGCTCTTTAATCCTATTAGCCATTTTCCTGAAAAATAGAAGGGCCCTATTTTCCACCAGCAAGGCACAGGGCTGTCTAACTAGGGACTACATTTCTGGGCTCTCCTCACTACTTGGATTTTCGGGATAGGGTTCTCTGGGTAGCCCTGGTTGTCCTGGAACTCATTCTGTAGACCAGGCTGTCCTCGAACTCAGAGATCCACCTGCCTCTGCCTGCCGAGTGCTGGGATTAAAGGCACCACCACCACCTGGCTTATTTCTAGGCTCTTATGGATCATTTATTTCCAAAATTCCTGCCAGCTGTGTTAGTATTCTGAAGACACATTTAGATATATTAGGTATTCAAACTTGAACTCCCAGCTTCCTAACAAAGTCTTCCCTGAGGGCTCAGCAGTTAAGGGGACATAGTATCTTAGGTTCTGAATCTCTCTACTGCCTGCAGCTTCAGATCCAGGTTGGTTCCCAGCACCCTCATGGAGGCTCAGAACTATTTGCACCTCCAGTCCAGGAGACCTAATGCTGTCTTCTGGTCTCCTCAGGGACCAGGCACACATGTGGCACTCATACATACCTGCAGGCAACCATTCATAGAGACAGATCATAAAGACAGATACATCTTAAACAACAAAACAGAACACCAAAACAACAACTTTCTTGGAACAACCTGGCCTGCTTCAGACTCTGGGTGTCTTGGAGCTTTGGGACTGTTGCCACCCCAGGCTTGTGTTTGCTGCCATGCTGGTCTGTTTTCTTTTTGCCAACTTTATTATTCAGATGTGTAATTCCTACCTTGATTGACAATTTGCTTCTCTCTACAGTTTCCCATTTCTTTGTCCTTGGCTTTAGGATCAGAAAGACGTTTTAAATTTCACTCTCTGTTACCTTATCCAGTTTTAAATATATTATATTTTTTCATTTCTGGGAGCTTTTAAAGTTATTGGAATAGGGCTGGAAAGATGGATCAAAGGTTAAGAGCGCCACCTGCTCTTCCAAAGGTCCTGAGTTCAATTCCCAGCAACCATGTGGTGGCTCACAACTATCTATAATGTGATCTGATGCCCTCTTCTGGCTTACAGGTATACATGCAGGCAGAACACTGTATACATAATAAACAATTTTTTAAAAAGTTATTGAAATATCCCTTTTCATATCAGCTTGTTCTTGCTTCATGGATACTTCTTTCATGCAGCTGAGAACATACAGTGAGCACAATTTTTTTTGAATAATTCACTTTTCATGCCTATGCACTGTCCATGCTTCAGTAACTCACTATGAGCTAGCTGACTGGTGTGGGGAGAGCTGAAGGCCATTCCAGGTCCACCTTGACTTTGCTGTGGGCTCACCTGGCTGAGCCATGACATAAAAGCCCCTGATATCTGGCCTCTGGGTCTAGTCAAATTCCATGGAGTAGGACCCTCTACCTCTCTGCTGGAGGTATTTTAAGTCCAATAACCAACTGGTTGCTGTGGGACCTGTTATGGGCAGGGCTCTGAAACCTTGGCATTTGGTGTGCATACATCCACTTAGTCCTGTGTTTTCAGCTCTACATCTTGCTTTCAACACTGGCTGACCTGTTATAACCCAATGAGTCCATTGCAAACTCACCAGTAAATGTATTTACTGCCCTCCTAGGGTAGGGTGGCCCCAAGAGCTGACTGCCTCTGCCTCAGGCCTGCTAACAGCCTTCCACCTTCTAACACAGGGATGCCTGGTTCCCATGTCCTATGGGATCTTAGGGCTCAACTAGCTGTTCAGTCATTAACTTTCCTCTTAGTCTTTTAATATCCCACTTTCACTGTCCTTGAAATTGTTTTTAAATATAGCATTTTATTTTATTCTTTGAAAATTCTATACATTGTGTTTTTATAACATAATTTGTTTGAGAATTTCGGTTGTGAGCCTAGCCTTTAGCGGCTGTGGCATCTCTCCAGCCCCCATTTGAGAATTTCATACATGTTTTGCCCAGGCTCACACTACACTCTCCATGAAAGTCTTGTTTTTTTTTTTTTTTTAATCTTTTTAAATTTTTATTATCTATCTATCTATTTATTTATTTATTTATTTATTTTAAGACAAGATCTTTTGCTAAGGCTAGTCTTAAAACTCCCAATGTGGCTAGGGATGATCTTGAACTCTTCATCCTCCTGCCTCCACCTCCAGAATGCTAAGATTACAGGTGTGTACCATCACATGTGGATTTCTAAGATGCTGGGGGTCAAACTGAAGTCCTGCTGCATCCATACCAGACCAGCACTTAACATCTAAGCTACGTTCCCAGCCTTCTCAAAATGCATTGTTTTGTGTGTGCCATTTTTATAGACATTTAGAAGGGATCAAAAGAAAAATGCATGTGCTTGGTCATTTTTTCAAATTAGTTTGTTTGTTTTGGAATAACAGACTCACACAATTCAAGATTCAAAGGAAAGGAAATATAGAAAAAAGAAAGAAAGACACCACTCCTCAAAGATACCTCCCCTAATTAGAAACCAATGCTACCATTTTCTGGTGTCTTTTCCATATTGCTAGGATGTGATCAATCCATCTGTGCCACCCTGTTCGCAGTGGCCCTGTGCTCAGAGCTACTCCAGGAAATCCATTTCAAACAAGGGATCTTTACTGCCCCCTGAGTCCCATGTCTTGTCCATTGTTCCTGTAGTCTCCGACCATTGTTGCTATTAAGCTGGCTGGACCAGCTTTGCCTTCTTATCAAACTCTCAGCCAGGGCAGCTGATAAAGCTGAATACAGGATGGAGCAAGCACAGGCTCTACACAGGCAGCCTTTCAAGCCAAATGAATTCAAAAGAGCTATCTCCCAAAAGATTGAGTGACGCCGGGCATGGTGGCATATGCCTTTAATCCCAGCACTCAGGAGGCAGGGGCAGGCAGATATCTGTGAGTTTAAGGCCAACCTGGTCTACAAAGAGAGTTTCAGGACAGCCAGAGCTATTACACAGAGAAACCCTGTCTTTTTTTTTTTTTTTTTTTAAGATGTTATTTATTTTATGTATGTGAGTGCTCTATCTGCTTGAACCCCTGCACGCCAGAAGAAGGCACCAGATCTCATTATAGATGGTTGTGAGCCACCATGTGGCTGCTGGGACTTGAACTCAGGACCTCTGGAAGAGCAGCCAGTGCTCTTAACCACTGAGCCATCTCTTCAGCTCGAGAAACCCTACCTTGAAAAACAAAAACAAAAACCCCCAAACAACAACAACAACAACAGATTGAGTGGCAAAGCTAAGCGGCCACCTGGAGCACTCACTGTGTGTTATCATGTCATCAAAAGAGCTGCTGACGAAAGTTGTGTTTTACCTAAGTGAACAGGTATCTGAGGCAACCTGCTGGGCAACACCAATGAATAAGACACAAGCTTGAGTGACAAATCTCGAATGTGTCTTTAAAAATGAATGCCTAGTCTCATCTATGAACTTCTGGAGTGAGTGAAGGGTTTGGTCCTAGAGACCCAAAGCTGCAGAACCTTCACGGCACAGGGCAACAACAGGATATCCAAAAGGAGTCCCTATGAAGATCTAGTATTGACAGTGTAGCAGAAGCCAGAGGCCTTGAACTAGACCAATGACTCATTGCAACCAACAGTTGAGAGTAAAGAAGTGTGGACAAAGGGGCATACTGTGGGCCACACCATCACATTTTACAACTTCCACAATGAGGTAGGTTTTTTTGTCCTTTGGGGGAAGAGTTGCAAGGGCTGGTACGAAGGGACTGGGAGACCAGTGGGACTGGGGTGCATGATGTGAAATTCATGAAGAATCAGTAAAAAGTAAAAAAAAAAGGTGGACAGCGGCAGACTTCACGTTATCGACAAGCAAAACTGGGCACAAATACGGAGAACAACATGAGCAGGCTCTGTAGAAACTCAAGCAAGGAGCAGGGGCAGGAGGCAGAAACCAGAGCTGAATGTGGCTCTGGAGCCTGGTGCTTGCAGAGAGGGAGAGAGGGAGGTGAAGGCCAAGAAGGGAAGCTTGCAACCTGCATGGCAATTTCCCAGGGCTCCTCACCCAACTCCTGGGCTGTAGAAAGAACAGAGGATACCTAAACAACAACAACAATGTTCTGGGTTCTTCCTGTGGACACATGTTCAACTCCCAGTGTACACTAGTGGCTCACAACCCCCAGTTCCAGAGAAACCAATGTCCTCTTTTGTCCTCTGTGAAGCCTGTCGGGGACATTGGACTGGGAGTAAAGATGGAGCAAAAGAACATGCCAAAAATTTAGCCATGACTCCAGAAAGACCACCAGTACCCACCACGCTCTAGGAGTAGAAGGAACACTGAGACAAACCAATCCCAAGGGACCCTAATCTAGGCTTTAAGAGACTGAGAGTAACAGAAAAAAAATATTTTCTATAGCCCTGTCCCATAATCTAGGATTTCTGTTATTGACAGTGTATGGAACATATAAAATCTACTGAGTACTCACAAAACCTGAAAAAAAAAAAAAAGTAACCAAACCTACAAGTAGAACAATATGATAGGCAGATTTGGGCCCAGGGGTCCCGCTCAAACTAAGGCATCAGCCAAGGACAATACAGGAGGTAAACTTTAAACCCCCTTCCAGATCTAGCCAATGGTCAGAATATTCTCCACAGTTGAGTGGAGAGTGTGATATGACTTTCTCACGTACTCTGGTGCCTCACATTTGACCATGTCCCCTGGAGGGGGAGACCTGGTGGCACTCAGAGGAAGGACAGCAGGTAGCCAAGAAGAGACTTGATACCCTATGAGAATATATAGGGGGAGGTGATCCCCCTCAGGAACAGTCATAGGGGAGGGGAATAAGGGGAAAATGGGGGGGGGGGAGGAATGGGAGGATACAAGGGATGGGATAAACATTGAGATGTAACAAGAATAAATTAATAAAAAAAATTTTTGAAAAAAAAATCTAGAACTCACATACAAAAAAAAAAAGTAACCAAGAGTGCCTGTCTGGGATGTCTGAGGTCCTGGGTTCTATTCCAAGAACCATGGACAAGTAAAGAGCAGAACAAAACCAAACCGATCCTACTCATACCAATAAATTATTTAAATTAAATTAAAATACAATAAATAAATATTATTTAAAAAGCTACTTAAGAGATGAAGACTATCATGTTGTGTTGCCAAGCAAACAAATATAGTCAATTTAGTGGTAGAAGCCTGTAGTCCTAGCTAAGCTACTTCAGAGGCTGGGACGGGAAAATCATAAGTTCAAGGCCCTCCTGGGCTACAGAGTGAGTTCTATGCCAGCCTGGGAAACTTAGTGAGAATCTGTCTGAAAATCAAAACAGAAAACCACTATCATTAAAATGATTAGGTATATGGATCAGTGGCAGGGCACTTGCCTGCCATGTACTAGGCCCAGGTTCAATACACAGAACTCAAAGAAAACAAAACAAACAAAAGCAAAAGTAGGCTTAACTATATGTTGCTTATAAAAAACACATTTCAAATACAAGGGTGGGGCTGGTGAGATGGCTCAGGAGGGAAAGGCACTTACTGTCAAGCTTAAACATAGCACCCCAAGACCCACCAATATGGCAAAAGGAGAGAACTGACCTCTTCCCTTGAGCTATCCGCTAACTTCCACAGGTTCCCTATGACACATCTATAAACCCAGAGGCAAGTACAATAAATAAGTAAAAATGTAATGATTAAAGAAAATACAAGGGCAAAGATAAACTGAAAGTAAATAACCAGCATAGAAACTGTATTAATGAAGGGAAACAGATGTAAAGGTTAAGTTGTATAGTAACAGTTCACTAGAGTGAACTGGACTCATGAGAAAAGGAGTCAGTTCAACAGAACGATGTCCCTCCCACTGACACCCACACAACATCATTGTTCTGAAACAAAAACTTGAGAATGAAATGTAGACAAATGTGAAGGATTTGGCACCATTCGTTTCCACTTCTTATCAACACACACAGACAGGCATTCTTAAAGTTGGAAGGAAATTCAGGTAGGTCATGAGCAAGATTAGTCCAAAAATTCAGAACAAAAAACCCACTATCTATGTAGAGGGATTCAAGTTGAGAATTAACCTACAAAGAGTCCAAGGAATAGCCAAGTATTAAAAAGGTGAATGCTGGGCTGGAGAGATGGCTCAGAGGTTAAGAGCACTGGCTGCTCTTCCAGAGGTCCTGAGTTCAGTTCCCAGCAAGCACATGGTGGCTCACAACCATCTATAATGAGCTCTGGTGTCCTCTTCTGGTCTGCAGGCATACAAACAGGCAAAACATTGTATACATAATAAATAAATGAATTAAAAAAAAAGGTGACTGGCCAATCAGCATATGGATACAAGAGTCTAGAGAGTGCTAAAGATGGGAGTGTTGTTATTGAAGGCAAGAGAAGAATATTACTCCAGATGGAAGATGAGACTTGTCTTAATTAGAGTTACTACTGCTGTGATGAGACACATGACCAAAAGCAAGGTGGGGAGGAAAGGGTTTATTTCACTCACAGTTCCATACCATCGAAAGTAGCAAGGGCAGGAACTCAAGCAGGGCAGGGACCTGGAGGCAAGAGCTGGTGCAGAGACCATGGAAGAGTGTGCTTATTAGCTTGCTCTCATGGTTTGCTCAGCCTGCTTTCTTATAGAGCCCAAGACCACCAGCCCAGGCTTGGCACCACCCACAATGGGCTGGGTCCTCACCCATCAATCACTAATAAAGAAAATGCCCTACACGCTTGCCTACAGCCCCATCTTACTGTCAAAGATGGGAGCATTAGAAGAGGCAGATGAATTTTTTCTCTGCTATCTAACGTTAGGGAGTTGAAGGGGTGGACTGAAAAAGGACCCATAGAGTAGCAAACCAACTACAACAGTCAACCTTATTTTTTGAGACAGGTCTCTCCCTGAACTTCGATCTTGGTGGATTTGTCAAGGCTAGCTGACAGGCAAGCCCCAGGGACACTCCTGGTTCTGATTCCTCAGTAAGGGGATGACAGGTACATGCTGTGAGGCTCAGCTTTTATGAGTGTTGGGTTCTGAACTCAGGGAAGCTGTTCCTGCTAGGCACTCCAGCTGTGACGCCCTTTATTTTTTATTTTATTTGTTTGTTTGGTTTTTTGAAACAGGGTTTCTCTGTGTAGCCCAGGCTGGCCTTGGAACCACAGCAATCTGCCTGCCTTTGCCTCCTGAGTGCTGGGATTAAAGGTGTGCGTCACCATGCTCGGCTGAGATGCCCTGAGGTCTTTCAATGTCTTGTAGTTTCAGTTTTTAAAAACTTCTCTCTGATGTTACTGTGTAAGGAATAACTTTTCCTCCCCTTCACTTTTTGGTCATTCATAGAAAATCTATAAAAAGTTGATGTAATTCATAGATGGCTATTGCATTCTCCAAGTTCAATTAACCACCCACTCCTAGTATTTCTCTTGTGGGTGATTAGGATTTTCTACATACAAAAAACATGAATAGGAATTTCTCTTCTTCCTTTCCAACACTGGTATTTGTTGTTGCTTTTCCCCCCTGGCCTGACTGATCTAACTCTATGTCCTTTTGGCATGGCTCTTTGGTTTCGAGAAATATTTTCCTTCCTGTTCTCTCCACTTTAGTCTGAAACTGAAATACATCCTCCACCCCAGGCTTGTGTTTTGAATGCATGGTCTCCTGCTGGTGGCACTGTTTTGAGAGGCTGTGGGACTTTGGGAGGTGGGGCTGAGCTGTCACTAGGGCATGTCCTTGGGTAGGTTACCCTTGGCTACTTCCTTTCCCACTCTCTGCTTCCTGGTTGTCCTTGTAGCGAACAGCTCATCTCAGCCATACTTTCCCATGGCCATTAATGCCTAACTGCCAACAAACCATGGACAGTACCCTTGAATCCATTAGCCAAAGCAAACCCTTTATTCCATACATTGTTTCTGTCAGGTACACAGAGGTGTACCTGTAGGTCACAGAGATGAAAGCTGACTAGCTCCCCACTCCTGTTTTCCTCTTTTCCCAAAGTGAGTTAATACTTCCTTCTTTCTATACCTAGGGCCTTATGCATGCCAGGCAAACACTCTACCCCTGACCTATACACCCAGGCCAGGATTGATGTCTGTCATTAAAAAACACACTCAGGGGCCTGGAGAGATGTCTCAGAGGTTAAGAGCTCTTGGTGCTTTTGCAGAGGACCAAGGTTTGGTACCCAGCACCCACATGGAGACTAATAACTGTTTATAACTCCAGTTCCAGGGATTCTGATGCCCTCTTCTGGCCTCCATGGGCACTGCACAGATGTGATACACAGATACACATGTATGCAAAACACTCATGCACATAACATAAAATAAAAATAACCCTTTAAAAATGCATTCAGATCTGCAACAGACATTTATCCCAAGAACCTTGCCGACTAGGTTTTGGGGACAGTGTTGGCTCCTCTGGCTGTCATAATTTCACAACTGAAAGGGGATGATGGCAATTAAAACCATCTTGCCTCCTCCATGACCAAGTTACTAGTGTGTAGCCTGGCCTTCCATAAAGACTGTGGGAATCGAAGGGTGTGATGCAAAGCGCCTGCCACAGCTCAATCTCTCAAGTTAACACAGGCCAGTTCCAGGCACCTTGACAAAGCCAAGTGCCTGGGCCTTCACAATCAAGGAGCCTGCAGATAGAACTGGGTTGAGCAGCTGGTAACTGGGAATTGTCTCCCAGCATGCCTCGGTCACTGTCCTCTGCAAGGGCAGGGCAGTGCCTGCAGCAAGCACACTCCTGAGGGCACTGAGGTTCTTCTGCCCCATTTCCTCAGCTGACTCTCAACTAAAGCAGAGTCACTGGAGAGCTTGCGGCCACGTCACACTGGATCCTCGGCCATGACCATGAATCAACCCTGCCCCGTTTCACAGATCTGGAGGCGTCCGCACATCTGAACCAAAGCACGCACAGGTCTTCCCAGTAGGGCAGACCTAGACTAGAAAGGACCAACCATGAACATGGCTCCTTTAATGGAGAGGAATGGCATGTTCTCAAGGACAGGCCCGGCAGGAGTCAGCAGAACATGCAGGAGGCAGGTCTGGAAGGGCCCTGGGTTAAGATGGCAGGGGCCGCTATCTGGGAAGACCCAGCAGTTTGCACAGGACTCATGGTACAGAGGCTGATGTGCGGGAGGGGCAGCAGATGCTGTTCCCTCAGCCTAGAGGCAGAGGAGCCCCTCCTCCTGGATACGGCATGTGCCCAAATCAATACCATGTGTCAACACCCCCAATCCAGCCCTATGGGACAACCCCAACACTGAGTCTTGCTTGTGCTTTTCCTGTTCTCAAGTGGCCTGCCTTCTGGCTGACAGAGTGAGCAGAAATGGAAGGGCTGCCTGTGCATCCATCGACAGAGAGGGGCCCCTCTGACCCTTCCCTGCCCTTCTTGTCTAGACCATGTCTTTCCTGACCCCACTTCTGCACACCAAGTCCATGTGAGATGCTCCAGTGGAGCCCCGCCCACCTGCATTGCTAACTTCATTTCTTGCCATCACCTGTGCACACACCCTGCTGCTGGTCACCTGCAACAGGCAAAACTCAACCCTTAGGCTGCCTTCTCTGTTATAACCTGGACACGGATCAAATGGCCCTTGTTCTGCGATGTCTTCCTCACATGGGGACTGGAAGCCTCCTCTCTTTGGCATGTGTGCCTTTCCTTGGTTCTAGTGGTCTTCATAGAAAGTCCTCCATTGTGAATGTCAGCGGCCTTTAGCATCTGAACACATCAAGTGAAGGTAGGGCTGGTGTTGGGACGGGTGGTCAGTCCTTCATTAGTCCCCAAAGGCTCCAACTATAGGCCAAGTTTCTACAGCAATACAACTGGGAGTGATGAGACCTCCAGGAGCCTAGAACTGGAGTGAGGTGTGTGTGTGTGTGTTTGTGTGTGTGTATGCGCGCGCATGCGTACGTGCGTGCGTGCGTGCGTGCGTGCGTGCGTGTCCTTAGGTCAGGTGTCCTTAGGTGGGCACTACCAAGTCCCAAGTTTCTTTGGGACCTGACAGGCACTTGAGAACAGTACCCTAGGCCCTTCCCCTTCCTCTCCCGTCATTCTCGGGCTCATATGAGTGGCTCAATTTTATGGCCACAGAGAGATCAAGCTGGAATGGACCTAAAACCTTCCTCCCTGACGACTAGCTTTCACAGTGCTAGAAGGTGCCATACAGAACGCTGGGGAGGGAAGACATCATTGACTCCTGTGGCAAACCGTGCATGCTACAACTATGTAGGCACCCAGCTGCTTTTGGATTAGCTTTGAGGCCTGTTCTACAGGAAGGATTCAGGCCTGGTACTATAAGTCCGGTCAAAAGGCCACAGCTTGAGAGGTAACCCACTACTATCGTTTTACATAATAACAATCAGTCAGATTGCCTTCTAAATATTTAGGGCTATCCCTACCGGTGACTGCTGTTCTCAGCCTTGGTCAGAGAAGCTTCTGTTGTGGGCATCAGTTAATGTAGAGACTCATTAACTGGTCAAAGTGCTGAGAATAAGAGAGTTGAGTGCTCAGGACAAAGGACATCTACACCAATCCCCCAAGGCTCAGGGATACTGTGGAAAAGGGGCGGAAAGAATATAAAAATGGAAGACGAGAAGGTGTGCAGTGAAGGTGTGTTCAGGACATGACATGGCCGCTGGACTCAGGAACGCGCTGCAACTATGGTGACCTGCATAAGAGCAACAAGATCAGTTGGCATCCCAACAGGCTGCATAATTAAATTCTGTGGGTTATTAACAAAAATAGTAGAGGACGTGGAGGGAGAAGATGATATACTGGGGAGGGGAGGTTGTGGTGCATGTAATGAAGATGTGTATGGACATGTAGGAAATTGTAGAAGAATAAATAAATGACACTCTTTTAAAAGCGTTGACATTGGAAGGGAGTTGAGAGGTCATGGGAGACAACCTCCACCCAGTGCAGAAGTTTCTTTTTCAGTGTCCCTAAGGATGCTCGAATGAGTTTCATATGAAGCACTGTCATGCTAAGCGACTTGGCAGAATCAAGATGCTGTGTTTATTGATGGCTTGTATGAAGGACTGCATTGCCCAGGGCACCCTGGGAACAGGCAAGGTGAGTATAACATCACACTTATATTCCAGAGATGTCTGGCTCTGTCCTGTGCTAAGTGCTGCAGTGAATCAGGATGCTGCAGTGGCAGGGTCCCCTAAGATTCTAACGTCAGCAAAACACCAAGGTACCCAACAGGAACACTCAGCCATTAAATCTGGTGCTCAGCTGAAAATAGTTACTTATAAGAGAATGTTCACAGATATATATAACATGCAGCAGTTTTTCAAGCGTCTAACAAATGATTAGGGTACCTCCATGCACTAAGCAAATAGTTCAGTGCTAACTATTGCTAAAGGGACTAGCCAGGGCTCTGTGGAATAATCCCAGAGACTCTAGGAACATTCCCGTTCCCTATGAGGCCACAGCTGAGTGGCAGAGAGGGGTTTTGTCTTTCATCTGGGGGCAATGGGAAGGGTTTGTGGACTAATGAAGAAAAATCACCACTGAAGCCAGAGTAATGCCAGGTGCATGCTGAGGGGCTGTGAAGAGGAGGTAGTGACAGGTGGATGCAAGAGTGGTAGGTGGCCTGAGAAAGCAATGCTGCACAGCAAAGGCCTGAATGGTGCAAGGTCCCCTCCATCAACAGGAGCACTACAGGAGTGCTGTGTGCAAGCTGCCCAGACAGACCCTTCAAAACAGGAATGGAATCTCTCAGCTACCGGGAGAAATCCCTGTGCTCAAATGGAGGAGCACTGCAAATGCCTGTGTGCACTGTCCGTGTGAGACCACAGGCACGGATGCTAGCCAAGCATTTGACAGAGGTGGGGGTGGGGAGCAGGAAGGAGAAAGAACTGGATGGAGCCAGGAGAGCTACGGTTGATTCTCAGCCAGGCCTCCAAGCTGGAGCTGGTCTAAACTTCCCTCTTAAAAGGAGGGCCCCATTTCCTGAGAGGCAAAGACCAGCTCAGTCTCCAAGGAGGCTTCACGCCCACCTGGGGTGTTAGGTCAAAGCTTTGTGTGCACTGATAAGTGAAGCCAAATTGTGGTTTTAATGCTTCACGCCAACATTTTCACTTATATCAACAAAGGGTTCTCTATTACAAAGCTACCATAATCTGGGCTCTGGTAAGCAATTCTTACTAAAATATCAGTGACTACCAGCAGAGTGTTACTGGAACTACAGTCAGCCTGGTGCACCACCCGGGCAACAACCTTCTGCTTCACCTCAGGGGTCTGAGAACACCCACATGTTGGGCTGAGGCCTGGAAAAGCGGGGATGTCTACAGGTTTACAGCTTGAAGTAATGATCAACACAAGAAGTGCACAGTGGAGCTTCAGAACAGGTGACGGTAGCAAAGTCCTACAAAATGCCTTTCGGCTGACTAAGGCGGGGTCTCTGCTGCCAGGCTGGTATTGAAATATTGGGCTTAAGTGATCTTCCTGCCTCAGTTTACAAGTAGCTGGGATGACACAGGTGCCATGTTCAACAATGCTTATTCTATCTTTATTATATTTATTTATTTTGTGTGTAGAGGAGCATGCATGCCATGCTATGTATAGAGGTCAGCGGATAATTTACAGTAGTCTGTGTTCTTCCACAGTGTGGGTTCTGGAGGCAGAAGTCAGATTAGGCTTGGTGGGCCACCTCTCCGGCCCCTTCAATTATTATAATTTTCATCCTATGAAGATTTCATGATTCTTTACTTAAACTGGGCTTGAGCTTAAGTGAGACCGGATTTGGAGCTCCCTACTGTGATAGGACCATTTGCTTTGGGGTTTCATAGAGTCACGCCTGCATTTTCTTGTATTTTTATATATGCTGCATTTCTTTTGTGGCTCAGGGGCTCAGCTGCACATGCTAGGCAGGTACCATTACTGAGCTTACAGGTTCGTGTCCTCTTCAATGACAGGCCCTATGGTATTCTGGGCAATACCAGTCTAGAGAGGACACAGAGCCAAGTCCTGGACAGCCCCAGGGAAGTCCAGGGTAAATGGGACCCTGCGAGCCTCCAAGGCAGTTCTGTGTAGGACTACTGCTCTGGCTGGGGTTGGGGGAGCTGTACCTGGTGTACTTTGGGGGAGGAGAAGGGCATTCATTCTATCTTTGGGAAGCTGGCAGGATCCTTTCCCCACAGTGAGCTCATGGAAACACAACCTCTACTGCCCACCCTCCCAGCAGGTCAGGTAGCTATTCAGAGAGAGGAAGTGACCCAGAGGTGGCTCCAGGAGAGGTTGACAGCACAGAGCTGCCCCTCCCTGCACAGTGGTGGAGAGAAGGGCACATCCTGTTTGACTTGGCCTAACCAGAGCCAAACCCTTTCTCGTGAAAAAAAAAAAAAAAAAAAAAAATTTTTTTTTTTTTTTTTTTTTTTTTTTTTTAAGAGAGAGGAGAGCAATGCTGTCCTCCTCCGAAGAGCTTATCCTCCGTGAGGCAGGCTGCTAGGTACTCAGGAATCTGCTCCCCTGCATGAAGTTCCTGTCTGTGGGGTGAGACCTGGGGTGACTTCACCAAGGGCTGTTGTATGGCAAACACCTGGAAATGAATGCAAATGTGATGCTCTAGTGAGGTCACGATGCGGGGTGGGGATGACTGGGGTGAGGTGAGGTGAGGCCTTAAGGCAAAAGGACCAGTCAGCCTCCAGGGTAAACTAACAGTGAGTGAACCTCAGATGGCCAGTCAGGTAAGAGAAAAGAAGCAGATAACGTGGAAAGTTAAAGAAAAGTGATGGAGTGTGCAAGTGACCAGCTAAGCAGCGAATCCCAGAGCCATGTGTGAACAGAAGAGAAACTTGGCACTCACACCGTGGGAGCGGTGGCCACCAGCCATGATGACGTAAAGCTGCAGTTTAGAGGGGCGTCAGGAGAAATGGGAAACCGGAAAACCGCAGATGGGGCGGGAAGATAAGCAGGCATCCTTGCTGTGTATCTTCTAAAGAGGCGCCTCGCTTGCTCTTGAGGAAAACTGCCTAGGCAGCACAATTAACTGTGAGGCTTGGTCTGCACTGGCCCTCTGCTGATTAGAAAGGTCAGCGAGTGGTTGGCACTGGGGTTCAGGTGTGGAGACCTCTGAAGAGATGGCCTGCTTAGGAGTACCCCTCTGCAGCCCTCCCCAGTCTGTGTAGATTTTGCTTCTACTATTTCCCAACCTCCATCCTGCCTGCTCCCCCAGGCATTCCCTCCTTCTTCCCTTCTTCCCTGTGCTCCCCGCTTCCTGCATCAGGCTGCCCAAGCCACCTCAGAATTCAGGACTGTCTGTTTTGATGCCATGAGCATTATGAGAACATACAGGCCACACACAGGATGGGGTGACACCTTCAGCATCTGCCCCATATCTGCCCCACAAGTATGAGTGGCCCCGCTCTGCACCCCTGCCAGAGAGCAGCCAGGGGTCCCATGGCCAGGGAAGGCTGAGCATCACAAGCCGAAGTTAGAAAGAGTCTAAGCAGCTACATCCAAGTTATAACTGGGCTATAATTACATTATTTGTTCATATGATAATGGTGGGGATGCTCAGCCAATAAAAGTCTTCCCATAACCTCACAGACACCTGTGCACTTAGCAGTCCAGATGAGTCGATATTCACTCTGAGTGTGAAATATGTTTTATAAACCAGAGTCCTCTACATCTGCTCTCTATCACAGGGCCACCTGGTCCCTTCTGCTGAGGCCACTCCCCGTGCCTTCTTAACCTCATTTTGCCTGACGGGACACCTGCCTTCCTCACAGGATGGCCTGTCCTGGCTCTGAGACCTGGATACACACTTCCTCTTTGCTCTCTGCTTTCATCCAGCCAATCAGCCTTCAATTTGAGAATGCTCCTAACAATGTGGTTGCTAAGGTTGGTTCTCAGTGTTGAGAAACCTTCAAGGATGGAGGCCAGAAGGGAAGGTGGCAAGTCTAGCACGTTTCTTTCCTAGAGGGGCAAGCCAGCGGTGTACCCTCTGCGCCATGGCCTCACTCACACACCTGGAAACATGTAGAATCTCTTGCTGTTTCCCCACCCTATACTTTGGGAAGTTAGGACTTCTCACACTGTTAGGACCAAAGTACTGACCCACGTTGTGCCTGCTGTCCTCCAGGCTGCCTAGCTCTTACCTTTTGGGATTCCTTGGGACCCTGGTCTCAGAAGTTCCTAGCTCAGTATCCAGCCTAAATTGTCTTTCCTTCCTTTCCTTTATCTATCCACCTATCCATCCATCCATCCATCCATCCATCCATCCATCCATCCATTTATCCAAGACAGGGTCTCCCTATGTAACTCTGGCTGCTGTGGACCTCCCAGGCTAGCCTGGAACTCACAGAGATTGGCCTGCCTCTGCCTCCTAAGTGCTGGGATTAAAGGCATGTGCTACTATGCCCAGCTTGTGACCCTGAATTTCTTTAAGACATGCCAATTTTGTTTTAATCTATGTCATAAGTAAAAATATTTTTAAAAGACAGTTTGGTTTTGAAAAACTTACCCTTCATGGAGCACCTCCTCCTTTGCAGGACACAGATTGAGCCTTATGCAATTATATGCATACAATAAATGCTTATGCAGAATTATTGAGTTGAGTAAAATTCTACCTTGTATCAAAGAGTGTTTGTTATATCTTTATGGTAATGGGGAAATTGTTGTGCTCGTTTCTCTTGGTCACTCCCAGCTTCCTCTTTCTACCCTCAGAACCACAAACCTGCAAAGCCCAGGAACGACCAAGTCAATGATGTATTTCTGCAGTACTATCATAGTGTCCCGGTCCTGATGGGCTGTAAAAGACCCTCTGCGCTAGGCAGATAACATCTGTAAGTCCCTGATTTCCTGTTTGTCTCCCATGTCAACATAATAGCTCCCTTGCAGTTATCTCTACTGTCAGGTAAACAGATGGGAGTACCGTGGTAAATAAAAGGATCTGAGCGGAGCTGTGCAGACCAGGGTGGGGGTGAAGGATCTCATCTCCCACCCGCAGCAGCTCAGCGTGCTCCCCACGACAGGGGTACACCTGGGGTGGGGTGAGATGGGACAGTGAGGTGACTCTGCAGACGGAGTCCCAATCCTGCAGAAGAACCTCTAACTTTGACAAAGGCAGGCAGGGTCGGTGTGTGCTGGGGCTCCTGGCCATGTTAGGAGTTGGAGAAGTGAGTGTGCTCATGTTCCAGGTGGGGAACACTCCTCAGCTGTGAGGCTGGTGCACCTGGGAGCAGGACCAACGTGTCCAGGTGCCTGCTTCTCCTCCAGCTTCTCAGACGGAGCTGACAGAGTGGAGAGGATGGGGAGAAGCTGGTTTTAGGAGCAGGAGGATGAGAAACAGGCATTAGAGTGTGGGGGTGAGGGGTGGGAAAGAGGGGAGAGTGGAGGAGGGAGGAAGGACATGTCTGCAACTACCACTGCCACTAGTTGATTTGGGGCTTGTGCTTTTTTTGTTTGTTTTTGTAGGTTTTTTTTTGTTGTTGTTGTTTTGTTTTTTTCCTCCTGGTGCCAGAATTTAAGCCCAGGGCCGTACATGTATTAAGCAAGTGGTTTACCTCTGACCCACATCTCAAGTTCTAGTTTTGATTCTTAAATACCATTACCTAGATGAGGTGTGACTTTGTACTGGGCATGGATAGGAAAGATTTTGTAAGCACTTTGGACCCAGGAAAGATACAAGAGAGAATGGTGACGACTTGGGGGTACTGACTGGTTTGAGAGAGACTAGATGGGGCTTGCTCCACATCTCCCTCAGGTGCAGCTGACACAGATGTAGAGGCACAAGTCAGTAAGTACTTCAGCTTTTCATGTTCGAGTGCTCACCAATGCAAAATCCTCCAAGAGAAGGGTTGAACAGCCCTGATGAGCAGGGGCACCAGCTCCTCCCAGGGCCGGTGGGGTGGATCTCAGTTCCCTAGTATTTTATAAAGGGACCCAAATGCTATCAGCTTAGGGACACAACGCAATCCCACCAACCCAAATCCTCTCCTCACTTCTCCACCCTCAGCTCTAGCTCTTGCTGAAGCCTAACGATGGTCTGACTGTCCCTTTAGGATGGAGGGAGGCACAAGGAAGTACATGTGCCAGGTCCCGGATGATGGCTTCACATGGTGCTCGGGAAAAAGAAAGCTGGCTGGGGGTGGGGGAAGACCCAGGTCTGTGTTAAGTGTCTGTTTTCCTGGGCTTTAGACTAAGGGGCAAGATGTCAAAGGAGGAAGACATCTCAAGCTTTGAGAGAAGTGGCCTGGAGAAGAGGCAGTGAGGCCTTTAGGCAAACAGCAGACACACAGAGCAGGCTGTTTCCACAGCTGCCCCTGGCAGGGTGCCAGGACCTGCTCTCCATTGCCCCAGCATCAACACGTCCTCCCCAGGAACCTCCCAAGCAGAGCCCACAACACTGAACATAGTGAGGGGGTTATACTGAGGAAGAAGGGGCCAGCAGCCATCCCACGATCCAGTCCTTTGTGAGGCAAGGCTCAGAGGCGAGCGAGGGCATGTGGGCTTACCACCTACGAGGACCTCAGTGTAGTGCCACAGACTGAGGCCTGACCATCTTGAAAGGTAGGGCCCTCATTTTCACAGATAAACATGCTGTGGCCTGCAAGGATGATGTGGCCCAGGTTTCTTACTGACCACCAGACTGTGGTGGTTCTCACACCTGGCACACTCTGCCCACCAAAGCTCTGGCCAAGTCTGGCACTGTGGGAAGCAAGACTGGACATTCTGCTTTTCCTTATGCTGCAAAGGACCATCACTTGCAACTTAAGACCATATATAATGTTCTGATAATAGGAGAAATCTGATAACCTGCACTAGGAAGCACAGGAAGCCTGGCGCTCTAGGTCCTGTGGTAGCCATGCAAGCTTCCATCTCCCTGAAAGGCATACATGGAACCTAAAATGCACAGCAAATACAGGGCTAGAGATGGCTCAGTGGTTAAGAGCTCTGGCTGCTCTTCCAGAGGCCCTGCCTCACAACTATCTCTGTAAATCCTGTCCCAGAATATTCCAGGCCCTCTGGTGGCTTGTTTGAGTACTGCATGCACATGGTACACATACACACATGCAGGCAAAACACACAAAACTAAAACTTAAACAAACTTACAGCAAATACACAATTAACTTTGACTTGTAAAATAGTGGGAGGATCCTGATTTTTTTTCACTATGGTAACATCTACCACAGTGTGATGCATACCTGACATTTAAATTATTTTTTGAATGCGCAGTTCAGTGGCATTAGAAAACCCACACTGCTATGAAATTGTCACACAATCCCCTTCTAGAATTTTCTTTTCCTCAGCTGAAAGTCCTCACCTTCTGATCACAAGACTCCTGTTTCCAATAGCACAGTTCTCTGTACAAAGAACTCCAAGAACTGGTTTAAAAAAAAAAAAAAAAAAAAACAACTCAGTGAAGAATACCTGATTTTGTTTTATTTTATTTTTCCAGAAACCCTTTGTTCTTTATTTCCACCAACTGCATTCTCTAAAATGCATGAAAAACTCCTGTCTGTATCTATTTGGTTATTGCTACTTCTCTTTCAATTTGGAAAAGAGGCAATTGAAAGATGTGTGAACTAAAAGATGTCTGTTGATAAAATACTCCAAATTATATTAATCCAAATACATGTAAAGGAGCCAAATGAAACACAGTTCTAATGAAGACACATTGCCTATCTCTGTGACAAATATTTCTCTTTCTTTCTTTCTTTTTTCTTTTGGTAATGTTGGTAAGTTTTTTAAATTAATTAAACATTTTCTAATTTTTACATATACATTTATATTACTACATGTATATACAATAAAATATCTATAGCAAGAAGAACCATGACACAATTAGGAATTATGTAAATGTTACATTCTTAGTGTTTTGGCTATTTGTATTTGACAGGCTTCAAGAGAAAACTTGACTTTATAATTATTCAAGAAGATGACAGCATTGCCAAAAAAAAAAAAAAAAAAAAAAAGAAAGAAAGAAAGAAAGAAAAAAAAAAAAATAAGAAAAAGGAAAAAAAAAAAGACCAACTCTCATCTAGCATAAATAAGGCAGATTAAATAAGTCCATTTTCCCCATAACTAACGGGTAGTGGCTGTGTTGCAGAGAACAAGAGTGTAATTTATGGCTTGTTTGCACTTTTGGCATCAACTCCAGTCGTCTGCTATGATCAAGGCCTCTTGCTCTCTTCAGACATGTTAGCAGGTGGTAGCTGGGCCCAGAGGACGCAGGGGAGGGGCGGGGTTGGGACAGACAGTGTTCATCTGCTGGCTGAGCTCTCAAGTGGATAAGGGCCTCCCCGCACTGGCCACAATCCCTCACCCTGGAAAGCTGGCCTTGACAGGTCTGTGGACATGGCAGTGACCTTGGGACAGACATGCACTGAGGCGTCTTGGGTGAGCAAGGACTTCTTAGGTCCATCACATGCAGCTTTAGTTTGGAGAGGAGGTATCTTTAGGAGATGTGGGGAGCAAGGCTTTTGATGGATCTCAGGGCTTGTGGAAGCCTGAAAGTCTTGGGCAAGTGGCCTCCCTTTACTGTAGCATGTAGGACATGTAGACCTAGTGTAAAAGGTGACATGGAAGAGATCTGTCTAAGCAAAGGGAGCTAAGTTTTAAGAAACCAAGGAAAGATCTCTCTCTCTCTCTCTCTCTCTCTCTCTCTCTCTCTCACACACACACACACACACACACATACAGTCACACTGACACACATGTGCATGTTAGTGTAATGATGACCAATGAGATGGGCACTGGCCAGCTTCCTGTCACTTGCCAAAGCTCTAGTGTTGGTGTCTTTAGCTTTTGATCATCAATCACTGGGGCTGAAGTGTCCTCTCCTTGTTTTGGGGGATGTGCATCACACTGGGCTGGGAAAGCATGCTGAGCTACATGGCACCAGTAGGGGACGTGTCATGCTTCAAGAGTGGGGCCTGATGGCTTGCTGGGATTTGGATGTAACATTGTGGTGTTTGGATTTGCTGCTGGCACTGGGCACTCTGCAGTCATATGGTCTACGGCCTTTCCAAGAACAACTCTATAAAACAAAAATACTTTATTGCTGTGACCTTTGACATCTGCCGTCGCACAGATACAGCAATCTATTGCAACATTTAATTCCAACCCGGTTCACCTGAAGAGAATTAGTTCCACTAAACATGTCCACTTTGCTTTCTGAAAAACTTCAGTCTTAGCTGAGGCATCGGTGTGTTCACTGGGTGCCAAACTGTTACTTCACATATGTGAAAAGAAAGTTGGCACCAGGTCCACATGAACTAAACTCCTGGCAAGGGCGACATTAGAGCTTGCCATTGAGAAGATTAGATTCCCAAGAAACTTCTCGGGCCATGGCCAACATCCACAAATGCAAAAAGAGCCTGTGTGTGTGCAAATATCCACGCATGAGAAGTTGCTGGCTTCTCTTTGTGTGTTCAGCTTGGAGGTCTGTTAGTCACTTGAGTTACCTGGAGCTTAAACAGCTCAGCTGTACACATTAAACACTTAGCAAATAATAAACATGCATTAATAAGAGAAATGGGAAATTGGGAATGACTGCTTTTATTCAAGTCTGAGCTTGTACATTGCAACTGTCTTCCTTATTAGCCCAGTAACTAGGGCACTTCATATCCTACCTGTAAGCAAGACTGGTTAGATCATGTTTGGTGTGTGTGTGTGTGTGTGTGTGTGTGTGTGTGTGTGTGTGTGTGTGTGTGTGTGCGTGCGCAAGCACATGACTTTTTCAGTTGCTGTTCTGTGTTTTCAAGCCTCTTGCTCTTTAAGATGGCTTTTACTGGCTCTTTTGCCTTTGTAGCCACAGCTTCAAAGAAAGTCGCAAAGCAACAGATGTAGATCTTCATCCTTCAAACTCTTACAAGGGACTCAAGTGTTGAAGTGGATGAATCCCAAACTCCACATGGCCTAAGGGTAGCATAGCTATGGCACCAAGCCATGGTCAGAGGTATCTCTAACTCCCCTGGTTTGTCTCTTTGTGATCCTCTCCCTAGACTGCACTATAGAGGGGCTCGCAGATAAATTCAGATAAGACAAGGGCATCATTTGAAATGCACATGAGAACTTCTTTGTTTTCAAACTTGGGTCTTACAAAGTAGAATGCTTCTAAGTGAAATGCCAAAATTCACTTTGGGATACATTTAGAGAATTTTGGGAGTTACAGATTGACATTTTTGGGTTAATTTTTACTAATAATCCTGGACTTTTCTCAGTTACTGGGATACATTTACAGGAACAAATCAGTGTTTCTAATTAACAGGCCTGTCAAACCTAGGACTTCATCTTCTTGTCTATTCCACAAAAATAACACGTGGTCCCAGCTTGACCCATTGCAGGTACCGTTCCATGGACATGAAGACTGGTCAAGAGGTAGATAGACAATCGAATGGGCCAAGCTGTGTTCTTTCTGTTTTTTTTTTTTTTTCCTGTTCCTTTTCTCATTTTCTCCCTCCCTCCCTCCCTCCTTCCTTCCTTCCTTCCTGGTTGCTTTTGGAAGTCTACGGACTGAGCCTAGCACTTCAGGTAAACCAGGCAAGTATGCTACCATACACACACACACACACACACACACACACACACACACACACACACACCAAACATGATCTAACCAGTCTTGCTTACAGGGAGGGTATGAAGTAAATAGGGCTATTTACTGGGCTGATAAGAAAGACAGTTCTGGACATTGATGAACAGAAGGTGAAGACAGCTGCTCTCCACCAAGGAACCTGTGGCTGCTGACAGCTAAATGCCCTGCCACAGAGAAAAGGCTGGGTGACTCCCTTCAGAATGAAGCTCCACACATATAGGCTCAGCTGAGACCAACAGAGAACTGAGTCGAGTCCCTGGAGCCCTGGTTTCTGTTCCTCTTATAATTCATGAGCAGATCTGACATATCAAAGCTACATAAAGAAAGGCACTTTGCTCAGGTTGGTTAAAACGTGTCACAACTGGAAGAGTCTGAGTTCAGCAGGGCCTCTGAATAGCAGGACCACACTGAGTACCACTGATCATTCACACCAACTATAGGGCTGGTAGCATCCCCAGAACACTCCCAAGATAAATGCTGATGCCTAGGAGATAGATCAGTGGGCAAACCTGCCTCAGAAACGCAAGGACCTGAATTTGGATCCCTTCAGCCCATTTAAAGCTCCAAGAGATAGTGTGGGGCTACAATCCCAGCATGCTTGCTGTGAGACGAAAGGTGGGGACAGGAGAGTCCCATAAGCTCATGAGGTCAGCTAGTCTCGGATAAGCAGCAGCCAGCAGGAGTCCCTGTCTCAAACTAGGTAGAAGGTGCAGATCAAGGCCCAGGATAGCCCACTGACTTCTACACTCATGTGTACACACAAAAAAAAACTTAAAATTTTCTCTTGCTTGTGTTAACAATAATAAGTATAAAAACACTTAAATGTTCTTTTGTGTAAATATACTACTAGCCTGAGATGTGTTTACTGCTTCAGGAGTTTGGAGCACAAACATTCTTGCCTATATCTTATTTTATCACCTTTGCTCATTTACCTTATGGAACAAGAAAGGCTAAGAGCCAGATTAGAATGACATAAAAGCATCCATTTAGAGAAGGCCTGAACCTCTCATCTATGTGTTTATATCAGCTTCCTCCTGCCTCACCAGGGCCAAAGATCTGGAAGATGCTGGCAGGTACCAGCACGCTCCCTTTGAATTACACCACTGAACTGCTTCAATAACCGATTGCCAGATAAATAATTATAATCAAGTGCTCATTGTGCTAACAATCATTTAATGACTGCCATCCGAAAACACAGTCATAAACAGAGCTTTAATGAAGAAACCTGGAGAAGGGCCAGGGTTTTATGGCGGTTTGCTTAAAGGGAAAGAGAGCCATAATCTGTGTTTAAGATTCAAAGAGGCCTTTAATCCGCATGCTCCACGTTAAATGAGGGAGTGGAGTCATGTTTTGATCAAAAGTTACTGCATGCATAAAAGAAAGAAACATAAATGTCCCTTTAGGAAAAAGCTCTAGTAAATTACATTAAGTGAGTGTTGGTGACCATTGCTTTGGGGGAAAAAAAGAAGAAGAAGAAAAACATCTGATTTTAATTTTGGACAAGAATACTTGGCTAAAATAGAATAAATGGGAAGAGGATTTGATTTGTCTAATATCATTGAGAATAAAGTGAGTTCAGGCTCCATCCGCCTCGCAGCAGGCATCTTTCTCCGACTTGCTCTGCTTCCCTTCCTGCCCTCCACCTTTCATCTCACAGGGCTGCATCTCTGACATGAACTCTTCATTGAATGACTTAGCTGCTCTCAGGTCTCGTGAGCAGTACAGTGCTTGGTGAAAGGCTGTGTGGGGGAGCAAAGCCCAGCGTGTTTACTTACATGGGGCAGTAGGCAGCTCCAGGCCCTGCTGAAGTGGGCGTGTGTGTGTGTGTGTGTGTGTGTGTGTGTGTGTGTGTGTGTGTGAGAGAGAGAGAGAGAGAGAGAGACAGACAGACAGAGAGAGAGAGAGACAGAGACAGAGACACAGAGACAGAGAGAGAGAGAGGAGAGAGAGAGAGAGAGAGAGACAGAGAGAGAGAGAGAGAGAGAGAGAGAGAGAGAGAGAGAGAGAGAGAGAAGGGGGAGGGGGACTGGCTGACACAGCTCTTGGAACTGTAGTCATTTTCTGCAAGCTGATATGTAGCCTGGCCAGGGGCAAACACCACAGGCTCCAAACACTTGGCCATTCCACATTCTTTCAAGGCCAAGGAGGAGGCAGAGAAAACTCTAAGCCAGGAACTGTTCCTACAGCTGAAGCCAGATGCAGACCCCATGGTTG
This sequence comes from Acomys russatus, assembly GCF_903995435.1. Taxonomy (NCBI): domain Eukaryota; kingdom Metazoa; phylum Chordata; class Mammalia; order Rodentia; family Muridae; genus Acomys; species Acomys russatus. The sequence continues at coordinate 42,272,373 of NC_067149.1, read as the reverse complement.
CCTCTGCCTTAGTATGCTGAGGCGTGGCTGACCCACAGAGACACAATACAGTGGAGCCTTTGAGCCTGCTAGTCCTAGGAAAGTCACAGTGGAGAATGACCCTTAGCATCTGGACAGACTTCAACCCACTGAGGCTGTGGATTGTCACAGAGTGAACATTCAAGACTAAATAGGCTGCTCTGGCACTCCTGAAATAGGCCAGAATGTCAGGCTCCAGGATGGGTATGTATATCTGACACAAAATTGCCTGTTAAGCCTGGGGTGGGCAACATATACAGGCCAAGCCACATTTTCCAAGAACATGCTATCTTTGTACTGACCTAGGGAAGGGTAAAGGAATTCATTTCTAACACAGGGACATTTTTGTGACATTCTATGTTGCCAAGGTGCAACCAAAACATACTGATGAATCTATAACAAGGGATATTTCTTTGGAAATAAAGACTCTGACTGCAATCCAGACACCGGCCGAGGGTGGGGAAATCTGAGGCTTTGTCAAAACAGAGGAACCATGTGGTTAGTTAATGGCACTTCAGGTACTTTAAGGAGTTCTGACTGGCAAGTGGTGGCAATGATTAAAGCCAGTGTCCTAGGGGTGGAGCTCGGTGGCAAAGCAGCCCAGCCTGAGTCCCTAGGCTCTATTCCCAACTCCAGCAGGTGTAGGTATTATTCTTAAGGTCACAATGGTTTTATCATCAATTACTAAGTACAGTCATAAAAGCAGGGCCAGCAGCTTCCCTGATGGGCACTTGGGGGACTCCTGGAGCAGACGTCCCTGACCTGACCATTTCCTTTTTCTTCATATTCATAGCCCTGAAACTCCATTTAAATGGAATCCAGAAGGAATGAGTTTCTTCTGAACAATTGATTTGCACAATGAATATCTATCCACTCTCCTTTAGGAACTTGTCCCTTCCTATCCTGGGCTGAGAATGGAGTCTTGGTGTACTGGGCAGCACCAGTGTCTGTCTCACCAAGCTTCTCCCTAGCAATCCTGAGTGGAGAAGATGCTTTGTGGCTGAATATTGCAGAAGAAAGCATCCTGAGCACACCGGATACTGAGCACCAGGTGCTGAGCACACTGGTGCTGAGTTCACTGGATGCTGAGCACACTGGATGACGTTCAACCCATCTGATTTTCATTTCACTGAATGCTAGTTTGGTTCTTGAATGTTCCAGAAGGCACATGGTACTAATGGAAGTGGGCCTGATGAGTGCAGGTTAGGTCATTGAGTATTCCCCTTCAGGGGTCTCTACCTCATTTCTTTTACCTTACAAGGTGAACACCTTGTTCCACACACACTACAGCCATGCTGTGCTGCCCCATCCCAGGGCAACTGAGAGAAACTTTCAAAGATGAGCTTGAAGGAAAAGCCCCTCTTTCCCGCCCCCCTCCCCCCCGAGACAGGGTTTCTCTGTGTAGTCTTGGTTGTCCTGGACTCACTTTGTAGACCAGGCTGGCCTCAAACTCACAGTGACCCACCTGCCTCTGCCTCCTGAGTGCTGGGACTAAAAGCATGCACCACCATGCCCTGTGAAAAGTCCCTCTTTTTATGTTAAGCATCTTAGACATTTCCCTGCAGGAGGAAGAATGCTAAAGTACTGAAAACTGTACAAAACCACAGATTACCGACACCAAGAAAGAAAACACGCTCAAAGGGCTCAAAGGACATTATCACTCCCCATGTGAGGCAGGGCTGAAAACACTGGGATCTTATGGCTTGAGCAGAGTGAAAAGCGCCTGCAGAGAAAGTGGCACCAGGATTGCAGATCAGTGGCTCCTCACACAAGAACATTATGGGGAAGCATGGCCTGCACATAGAATCTGCTGTAAATCTAGGTAGCATGTGAGGACTCATAGGAGGTCAGCTTCAAAGCCCACTGGACGTATACACATATGTCTTCCTTGAGGTAGCAAGAGGTCAGTCATCACAGCAAACTGCCACATGCAAATCACTTCCCTTGACACCCCCAATGCTCCATCGTCAACACACAGCCATCCTGCCAGTCCCAAAGGCTGGGATGATTTGCCAGTCAAATATCCTGGGAGTCAGCATTTATGGAAGAGGACCACATAAGCCACCTGTGTAGAGCCTACCACTCCATTTGGCTTTAGGGAACAAGAGAAGCATTAGCCACAAAAGACACAGTCGTGTTGGGCATCAGCTGTTGTGCTTGCTTGGCTGTTACACTTCAGTGAGCACAACAATTTTGAAAAAATTTACCAAACTCTTCCTGACTCTTGGGTCACGTGACATGAATGGAGCTACTGTTCCTTGCTGTTACTGCTGTTGGAACATTTCTCAGACCTTTCCCCACCACACTGCCTGGGTTACTGGAGGACCAGTCCAGCAGGCCACTATAAACATCTCTCTCCACCAGGCAAGTTGAGCTTGAAGAGGTGTCCCAGAGCTATGGCTGCCATGTTCTGAGGCAACAACCTGTGAAGGACAAAGCAGTGCATGGGAAAGCCATGGCAGGGATGAGAGGCTTGTGGTTTGAGTGCATGAGGTAAGGGTTCGCTAACGAGCACATTAGCATGTTTGTTTAAACTAGTCAGTGCCTCGGTTCAACCATAGGTTGATTAGCACAATAATCTTGGAGAGCTGAGCTCTAGAGAACTTATTTTTAGGAGGAACTCATGATCTAGTTGTGCTAGATTCTGTCAGCTTTACACAAACCAGAGTCACCAGGAAGAGGGCACCTTAACTGAAGAATGAGGTGTTTTCTTGATTAATGATTTTTGTTAGAGGGCCCAGCCCACTGTGGGTGTGCCACCCCAGAGGAGGGGATCCTGGGGTATATAAGAAAGCAAGCCAGGCAAGCCATGAAGAACAAGCCAATAAGCTTTCCTCCATGGCCTCTGGTTCATGGTTCTCTCCATGGGAGACTGTAACCTGAAAACGGAACCAAGCCCTTTCCTTGCCTGAGTTGAGTTTGTTGTATTACAGAAATAGAGACACAATCTAGGACGACACTTTCCTGAATTCTTAAAAAACAAATCAAGCAAACAAACCAAAAACCAAAACATTGGAGTGACACACATTACTGTACCCAGACATCTTTATTATGATTGTAACAACTGTACCTTGAAGCCACTGTGAACAGAAGTGGCCCCGATCTTTCATTTAGTTTCCTGCCAAGAATCAAACATGTATCCTCCCACCCACTTATCCATCTCCTCATCCATGTTCCTATCTACCCATCCTCCCACCCACCCACTCACTCAGCCAACAGTGGATGTTTTTATTGAGTCCAAGGACAGCCTCAGCCTCTGAGCAAGACCTTGTCTCAAAGTAAAAAGAACAAGAGGTTAGAGTGAATAGCTTAGTGGCAAAGTACTTGTCTAGAATGTGAAAAACTCCATGTTCAGTATCACACACACACACACGCACACACACACACACACACACACACACAGAGCTAAAATCAGTGGACTAAAACAGTAGGTCTTCTGGTGTGGTTTTACATTTATTCTTAAAGCCAGATCCGCAGGGTCATCTTATTAGTGGTGTTTCTGCATCTTACTACCTTCTACCAAGCCACCCTCTGCTAACAAGTCAGGGCTTGATCACCATAGGCCTGGCTCAGTGGTACAAATAAGCACACTCACTGAGAGATGAGAGAGCCATAACGCAAAGCCCAACAAGACAGGGCAGCTGCTTGGTGCTCTAGCATGTCCACTGGCTACCCACTCATAGAGAGCATGGTGCCAGCGGGGCAAAGCCACACGGCCTGCAGACATCACAAGCACATGTGAGTCCACTCAGTGGGCTGTGCTAAAATGCATCTGTTGAACCCAAGTCCCTCTCACCCACCCATAACTCACAGGTGAACAATGGCTCGCCCGCCCCCATAGGAATTGTGAGGAACAAGTCACAAGGCTGGAGAGAATGCAGGGTGAGGGCTCTTCTTGCTGTGGCTTAGCTTTTTCTATAATGCTGTTCACTGCTGCCCAAGAATGCCACTTCTCCACAGGGAGGACTAATGACTGACAGAAACTCACTCAAGGGACCAGATATTCAGATGTCCACTTCTCTTGGTCAGCCCAGTGCCTAGCTCTAGGTGGCTGTGAAAACTTTTGAAATTTTAGTGAAAAGGGGCCCAATAGGCGATAGGGGGATGGCTCAATGGGTAAAATGCTTGATGTGAGAGCATGAGGACCCGAGTTCAATCCCAAGCACCCACAACAAAGCTAGACGTCGTGGGTAGTCTGTGTAGATGTAGTGGTCTGTGTCTCAAAAAATAAGAAATAAGGTGGAGAACAATACAAGAACTAGATATTGACTTTTGGCCTCCATAAGTGCAAGCACAGGTAAGTACAACTACCTGCATAAACACACACACATACACACACACACACTCACACATACACACTCTCACACTCACAGAGGAAGGGAGAAAGAGATGGGAGGGGGTGGAGAGAGAGAGAGAGACAGAGAGAGAACAAGAACACGCTGGGAGTACTAGAGCAGCAAGCATGGGGGAGTGGGAATGGCAGGAAGACAGGAAGGATCCGCCCTCTTGGGAAGCCCGGTGGTTCTACTTCCTCCTTCCATGCTCCTTCTGAACTCTGAGCCTGCAGAATCCTCTGGTGATTTGTACCAACTCCAAACAGTTTAAAAACACTTTGCTAAGTACCTTCCTATAGATATGGAAACCTGAGGCCTTTCTGAACTCTGTCTAGCCATACCTCAGAGGGTGAGCAGGGTGGAAAGTCATGCCCCCCACTGGCTGAATTCTCAAGGCAGACACCTGCCTGTCAGTCTCCTGACGTCACACATCTAACTGTGATATCAAAGGCCAAGTCTTCAGAAGACCAAGCACATGGTAAGAACCCTGGTGTTTCCAAACAGATCGTCTCTGCCCAGTTTCTCACTCAGCTCCTGTATGGAACCTTAGCTGTGGCATTATGGAAGAAATTTTAAATTCTCTATTATTTTAGAATAAAAGAAGTCAGAAGTGGATGGAATAAATAGCATCATGTTAGTCACCATCTGAGGCACCACATGCTGTCGGGAGAATTATCGACATTCGAGTGGGGCTGGTGTGGGAGACAGAGCAAAAAAAGGCAGATAAGTGATTTCAAAGAGTGATGAGGCTGGGCGTGGTGGTGCATGCCTTTAATCCTAGCCCTGGGGAGGCAGAGGCAGACGGATCGCTGTGAGTTCGAGGCCAGCCTGGTCTACAAAGTGAGTCCAGGACAGGCGTGGCTGGCCGGGCTGGGGTGTAGCTCCCAGATGGAACTCAGGTTCAGCATGTGTGAGGGCCTGGGTTTGATCCCCAGTACTGCAAGAAATAAAAGCAAAACCAAACCACAAGCAGAGCTATTGGCTCCTGCCTGTTCTTGAGGGTCAATTTAGATGAGGCGCTCAAGCACATCAAATACTGAGAAGTGCATGTAAACCTGGAGCTGCCGATTTCTGCCTGCACCTAAGAATTCCCCAGATCCTCTTTAGCTTCCTGAGAAACTAAAACACAGAACAGAGCCCCTTTATTCTAACGCCTTCCCTGTGTGACAAGAGCAGAATCCTGAGGTCTCTGAATTCAAAGCTGTGACCCTGATGGTGATGCCAGGAGACACGTACAACTCCTACAAATGACAGTTCACACACTCATCCTTAGCACAGCCCTGAGAGGCGAATCACTGTCCCCACACTTGACAAAAGGGCACTGGCAAGGCCTCGGAGAGTAACAGATAGCTGCACTAGGTGGACCTCACACCCCTCTCTGCTTTTTCCATTACACCATGCAGCCCTTCAGGAGACTCCCCAAGGGGCTTCATTTGTCTCTGACCGGGCAACGAGGCAATAACTACCTTGGCTATGCACATGGAAATGAGTGACTGCTTTATGCGGCTGCCAAGGGAGTCCTCCGTGCCTGGGTCTCTGACACGGAACCATCCAGGATCCAGTAGCTCAGCATTCTAGAATTTTCTTACCTTCTCCTTCTGGGGTCCACAGTTAAGATGTGGGAAAACATGCTTATGTCTCACTCAGGGTTCTTAAAGTCACAAATCCCTGGCTGCTGGCGAGCACCTCCAGTCCACTGTAACCTCACTGCCTGCTGTCTGTGTAACAAGCCTTGTGATGTCTACAGCACTCCTCTCTTCAGTGACAGCAGCCGGCTGCTGGAGCCCTTCCTCTGGTGCCTGCGGGATCACTCCATTTTCCACATTAGGAATAAACCACAGACTTTAGAATCTAAAACAGAGCCAGAAATGCTCACTAGAATCCAGATGCCCCCTAAATACAATTAAAGCTAAATTTTACTGCCCACTGTGGAAGACACAAATAAGGAATATTGTACCAATTTCAAGAATGTGCTCCAGAGAGCACAGCTCTGGACAGACCCAGCCTGGGCTCGGATACCTAGAGGATCTTGTAGCTTGAAGGAAACAACAGGCTTATTCTAATAGACCAGGGCTTCACAGAGCTCTTGAACTTTGTGATGGATCTCACCTACACACAGACACACACACACACACACACAGACACACACACACACAGACACACACACACAGTGAGCTTTTACTTGGGAGGGAGAGGGGACAGAGGACAGGGGAGAGGGGAGGGGGGAGAGGGGAGAGGGGAGGGGGGAGAGGGGAGAGGGGAGGGGGGAGAGGGGAGAGGGGAGGAGAGAGAGATTTTGTTTTATGAGACAGGATCTCATCATGTTTCCCAGGCTAACCTCAAACTGGTGATCCTCCTGCCTCTGCCTCCTGAGTGCTGGGGTTACAGGTGTGTACCAGCATACCAGCTTCAGAGATTTTTGATAAACACCAATACCATCTATCACCCTCCTTTACAGTTAATCACTCCTTCTGAGATGTTGCTAAAAGACATGACAATTAAACTCAGATGGAGCCGACAGTCTCATCTAGGACAAGAGCAGAGCAGAGTAAGCATGGGCCAAGCTGTGAGACACGACTGTCAGCAATGGTGGGACTACAGCGGGCGCATTTGCCGAGTGCGGATCGTGCGCCAAGAGCTGTGGTAGGGACTAAATCTACCCTATCAGCTTACTCAATCCCTACAGCACCTAGACCAGGTTATCAAACCCATTTCGCAGAATGGATGGATCTGCAACTATTCTGAGGCTGCATCGGTAGTTAGGTTAGGACTGTGTGTGCGTGTGTTGTATAGATGTGCACTTCCCTGTAATGTACACATGTGGAAGCCAGAGGCTATTTCTGAGTTTCTTCAGGGTCTCACTGTGCAGTCTGTATGGCCTGGAACTTGCTTTGTAGGTCAAGCTGGCTAAAAACTCACAATGACCAGCTTGATTCTGCTTCTCGAGTTCTGGGATTAAGGTGTGCACCACCAACCAACCACCTTATATTTTGAGGCTGGGTCTCTTGCTGAACTGTTTTGGATAGTCTAGCAAGGCCCATGGAATCTTCCTGTGTCTGCCTCCTTAGCACCAGGGGTGACAGTGACACACACACACACACACACACACACACACACACACACACACCCCAGTGGGCTTTTACGTGGTGCTAGGAACCTGAACATAGGTCCTCAAGCTTGTGTGTAGCAACACTCCACCCACTGAACTGTTACTCCAGCCCTTGCAGAACTGAAACTTGCTGGTAGGGAGGCAGTTCTGGAACCTTCCTTATAGTAGCCTTGCTCCCCACTGCAGAGAGCAGTGATTCCAGACAGACACTACTGTCATCAGATCTTTCCAAACTCAATTTGGGTTTCATAAACATGACTTCTGGCATTCGTTGTTCACCTAGGAGGAATTGCACAGCAACATCAGGTACACATGGCATTCCCAGGTTTGACTGGAAACCTGAATGACTCTTGGGAGCCATGGCCACGGAAATGTGAGAAAGCCATCATCCAGCTGAGAGCACCCAGCATCCCTCAGCACTAGGTCACACTTGGGCAACCATCATCCAGATCATCAGAGAGCTAGGTAAGGGAGGCCAGTTAGGAAAGATTTACTGACTATACACCCAGTGCAAACATCCTCTAGTCTTTGTCATCTTGGCCCTGACACTTAAATTACATAGTCATAGCTGTACTGATGAGCTCTCTGGTGGCCACGGATCTGTCTTTGGGGATGGCCTTTTCCTTAACTTTAGCCACACTAAGTCACAGGCTCATCCTGGGATGAGGGCTTTGAGAAGATGTGGACCAGCCCTCCTTGGATACTAGATGCTCTGCTGTTCCAGGCAGCCGTGCCGCTGCCTCTTGAGAGAGGTCAGTCTGCAGGAAAAGAGTCTGTCCCTGTTCTTTCTCTCTCTCTTTTTCTGACTTTATTTTACTTTACTTATTTTTAAATAATTTATTCAGATTACATCCCGGTTGCTATCCCCTCACTTGTATCTTCCCACCCACCCCCCTTTTTCCCTACTCCCCTCCCACTGACCTTCTTGTTCTCTTGAGCTAAGCTTTCCTATGTGAGAATGAGGAATTTGAGCTGCGTGCTGTCTGTCTGCCAGTGACAATTCAAGGTGGCTTTGTGTCACTCGAAATGAAGAATCTGGGAATAATTTAGAAATGGCATCAGAAGGGAGAGCTGAAAGCAACCTTGTATAAATACAGAAAAAGATGAGCTAAGGTGGAGATAGGAGGCCATGACAAATCCCCCATCCAGGGTAGAGAAACACCAGACACTGTCATGAAGCTCTGAGCAACCAACTGCATAAGACAGAGGACAGTGTCAGATTACCACAGAGAAGCAGCTGGCATCGCAGAAGGGGCAAGAGCCCCAGGGCAGGCTCATCACCTGCCCTTCTCATTCTCCTGCTCAGCGCCGTATCTGTCCACCTATCCTGTCCCTTTCTCCCAGCGTTCCACAAGCCAGCCCCAGCCCTCACCTTCCCTCAAGGTCTTACAGTTCAAAATGCAGCAGGCTCAGAAGGATGCCCACTAATGGGGGCATTGTCTGTGCTTCAAATAGGACAGTCTCAGGAAAATGGCGACACGGTGTGCAGGGTGACTGTCAAAGCATACCCCACAATTAAGATGGATGAGCCACCTCCCTGTGAACTGACCTGTGGGGTTCCCACAGGTAATTAGGGGCTTCCTTTTGTGTCCCAAGGTCACTTCATGAGAATGCTTATCAACTGACTTTGTAGACCCTATCTGTCAAATTTTATATGTCTTTTAGCTGGAAAGGGGGGGTTGGAGTGGGACTTTGGTATCTTACAAAACAGGACTTGGCAATGGCTTAGTGGGGAAAAGTGCCGCTGTACAAGTTTGAGGGCTTGAGCTCAACCCCCAGAACCCACGGGAAAGTCTGGGCATGGTTGTGTACACCGGGGCTGGAGGGCCTGAGGGGTGACAGGAGGATCTCTAGGGTTTGCTGGCTGCCAGCCTATGCCTAGGTTCTGTGAGACAATAGAGAAGACAGCGGTAAAGTAGGGTGTGCAATGTCTTCCCCTGTCCAGTGCACACACACACACACGCACACATATCCCTACCCACTACATGCAAATATCAGTAATGTTTCTTTTTGAGGAGTGACTGAAGGAATTCTGTGACTCACTACCTTCTGCTTTCCTCTTTAATGAATTGTCACCTGAAGAGGAAATGATCTCAGAAACCATCAGTTTAATGGAAAGCCCTGCTCTGCATAAGGCCGTGACTGGTAAAAGGAGGCTTCAGTGCTCTGTGTTTCCTGGTAGACATCAATGTACAGTCTTGATGTGCATCTTACAACACAGTGTTTTGGCATCAGAAGTGCCACCTGCAAGCTGGAGAATGGGAGAAACTGACTGAGCTGTGTAGCTTCCCGGAGGAAGACCAAAGACATCAGGGGACAAGGGACATATGCGTGATGATCGTCAAGTCACCACTGAGCTACCTAAAAGGATTCTCAGAGTCCCTGCTGTTGCTCCAAATTCAAGAACAAATGCTCACAACATCAGAAGAACCATCAACTCAGCAAGCACATAGCGGGTCTGCACAGGACTCAGATACTGTGGCCGCTTACACATCATGTGATTATGGTGGTTATAAATAAAGCACTTTATCCTGAGGTGGCTCAAGGCTCCATGCCGTGAGATGGCAATAAGTTAATTTCTGAATATATTTCCCACAGGTAAGATGTAGTACGGTGCAGGGAGCTTGCTCATACTACATTCCCCACTACCGTTCCCAAGTCATGGGCCAGTTGCAAGGCCTGCAAATATTAACATTTATAAGGTTGTTAGCACAGCACCTGGGACATAAGCGTCAGCTACTCCAACAGTCCCTCCTTATCTGTTCCAAGACACCCATGGACATCTGAAACCAGAGACAGTACAGAATGCTGACTTCTTCTACTGCCAACACACATGATAAAATTCACTCTGTAAGTCAGAAACAGCAAAAGGGAGGTAAGAGTAACTGAAAGTCAGTCAGACAGTCCTAACAAAGGCGTGAGATGAAACTGCAGCCTCATCAACCGGGCACGTTGGGGCCAGTATGACGTAAAAACACTAGCACACTGATATTGTGGCAGGCAACTGAGCTGAGTGCCAAGTGACTAAGGGGCATGGAGCATATACCTCATGGATGTGCAGGACACAGGGACTGCTGATGTCCCAGGCTGGAGGAAGTGGGGCTGAGCTCCTTCATTGGGCTCTAGCGCTCACAACTTAAGAGCTTCTGCTGTCTGGAGTTTCCTGTGAACTGTCTTTGGAGCACAGTAAGCCATGGGTAGCCAAAGCCACGCAATGTAATGAGGCAAGGAAGAGGACCACTGAGTTCCATGTGTCCTGGCTCAAATGCCCCAAATGACTAGTATAACAGCTATCACCAGTCTGGGTAGGGTGGCAGACTCACTTGAACTGGATGGTTGTCCTGATAAAAGGCTGTTAGAAGAGGCCAGCTGGGGTGACTGGATGTGCCCCCAGAGCAATCACTGTCTGTTACCAGACAGAGAGCAAAGTGGCCGCTGGGTTTTGCTTTGGCTTTGCCTGAGGGACTTACAGAGTTACAGAGCACAGGGCACTTCAAAACCTCCCATAACGGAAATTTTCTACCTTTTACGTATGGTATACACACTGTAACCGTGTATGAATACAGGGCAAGTCTCAGGCAATGACCCCAGAGAGAGCAAAAGAACTTTTAGTGTGTTAAAGGGCACCACAAAGATCTTTGAGAAACACACATACCCACAAAACAAACAAACAAATCTGTGCTCCACTTGGAAATCAAAGGTGGAATCTGAGACACAATAGACTGGACACTGGGCAGAATCCAGGTTGCTTCCTCCTTGTCTACCCCAGGTTTCAGAGGAGCCAAAAACTGTTTTGATTTCTTTCTGATTTTTATGGAGGAAGGTGGAGAAGGGTACCCAAGTATATGAGTGGCGAGCAGGCTGTTGGTGAAACCCAGCTCTGAAGTCTTGGACCAGAAGCCACTTTAGTACAAAGTACAAAATCAGGACACTAGTTTTGAGTAGCCAAATTAACTTTGAAACTCTTGAAGTGAGTGTGTGTGTGTTCGCGTGTGTGTGCATGAGTGTACAAACGTGTGTGTGTGTTTTCAAAATAAAAAACTGTTGCGAAAACGAGGCTCCTGGTCTACAGAAATCCAAGTTCTGCAGGACACGTTTCTGCCAGAGAGGTCCATTCTATTAAGATGTGCTGGGTCACTCAGGGTCACAGGCTTATTCCAGAGCATCCACTCAGTCTGGGGCACATGTCACATGTAACCTTCAAGGGGCCAAAGGTCTAAGAAGGACATCAACACAGACATAGTTAACTCATATGACCACCTTCTTAGTTTGTCAGTTTAAAAAATCCACCCCAAAGCAAGCCAATGAGCAACCACAAGGAATTAACTGGCACGTTGAAAAGCTGACTGGCCTGCCCTCCCTGGACTGGCAGTCACCTGGTGCTTCATATGTCCTGTGCAATGGAACTCTATTTTTTGTTTGCTTTGAGATGGAGTCTCACTCTATGGCCTAGGTTGGGCACAAACCTCTAGACTTAAATGGTTCTCCTGCCTCAGCATCCTCAGTAGCTGAGACCAGAGATGTATACTGCTGTACCTGGTGGACGTTCTTATTGGTGTTCTCAAATGGTTTCTCCCACTAAGAAGGGAAGAATGTACATTCTTTGATATTGTTCAGGGTAACTCAACTCCCTATGTTCTTACCCCCACCCCCACCCCCACGCACTGCCCTTTGAGTGGCCATGGCTCTCTCTATCTGGGATCTGTCACCACTCTCAACTGCCATCTGTTGCCGGAGAATCAAAAGCTGGAGTCACCGCTCACTTCAAAGCAGCTTCCTGCCACATCCTGTGCTTCATTATCTGAGAAAGAGCCATTTACCATCAATGCTGGCTAAGATAGCCCTTTCTGTTGGGAAGATTTTGAAATGTAACACTCTGGCCTGGCATCTGGGTCGATCCCAAGACAGCTGCCAACTTCCATTTTACCAGGCTGCCATCCGCTCTGCATTCTTGAAGCTGGCTTATTAGGGTCTCACTGAGGGAGGAAAAAGCCAGGCTGGCCCCACTTCCTTCCAATGGTTTTATTGCATCTTTAACTATTGGCTACAGAAGCACCGACCATGGGCCTGCTCACAAAGCATGCTTTCCTGCAACAGCCATGCTTTGGTGACAGTACCATATAGTGTGTGCTGAAAGGAGACTGTGGAAGAAGTTGCCCCTTCCTTCTGGTCTAACATGTACCCCTATCCCCCCACCCACCCACCATGTTACAGTGCAGACCAGCAGGTGCTGGACACTAGTCACAGCATTCGTGTTGGCATGTCCAAGTTCACATTGCTAGGGACATTCAGTTGAACCCCCGGGAGGCCCAACGCCTTTATGAAGAACACAGATGAACAGAAGATGCTATGAGTGGCATGCACCTGTCAGCGCAGTGTTAAGTGGAAGCAGGAGGACCCTGAGGGGCTCGCTGACCAAACAAAGCAGCTCCAAGATCAGTGAGAGAGCTTGTCTAAAAAGAAGTAAGAGCCACGGCCTGATTTCAACATATGCCATGTCCACACACACACACAGAGATTATTACTAAAGCAAGTCACCATGTAGCCTAGCAATCCCCACTTCCAGGCAGTCACCCAAACAACTTACAGTAGCACTAGTTCCATGATCCAAAAGGGCAACAACCCACACGCCCACCAGTGGCTGAAAAAGGAAACACATGCTGTTCTGAGACATGTGCCATAAGGATGGGCCTTGGAAGCCCTATGCAAAAAGAGAGAAGCCAGAAAAGACCACATACAGTAGGATACCGGTGTCTACGAAATGCCAGAATGGGGGGATCTATAGAGAGACTGAAAGTGCAATGAGAAAGGCTCTACTAGATTGGGAACAAGGAACTGGACAAGTAAAGCTCAACGAAAATGTTCTAAATAAATAGTGGTGGTGAGCACACATCTTAGTGATTCTATTTTAGATTATCAGATTAAATCATTTTACTTGTTGAGGTGAACTCATCTATCCCAGACAGAAAATGAATGTGAACTCACGATTCTCCTGCCTCCATCTCCTGAGTTCTGGGATTTTGGTGTGCACCACCCACCATGCCTGATTGTATGAGGTCAAATTCAGAATGTCATGCAGACCAGGCAAACACTCTACCAACTGAGCTGCGTACCCAGGCCCCAAGAATGTACAGTTTTAAAGGGCAATTCATAAGGTGTATGTTTTCTATCTCCCTACTTCCCCCTTCCCAAAATGAAAATTAGAAGCTCAATGATAGTAAAATATTTTGGCTTAAAAAATATTCCTAAGATATGCTAAGTATCTGAAGGTAGGTGTGTGCGTGCGCATGTGTGCATGCGTGCATGCGTGCATGCGTGTGTGTGCGCGCGCGCACATGTGTGTTTGACACATTTGTCCAACTCAGTGTGAATGATCTCTGTCAACCTACATGGAACTTCTTCATGCCAGGTGCTGTGCAAGGGGGGGGGGGCAGGAGTGAATGATGGCCCCAGAAAGAGTCACAATTCATAGTTACAAGAGTCAGAAAAACCTTTCTGTGGTCTTACGAGCTCAGAAGACCAGGCAGGAAGATCAGGAGTACAGGCTGATCCTCTCACTCTCACCCCAGGCAGAGCTCACTTTCTTCCTGTGTGGGCTCCACACTCAGTCAGCACAAGGCTGTCCTGACCCAGGCGTCTTAGAGCTGGCTACATAGCCCAGTGGTAAGTGCTTGCCTAGCCTGGCTGATACCCTAACTCTAATTGCTAGCCAGCACTGTGGTCCTCACACGATGTGTTTTATATCTTGGGCTTCAATGCCAGGTTCCAAACTTTCCTCAGTGAAGGGTGAGACAATCCTACCAGAAAAATCACAGGAGAGGGGAATGAAGTTGTGGGTAAGGTGGATTCTTGGGTAAACCTAGAATGCTTACTTGAAAAAGAGCAAACGTCTATGCAGGAAAAGCAATGGGCAGCTATTTGATTGAAGCAAAGTTGTGAGGTTTTGTTTGTTTGGGTTGTTTTTGCTTTTTTTCACTGCTAGGTCAGAACCCAGGGCCTCTGTCCTCAAGAGCTAAGTGTCTCTGCAGGGCAACCTAAATAAAATTGCTGGTCACATGAGGTAGAGTAACAGTAGAGAGGTTACTGGGGGATGGAAAAACTCACTTTAGTGGCAGCGTGCTGACATTTAGCCACACCAACCTTCTCTAACATAGGCTACTTTCTCCTGCCCATTTCCCATAAGCCCTGGGTAGAGAGGTTACATTTGTGAAAGCCTTCCAGATGGAGGGGCCAGCTGACCAGGGCCAGCTGTCAGGGGACTTCAGTGAACGAGTGAAGGGCATGCCATTCCAACAAACAGTGGCACACAGATGGCTCCTGGCAGAAGGTGTCCTAGAGCGGCAGCTACAGAGAGGGTGACCTCAGTGGCCCTTTCCATATGTATAGTAAGCCATAAAATTCCTGTGAGAAAGATGTGCTAACACAAGGAAATCAACCCTCATTATCAGAAACTGCCATCCATTCTGGTTGGGTCTATATAAGTCAGCACCCCGAGTAACACAGATAATGCTTATCTCCCACTGGAGGCTGCCTCTCACTGTCCTAGCCTGACCGAATTCCCTCCTTCTCAAACTTATCATTTGTTCTCCCCTCTCCCTCTCTCCCCCCTCCCTTCTCTCTTTCCCTCCTCCTCTCTCTCTAAGACAGCGTTTCTCTGTGTAGCTCTGGCTGTCCTGGAACTTGCTCTGTAGACCAGGATGGCCTTGAACTCATAGAGTCCACCTGCCTCTGCCTCCCAAGTATAGGGATTAAAGGCGTGGGCTGTCACCACCACTGCTGCCACCACCTGACTCATTTGCTTTCAAAATTTATTTATTTATTTATTCACTTAATTTTGAGACAGGGTCTCACTATGTAGCCCTGATTGGTCTGGAAATTGCTATGTAGATCAGGCTAATCTCAAACTCAGAGATCCACCTGCCTTTGTCTCCTATGTGCTATAACAAAAGGTGTGCACCACCATGCCTAGCAAGATTTTTATTTATGTGTCTATGAGTATGTGCACATGCAAACACATGCATACAAGTATCTGTAGGGGCCATAAAGGTCCTCCGATACCCCGGAACTAGAGTTATAGGTGATTTGTAAGCAGCCACATGTATACTGAGAACTGAAACCAAGTCCTCTAGAAGAGTAGTCAGTGCTCTTAACCATCTCTCTAGGCCCTAAAAGCTTCTCCCTTTTCTTTCCTTAGAAACAGAACCTTGCTATGTGGCCCAGGCCAGCCTTGAACACTGGACACTCTGTCACACCATCACAGTTGCTTCTACATTCTGCTTTGGGCATTTTCTTGGCTCTTTATTGTGAGGGTCCCATGCATATGCAAACCCAGAAGACTGTGCACACTTCTGTCCTGTTGAGCTGCCTCATGCAGGCCTGCTCCAGATCCAGCTCAGATCTGGATTAAGAAACAAACCGGGCAGACTCCTTGGACTCTCCTATATGCCTGTCTCCACTTCAGACTCCATCTGCCCTCCCTGGCACTCTCCTGTCACCAGAAAGTGAGCTTGGACCTTGGGAGTCCTGACATGTGGACACAGCAAGTTGATCCCAGGCCACCCTGGGGAGGCACACACACACTCTTGCCAACTCATACAACACAATGTGAATTGTGTATTTTCATGAAGGTTCCTCCAGAGAGATGGTCTGTGGGCAGGATGACTCATAAGAGAGCTAAATGAATTCACCCTGCAAAGAAGACAAAGGGTTTGGAACATCACTGAAATGAGAAGAATTGGCCACAGCAGCTGCAGCACTTTAAGGTCTTATAAACAGACACCCCTCCTGCCTACTTCTACCCGCTCCCAACACTGCTAACAGTATGTGCTCCCTCTCTCTCTCTCTCTCTCTCTCTCTCTCTCTCTCTTGCCCCCCCTGCCCTCCCCCCCCCCCCGCCCTTCCCTCCCTCCCCCTCCCTCTCTCCACCCCCTTTCATTACATGCTAACTAAGGTTCTGCTATTGTTGACAAAAAGGGACAGCAGAGGCCAGGAACAATTCCCTTCAGGGAGTGTCTTTTATTCCTCTGAGTTTTCTGGATTTGTCTTTTTCAAGGACGGCTCTGGATTACTCAGAATGACCCAGGAACATCTTGGCTTCTTTCTAGGTGGAAAAAGTGTTAACAAAGCTGTGGACAGGTTTTTCCACATCAGTGCTCAGGCCACAGAGGATGAAGG
The DNA here is from genome assembly GCF_903995435.1 of Acomys russatus. Taxonomy (NCBI): domain Eukaryota; kingdom Metazoa; phylum Chordata; class Mammalia; order Rodentia; family Muridae; genus Acomys; species Acomys russatus. The sequence goes on along the minus strand of NC_067149.1, from coordinate 42,255,738 downwards.
CCTGTGGCCCTGTCTGCCCTCTTTTTGGGCATCTAGAACACTCTTGGCCACTTTTGCATGAATCTGACCACACCTTCTTTTCATAGCTCAGGAAGGGAACCTCCTGGTTTCAGGTAGCCCCTCTAAGCATGCTTGGCAGAACTGTACACACACATGTTTGCTAAGAAAGGGGATTATTTGTCTCTTCCACCCTTTGGGGACTTTAACAGATAGAATGACCCATCATAACAGAGCCTGGTCCCCAGTGGATTGTCCCTGGGCTTGCTATGACCACTGGTATTCTGCCTGCAGATAAACACTGGTCCTGGCTTGAGCTCACAGCAATGATAAATGCTGACCAACTAGACATCATTGTTGGTAGCATGTAGATGCTGCTCTGCACTAAGGCACACTAAAGAGGACAGTCTAAACATCCAAACCCTGCTCCTCCCCAGGAAAAATGCTGGTCCACTTGCATCTGTAAGCTGGCGTTGGTCTTTACTGAAGCTTTGAGGATACCCTATATAAATAAGCTGTGTTAACTCGGTCCCCATCTGGACAGGGATTGTGGGGGATGGGGGAAGATGACACAGGGCATGAGACTCTGCAAGTTTAGGTCAGCAGGGGGAATCTGCTTTGCAGATTAACCCTACCGTGGCTAAGTGCTCAGCGAACTTTCCTATGGCTTTCATTGTCTCATTTGTAATATACACAGATCATAAATCCACTCATGTGAGGTACCCTTAGTGGGTTTAGAGTTGTGCAACCATCACTGCTATCTAATTCAACGCCATTTTCTTTATCCCCCTACATAAGCCAGTACACACCACAGCCACTCTCTTTTCCTCCAACCACGCCCCTCAGACTCCCTGGCCTCATCCCTTTTGTGCCTCTGCCACTCAGTTTCTAACAGCAGCACCTACCATACTTTCTAGGGGCTACCATGCTTTCCAGGGTGCTGGTTCTTATGGGCTGGCAAAGGCTCTTTTGTCCCAGTGGTATCCAAGGTCACAGACAGAACAGCTTCCTTGGGTGAAATTTCTCAGCTGCTATCAGTCACCAAGATCCATCAGGCACAAGCCGATCGGGGCTGCAGACCCTGATGACGGTCACCTCCCTCCTCATCTACTACTGGGACTGACAGACTCTCCAGCAGCCCCCCACCCCCTCCCTCCTGCACTTGGTAAATAACCAGATGTTCTAGGTGTCAGATGTTGTTTGGCTACACTGATCAAATATGCAAGGAGGGCAGGCCAAAGTGTCTGCCGCTGAAAAGAAGTTCTCAGAGAGAACTGAGACACCCAGGAGACCATGAGCTGCCGGCGAAGTGTTTACTGAAAGACGCTGTAGAGGTAGCGGTTGCAGAGACCTGGGATTTCCAACCTCAGTCAGAGTGACAAGGGAAACTCAGTCTTAATTCAGAAAGTCAGAACCTATGTAACTCCAGAAGGTATGCAGAGCTTGGAGATGGGGCTCGCTGACAAAAGTGTGAGGTCTCAGGGCTGAGGTCTCAGTGATTAAGAGCACTGGCTGAAACTGTGTTGGCAGCTGCACCACAGACATCAAGGCTCATAGAAAGCAGACTACTCACAAATCCACCGTGATAAAACACCCACAAAACAACAACTGGCTACAAAAGCTGCTCACAAAGGTGTGCCCTGTACTGGAGAAACCTTGGTGCTGCAGCACTCTGTGAAGTCAGACGTTATAGGACACTGAACTTCTGATTTGCAAACTCCCCTTCCAGCATCTAGTGGGAGAAACTGTTCAGGATGTCAAAACAGATCTGTGCTTCCAGAGAGTGCAGCTTCAGTGTTTTGCAGGCACAAGTGAGGCCTGTCTTGTTGGCCTTTTTGAAGATACCAACCTGAGTGCTTTCCATGCCAAACCCGTAACAATTATGCCAAAAGATAGCCAACTAGCACTCAGAGAACATGCTTAGGAGTCCACAATGAGGAGAAACATCTCATTTAAAACGTTTTCCCTCTTTTTCTTGTTATTGCTAGTTCTAAATGTTAGATGTTTTTGCCAAGGGGTCAAAAGGCACCTAAATGTATGATTGCAAGTAAAAAAACAGGGGACAGAATCAGGTATTAACAGTTTTTCCATTTTTATTTATATGTGAATTTTTAATATAAATGAAAGATGTATAAAGCATTAACACAAGTCAAAATGTTTCAGTGCATACATGTTAACTTCGTAGCAATTATAAATAAACTTGTTGAAAATTTCTGGACAATGCCAGCATTTGGGTTTCTTAAAAAATGAGTAAATTTCTTATTGATGGCAACTAAATGGTGTTTGTAGTATTTTTTTATCATAAAGTAGATCCATCCATCCATTATACTTTTCTGAATTGTCCTACATGCAAGTACATGTTTTTAATGTGCCTGTCTTCAGTGTGGTTCCTGTAAGTGTAATTAAAATACACTAAAAAAGGACCTGAGTTTAATTCCTAGCATACACAAATAGACTTACAATATATGTAACTCCAGTTCCAGGGGATATGATGCCATCTTTTGACCTCTGTGGGTACCAGGCAGGCATGTAGTACATAGACATACAGGCAGGCAAAACCTCATATATATGAAAATAATAATTAAAAAATGGGAGGTCTCTGTTACCATTGAGAAACAAACAAGATGGTCTGACAAGACCTCCATATAAATGAAGTGAACAGCAAACCTTCCAATTATCAGCTATCTCACTCTATGTGTAGAGCAGTGGGAAGACCACCCTGCTGTCTAGTTCACACCTCCAGCTGTCTCACTGTGTGTGTAGAGCAGTGGGAGGACCACATTGCTGTCTAGTTCACACTCACAGCTGTCTCACTGTGTGTATAAAGCAGTGGGAGGATCACCCTGCTGTCTAGTTCACACCTCTAGCTGTCTCACTGTGTGTGAGAGCAGTGGGAGGAGCATCCTGCTATCTAGTTCACACCTCCAGCTGTTTCTAGCTGTGCAGCAATGGGAGGACCACCCTACTGTCTATGTCTAGTTCACACCTCACTCTCTTGTGAATTTGATTTGTGGGAGTCAGTCCTCAGGGGTCTTCATGTAGAGAAACATTCAATTCTGATCTGAACAGCTAGGGATCATGGGACATGACTGTAACTCTGAAAAAACAAGTCTAAGAAGAAAGTTTTAGAAAGATGAGAAAAGGTGGCCTGGCTGATATGTAAGAGAGGCAATCCAGCCGGGTGGTGGTGGTACACACCTTTAATCCGAGCACTTGGGTGGCAGAGGCAGAGGCAGGTGGATTGCTGTGAGTTCGAGGCCACCTTGGTTTACAAAGAGAGTCCAGGGTAGGCAAGGCTACACAGAGAAACCCTGTCTCAAAAACAAAAACAAAAACAAAAACAAAAAACAAACAAGAGGGTGGGAGGGCAATCCAAAACAGAAAGGACCATGGGCTTTACAGGCAAATTCCTTGGCTCTGACATTTACCAGCTCTTCAGCTGTGGTAACTTAAGTGACTACTTTGTACCTCAAGTTCCTTATCTGTGAAATAAATTGTGAAGACTGAGATAACCCAAACACACTCCTACTACAACACATGGGACAGGGCAAGCTCTCAGGTCGGCCATTACAGTATTGCCATCTAGATAAGGGACAGACAGTTCACTCTGGTGCACAAGTTCCCCAGAGTCACAGCCGGGCACAGCCAAAGGCAGCGTGCATGCCATCTCAGGGTGGCCCATCATGGCTCCTGACGCAGCAAAACAGAGGCGGGATCTCTTTCCTGGAGACCACTGCACAGGGTTCTGAGGTCTGGCAGTCTCTAAGGATGGTGATGGAGGGAAGATGGGGCCCTCTGCTCCCCACAAACCGACATCTAATTGTGAAGAGGAGATGGGCAAACCACACAGCTGCTACATCGAGGCCGGCCAGCCATTCAGTGCTTCATTAGATTTTTGTTTTTAATTAGTGGGAAAACCAGAACCAAAAGAGCAGGCAGGAAACACTAACCCAGGATCACTCACTCCCTTCTGAGGTTTATGAAGCTTCCCAGTGTTCTATTAAAACCAGTTACATTGTACCCCACTTCCACTCCCTCTCAGCACTTCTCATTCCCATCCCCTTCCAGGTACAGTTCCCCACCCAACCCCCACATATCTGGCAGCCCATCCCAGGATGCTCTCACACAGCATTTCAGTGCCTGTCCTTATTTATCTACCTCCACCTCCCTCCAATGGACAGCAGGCTGGCGTTTGTTGGTCACAGGCATAAGAGGCTCCCAAACATTTCCTGACTGTCCATGCCATAGCTGCCCTCCACACCTGGCCTCCCCGACAACTCCATTTTGAACTGTTGGGGTACCATGGGGTCTGGTTGCTATACTTTTCTGTTTATTATGCTGATATAAAAATGCAAGGAAGGGGAGAGGGGCTCTTAGGCTTTGTCATACAGGGGCAGGGGACGCCAGGAAGCTCCATCATATTGAGGTTGGCTCAGGTTTACAGATTGCTCCATGGCCTCAAGAAATTCTTGCACCTTCAGGCAGGGGAACAGCGAGGTGTTTACTGAAATCTACATCTGGTAACAATTTGTTCGGCAGCAACGGCTTCTCCCGCCGCCTCCTGCACCAAATATTCCACAGGGGCCCATAACCCCACACTGCTCATTTGTGTGAGGCCCGGTTTGTCACTCATGTCATTTTTTTTTTTTTCCTTTTACACTGGTATGGAGGCAGAGACTCTGTTCTTTCCCATGGCCATCTGGGTAGAGATGAGAACACATAATGACCTCTGACTCCCTCGCTCTGAAGTCCCCAGCGGAACAACAGAAGGGTAGCTCGGTGCCCTCTGCTACCCAAGAGGTCCTGCCCCATGATGCTGCCAAGACCAGCACAGGAGTCTCAACGCACAATGCCTGGACTGTGGAGACAGGCAGGCACACTGTACTACAACCCTAGGGAAAGCACTTTGAGGGGTGATGAGAGTGAATTTGAATTTTGAGAGATTGACTGAATGAGGAGTTTGGTTTTGGTGTCTGTAGTTAGATGACAAAATGGTGGCAGTGACTGCATTTCATGATCTACACCAAGCTCCTCAATTTCAATAGTTCCTAGCAAAGTGAGGATAAGGGTAGATGTGGGAGTCAAATTAAGAGGATATGGGTTCATGGCAGACCTCTGGCATGTGTGCCTAGCACCCACACCAGCCCCTCCCTTGTGGAGAAGTCCCCAGTGCTCACTGGATTCATGCAGTTATGAGAGAGGCGTCAATTACAACCGCCACACTACCTTATCCTTATAGTTCAAACTGACCATTCAGAGTAGCCCTTCCTTGCCCATTGCAAGGTCCACAGGAGTCATGTGACTCAAGCCTCGATAATGATAGCTTTTTAAGAGCTATTGACAAAGATGCTATTGCAGAAGAAAGTTGTATTTTATAACTGTTGAAGCCCACGTTTCCTGCTGCCTGGAAACAGAAGAACCCACCAAGAGAGATAAAGATCAACAACAACAGAGAACAGAGATAAGCCATGAAGACAAAGATGCCCTTGACATGAGATGCCCTCTGTCTAAAAATCCTCCAGCTTGATTCCACAAGAAAGTAAACTGTCTTTGGGCGTGGGGGTGCAAAGAGAGCAAGTTTATTTGGTGGATGTTAAGAGAAACCATCATCCAGGAGAGACCGGAGAGACCAGACAGACAAGGTGCCCTGACAGGAGTCGGGGAAGCCTCTAGGGCCACGCAGAAGTCTCACTGAGCATGGCATGGGTTCAGGATATGGGACTGTCCTAAGCCATTCAGGGCCATATGGAAGAACTCTCCATGGCTAATACGAGTGCTGTTGCCCTTGTGCCCAGCCACCAGTGTGTCCACTTTTCACTCTGTGAAAAGCACATGATGAATTTCAGCTCCCAGGGTGGTGCCATTCTCTTTCTTGTCAAATACCTAAAGACCTTCACCACAATCTCATGGCTTCCCAGGTCCTTGGTCTTGGCCACATTTGCAGCACCTCCATATTCATCTCCTTAGGAGTCTGCAGGACCTGGAGCCTCTGCACGGTGGTAGGATCTGGCCCAGGGCCCTCATCACGTCCCCACATTGGCTGTAAGGATTTTGTCATCAGCTATTTGAAAGGCCTGTTCCTCATGAAGCCACACTTCTTGACCACTCAGCTCTGGGGGACCTTTTCCTGAAGTAATGCCTGCAATAAATTGCTCTTACAGTAAATCCAAGTTGAGCTTTTGGCTTCTGTCACTCATAACCAGGGTCTACAGAGCTAAAGAAACTTCTTATTGAAGAAGATTGCTATGGCAACTGCACGCACAAAAGCAGGAAACACACTCTGGAAAACACTAGGCATGATATAAGTGTTGGCTATTGACCACAGCTGATGTGGTTATGACTGGCAGAGGGCTCTGGAGAACTCTGAGTTGACGCAGCAATGGGTTTTAGAGCACTCTGTTATGGAGGCCTTTGCATCTATGGAACATCATACTGTTCTCTCATAATCCCTACCCCAGTAACCATCTCCACAAGGCCCCAGCCAGGATGGCCATGTTCTTTACCAACCCATCCAGCACAGGTGGTTCATCTAGACCATGACATGTGCTGAGGACAGAGCAGCTTCCTTACCAACTAGTCGCATAGAATCTTGTAAGAGGAAGTCAAGTGTTAGCTACTCATGAATGAATCTATGGCAGAGCACAAGGCCCATTCTCCTCAAGGCTCATTCATGGCTTCCTGCAAGTGCACTTGGGTAGATATTTTGCCATTCATGCTTAGACTGATGGCACCAGTGTCCTCTATGGACTCAGTGAAGGGGTTTCTTCCTTGTTCATCTTTTATCACAAGAGCAGCAGAGGGTTCCACAGAGAAGTTAATCTTAATTCAGAGTGTGGACCAGGATCACAATCAAAACTATTCAAGCTGGTGGTGAAGACTCATTCTCTCATCATCAGAGTGTAGTACTCTGAAGGAGACAAACTCATCTCTAACCCTTCTAAAGCAAATGGGGCAGGTGTGCTCTGAGCTTGTCAGCTTCCCCAACAACTCTGATGGGTGCACGGATGGAGAGGAGGCAGGATTCTGACCAAGGCACATGGCTCATCTGGGATTAGAATGAGGTCAGCAGGCCCCATCATATTTTCAAGTGAATAACTAGGTCACGCTACTGTGCTTTCTTCTTCACACAGTAGAACATGCCAGAAACTTCAGAGTTGAAATAGCAGGATGAGCCATTAGAAAGAAGAATTCAAACAATCACAAATATAAGTGGCTAACCCCATGGGAAATCAGGACAGTGGAAATCAGAAGTCTAACGAGATGATGTAAGTCTAACAGATAGGGGACAATTTCAAAATATGATGTGCCAAGAATTTGGCAAGGACATGGAGTTACAGAAGCTTAAACTGGCCCAAATGCTGCTGGAAGGCAGCTTGTCAAGATCTGATGAAGTTGAAGATGCACATTTTCAATGACTCAAAAATTGTGATCCCAGACCAGCGGTGGTGGTGCACGCCTTTAATTCCAGCACTTGGGAGGCAGAGACAGGTGGATCTTTGTGAGATAAAGACCAGTCTGGTCTACAAAGCGAGTCTAGGACAGCCAGGGTGGTTACACAAAGAAACCCTGTCTCAAAAAGCCTTTACAAAAAAGTTGTGATCCCAGGTAAACCGCGTATGGTTGGTGGTGTTCTAAGCAGATGATTGAAGAGAGAAGGCTTTGCTAGCAGCAGGGTGGGACAGCCTGGAGGACTGAGCCTGGAGCAGTCTTGCAGAAATGCTTTTATTGATTGTTATACAAAAGGCCTTTTAGCAAGTCAGTTCCTACATACCAAAACCAAATTATCTAGAGGTTATATGAAGAAACCATTACCCAAGTGGTTCTCAGCCATTGCAACACTCCCTGGTTTTCCAGGAATGTCTTGTGACTGAGGTCATGCAAAGGGTCTAAAGTTTCTATAGGAAGAGCAACCCCCTAAATCTCAGGTAACAATACGGATCATTTACAAAAGATTACTTCAAGGCTAAGTGGCCATCACTCTGGAGTAAATGCCAGGCACAATGGCTCTTCCAAAATTCCACTTCCGTGTGTATCTCCATGGGGGTGGCATCTACCCTCAAAGGAGTAAAACCTGGGTTTGGCAGCTAGAAAAAAAAATCATAGACATGACCTTGGTCGGTGGCCCTAGAAAAACTGACTCTACCCAACAAACACTCTTAGCATTTAAATGCTAGAATTCTAGCGGTTCATTTTCTCCCTGGGAGGGATAAGGGAAAAGCCCATGACACACTGACATAGTGAAATACCAAGCAGGACCTCACGAGCTGTACCCCGAAGCACTTCAGGCAGCATTGTGTCTCCAACCAGAAGCGCACTGGAGGAGAGAGGGGCTTCCTAACCAGGGAATGCTGCACAACAACCAGAGTGAGCAAGCTGCAGCCGCAAGCACAGACCAGATGTAACCCAAGTCCATTCACGAAAGTTCAAGGCAGAACCGCCGCATTGTTTAGGGATGTGTCCCCCAAGCTGAAGATGAAAAAGCAGAGTGTGCGGAGGAGTGGCCACCAGGACTGCAGGCAGTGAGCAACACATGAGCAGGGAAGGGCAAGGTTTTACATCACACTTAGTTCATGAAGCCAGGAAGAACCAATTGTGTTTTTCTGCATGTGTTGTGGATCACTTTAAAATACTAAGACAGAAAGGACAAGCAGGAAGGAATGTCCTTGATCATTGTCATTTAAATGACCAGAAAGCTGTTTGGGCATCGAGTTTTCCCCACTCAGAGGTGTGTAATGCTGCCAGAAGCCTGTGCACCTGGGCCCAGTGAGTTAGAACCCATTCCTCAGGGGAGGTGAAGGCTCCTGTTAGAAAGCTCAGCAGGGGTCTTAGGCAGATCTCTCAATGTGGAAGTAAACAGGCTGAGACAAGATGAATGAATTGAACAAAGTTGGGACCACACAGCAACAGAAGGATGGACCTTTGAGCCTCCATCTCTTCCTGTTCCATAGCCACAGCTCAATAAAGTACAGCTGGAAAGACTTAAAACATCATCTCTGTACTGAGCATGGCCAGGATTTTGTTTTGTTTGAGACAGGGTTTCACATAGCCCAGGCTGGCCCTGAACTCTTTATGTAGCTGAGGGTGGCCTTGAACTGCTCCTCCTTTGGCTTCTACCTCCCAAGTGCTGGGAGGTGGACATGCTGTGTCGCTGTGTTAGATATTGTTCTGTTTGGTAAGACTGGACTTGAAATGGAAGCTTTGCCTCAGTCTCCTGAGTGCCTAGTTTGCAGCACATGCCAGCTGGCCAGAGTGCTTCCTTCTGATATTCCTCAAGCGCTACAGTGTGATACCTATGCATCACTGGTACCATAGGAGGGATGATGAGTGAGGGACTGATGATTCAAGGTCTAGGAAAGGATGTGCACAGGGTCCATGCAAATGCTCTTCTGCTGTATAGAGGGGCAGTTGCTGCTGTTTCATATTAAGAAGTTTCGTTTGTTTGTTTTTAAACACACAGTTCTTTCATATACTCTGACCCTGTTGCTAATCTGACACTCTAAAATTCATTTAATACAAATTACTTAGAGTGGTGCATGCCTTTAATCCTAGCACTGGGGGGGCAGAAGCAGGTGGATCTCTGTGAGTTTGAGGCCAGCCTGGTCTACAAAGAGAGTTCTAGGACAGCCAAGGATACACAGAAAAATCCAGTCTTGAAAAACCAACAAAACAAAACCAAACAAAAACCAAACTACTTCCAGGATGTTTAATGTTTGCTTAAAGTTCAAAGGCCCGTGGCACCACTTATTAAGAATCTTTTTTTAAAAAAGATTTATTTATTTATTTATTTATTTATTTATTTTATATAGTGTTCTGCCCACATGGACACTTGCACACCAGAAGAGGGCACCAGATCTCATTATAGATGGTTGTGAGCCACCATGTGGTTGCCAGGAATTGAACTCAAGACCTTTGGGAGAACAGCTAGTGCTCTTAACCCCTGAGCCATCTCTCTAGCCCCTTAAGAATTTTTAATTTAAGAAAAAAACTGAGAAAAGGTTTCCATTTGGTTCACTTGTACTTAGATTACATTAATTAATTTTGTATCATCTAAAAATTTCATTTTTAAGTTTCAAAATTATTATTGTCAGTTTTATTCTCTGCCACATTGCCCCCTACTCCACATGTGTGCACAAGTGTGTGTGTGTGTGTGTGTGTGTGTGTGTGTGTGTGTGTGTGTGTGTGTGTGTCTATCTGTCTGTCCAGAGGACATCTTTGGGGCAGTCTCTTATTTCCACCTCTTGCTGTTGCTGATGGTGTACTCCAGGCTAGCTGGGCCCCACGGATTCTGGAAACTCCATGGTCTCCACCATCCATCTTGCTGTAGGAATGCCAGCACAGATTTGAGCTCTCAGATCCAAGATGAGTTTAGGGGATCACACTCACCTTGGCAGGCTTGCATGACAGCCATCTCACCGGCTCCTTATCTTCTAACGATTTTAAAAGTTTGCCAACATTTTTGTAGCTAGGTGTCATCTCAGATCCAGATGGACTCGGGCAACGGGCAGTAATATAAATAGTGACAGGCCTAGGAGGGAACCCTGTCCCTATGCCTTCTCCCAGACTGGCTTATCCCAGATGCTCAGGCCTACACTGCTAAGGCTGAATGGGCCCAGCTATCATGAAATGATATCTATTCCCACAGATCACTGACTAACAGAGGGGAGGTAATGAAACGGGGCACAAAAAAAAGTGTGCAAACAAATATCTGGGCACAGAAACAGACTAGCTTGGTTCTGAACTGGTGTTCTCAAACATTAATACTTGCGACTCAAGTCTGACTGAATAACACAAATGTTTTATGTGTGCAATTCTTTATGAACATGAACTATTTTGAACACTCTTTTATGAAGCCAAGTTTCTTTCCTTTTAATAAAATGCCAAGCAGAATTAGGTGGGGTGTCTTCCAAGGACACTTAAGGTTGGGTAAACACAGATACCAAAACAAAACAAGGGTTTGCAAATCACGCTCAGTGGGGGAGCACGTGCTCAGCAGGCATGAGACCTGGGGTTCCATGCCCAGCGCAGAGACAAAACCATTACCTATTTGTAGCTTGTTACTCCTATAAACCACAAAGCTTCGTAATTCCAAGTGGTGGCCAGCTCTGAATTTCCTCTCCAGTTTAGGGAAGATGAAGTTCAGAAAGAAAGCTCCTCACACCTGCTCTTCTCCAGGGGTTAATTAGGAAAACCTCTCTGAGACCCTCAGATTTTTTTAGAAGCCAGTGGAGGAGGAAGAAGGCACAGTGATGTGGCAGATGCTGCAGCTCAGAGACAGCCTACCAGAAAATGTGGCTGTGAGAATCAAGCAAAGCGCTCTACTGCCTGTGGAAACTTCCAGGCTCAATAAGAAAGCAGAGACTCCCCGAAGCTAGATGCGGCTCAGCACCTGCTCTCAATGTCCTCTCGGCTCCAGCCTGTGAGGTGTACTGTAAACCTTACCATGTGCACGGAGGGTTTACATGGTGACGTGGTGACGTTCAACAGCATGTAATCAGCACCTGTTTATCCCTCTGCCCCGCTACAGCTTCATCTGTAAAACCTGTACTTCTTCCTCAGAAGATGGCTGCAGGTATTCAGAAGAGCGGTATGCTGGTGGCAATAGGGTGGGCTCAGGGGCTCTCCTGCCACAAGCACACACAAAATCCCTGCTTTACTTTTCCTCTCCTGCATCTGGAGTTCCATCCTCTCAGAACCAATGGTTGCTCTTGTCTGGAGCCCCCTCTGGCATGAGAACCTCCTGATGTCCCACAGAAACAAAAGCACCACGTGTCAGACTCTGCCCCCAAGGCCACAAGACCTGTCTCACTCACATCTTCCCTCCCCCAGCACCATGGCACTGTCCCACTGGACTGGCTGGTACCTCTTTGCTTCCACAGCGCCACAAGCTGGGCAACGCTGATAAACACTGGTCAAGGTCAGCAATGATATTGGGTTAAAAGACACACATCCACCTCCGGCCATGTCCCTTGCATCCCTCAGCCCCACAGGCAGCTGAGAAGGTGGCTCAGAACTGTAATCCCAGAGCTACGAATCCATTTAATTTTATGGTCTTGAAATATGGACTACCCCCAAATTCAACACAAGGCAGCTGTTTTGCTAGCAAATGAGAAGGGTCAGCTGTGAAAATACAACCCCTAGAAAAACCAGGACAGGGCAGGCTGCAAGGACACCTCTAGGGCCTCCCCACCCCCACCCCCACTGCTGAGTCAGGAAGTCCCGGTCAGCTGTGCCTGGCCTATGTGCTACCTAGCCCCAGGCATTCACTCACTTTCCACCTTCTGGCTCACAGACTCCATCTTGAAGGCCCCTCCAACTCAAAATGCATCCTTTCAGCTTAGTGTTCTCAGGATTTAAAGATACACACAACTGCCAATCAAAGCTAAGGCTGCAGTCGGGCAAACCCGGATCTTTCTGGCATGACTGAATCAGTTTAAAATATATTTTTTTCATGTAAATGTAATATCTTGAAGTCTCTATAGTTGCTTTTTTTTTTTTTTTTGGCATTGAATCTCATGGTTTAGGAGGACTCAAGGCTCACAATTTAAGGAGGATTATCTACCCATGGCTTGAGCAGGGTGAAAGCCTCTGCTCTATTGCTCAGCTCTATCTTGTTTGCTTGGAGCATGCGATTCCCCCCTTTCTCTCTCCCATGGCCTCCAAGTAGAATCATCGTCTAGCCTCCTCTCTGAAAGGTAGGGCTCCACCCAGACTGTGTTGTCTAGTCTACCACAGACCATCTCTAATGCCCACATACAGAAACATCTCAAACCTCTGCAGATAACTCTGACAGCAAATAAAAGGGACACGCTTTACACAGGGAGTTCTCAGTGAGATGCTGCCAAGCTGGATTTCAAAAGGCAGGCTCCAGTTTCCAAGCTAAGCAGCAGCTGGCTCTGTGCCTGCAGTTTCGCCTCCCCTTCCCTCACTCGGGAGAGAGGGCCAAGGCTGATCTTGAGGGATTGCTTCATAAGGAAAAATCAGGGCAGGGCACCATCCCAGGACAGACCAGGAGAGAAGGGCTAGCCGAGGACTCTGTGAAGACAGAGCTAGGTGCACAACAGGCGTGTCAGTTCCCACAGTGAACCCTCTCTCCATCGCAGACAGGTCTGAGTGCTGACACGGGGTTTCCCACAGCCTCCCCTGGCCTCCAAAGGCCTATTTGTCATCAGAGGCTCTTAATGAAGCTGTACATAAATATCTTACTGCTGTTAAATACAAAACAAAACAAAAAACTACTCCACAGAAACCAAATCAAAACCAGCTGTGAGGGCAAGGGGCCAAAAACTCAGGGTAAGTGCAAAGGCCGGGCAGAAACACTTGTTAACAGCATGGCTGCTTGAAGTCGGAGCAGGAAGTCTCTATGCCCATGAAGTCACACCATATGACTTCTCCTGTGACTTTGCTGCGAGGACAACAGGCATCCCACCTTCTCCATTCTGTAGCCAGTGAGTTAAGAGTTTGAATCTCGACTCTGGACGGGTCTGTCAGCGCAGCCCTCCTTGTGGCTGCCAGCCCGTGTTAACAGTTGGTGCTCAACTTTTCTCCCCCATTATCACTAATTAACTCCACGAGTCTGCGGGAAGCATGCTGCTTCACCGAAACTTGAGGGCATAAATGCGGCGAGCACAGTGCTAAGAATAGGATGATGCTGACATCACCTGGGGTGCAACAGCCAGTGTTGTCAAAAGGCCTGAGTGAGGGGCAGATGGCCTCAAGTTAGTCCTGGAGGCAGGAGAATGGCTAGCTTCTGCCTATGCGATCAGGGAATTTCAATCTCTCAAGGATGGACCAACATGGCTTGTTTCATCAGCCCTCTTAGGAGTCATCCTTTTTTCTTTAGTTAGACGGAGTGGGAAAATATATCTTGGCATTTCTCAGAGCCCAATGCTGAAGCCACATTTGGAATAAAATGAAAACACAGAAACTGATCTTTTGTCCCAGGATGAAAAATAACCCTGGAGGCTAACTTGAGCCAGTTTCATAAAACGAGTCTAATGCACTTGCATGTTTGAGTCAGACTGAGACTTTCCTTAAGAAATCCATCAGCTAAAGCAACCCTCAGCAGATCTGTGACCACAACATGGTGTGGCTCATCAGCTTGCAACATCTATTTCCTTAGGCTGCAGAGAGGCCAGAGGAAGGACCAGAGAGTCTAGGTCAGTCTCCAAGGACCAGAGCCATTCTCAGGTGAAGTGTGAAAGCATTCTCCATACATGGCCATGTTTTAAGAACATAGGAAGTTGAGTGGCGCCTTCTAACACTCCATGGGCAAAATGAGAGCACCATTTGAAACTTGGATGGGATTCGAAGGAAGTGGGTGCCTGTCCAAGGCCCCAAGATGAGTTATAAGCTATGGCAGACATCCTTTCCTTGGAAGTTCTTTTAAACTTTTTAGTGTGAAATAAAATTAACCCCTCCATATGTATTCCACATTAAGAACATCTGGATTGGCACTTGAGTGGCAGAGGCAGGCAGAGTTTTGTAATGTTAGATGCATGTACACCAAGCCACCCTGGTCTACATAGTGAGTTCCAAGCCATACAGAGCTACACAGTGAGAAACCAAACCAACAACAAGAAAACAAAAACAGTACCCCAGCCTTGCAGTCTCCCCTCATGGTGACAAACAGGGTGACTTTCTGTTCTCTGTCATAATGGTTCACTGGTCCTGTTACTTTACCTTCAAGCTTCATTCCCCAGTGACATCCAGTCACTGTCCCTTATTGTCACAACAAAAACACTATTCACCAAAACCAAGGCATCTTCCCAGCACCGGTCCCCAGGCTCCATTTGCACTGTGCTCCTTAACTACGCCTCCATTGGTCTCCATAGCAGGACAGGGCAACAGTGACCTTGAATGACCTCACTGCAGTCCATCAGGATGTGGGACGGTGGAAGGAGGACGGTGGGTAACAAAGCTAGGGTTGCCATGCTCCATCTCACTGAGCATAGATGACCCTGCTTGGCTGGATCTTTGTTACTGTGGCTCTTTCTGTAGGAACAAGGGGGCATGTGGTCTTTAGCATGTTCAGCTGGGCACCCTTCCTTCGCCAGAGAGCAGTACTGGAAGGGGACCCATCTGCTAAAAGACATGGCAAGTTTTCCACAGGTCAGTGCTAGAAGGGCAGGGGAAGGGAAGTGGTGAAAATGTGGAAGAGGGGGGCAAGAATAGCGCCACTCAGGGTAAACGAAAAACTACAGAATTACATACTTGAAAAACGGGACGAGCTTTGTGGCTGTCATGCACTCTGTAGCTCAGGAAGGCCCAGGGCATTATTCTTCTCCTCCCCAGCTGCCATGGCAGCTTCTCATCCTTAAAACTAAAAAGGGAATGGTGACTATCTTCCCAAAAGGCTTTCCTGCACCCTGACTCTCTGAACCTTAGGACTTACTGCATTATATGATTAAGCATTTTTGATGGCCCCTCAGCTCACAGTAGATACCTTTGCTTCTCACAGTGGACATGAGCCCATGAGTGTCACTGTCTCATTAACCCTGATCCAATAACAACATGGTGCTTGGCATCAGACTTTCAGAAAGTGCTTAGTAATTTTTAAAATTACACACACACACGGTCCTGAGCTTCAGCAACACAAAAAATTTAAACTTTTTATAAACAACATAGATGATGAATAATACATATTACTTTGATGACTCTTTTGCAAACACCAATCTCATGAAAACAGTTCATCCAAAAGGGATATAATTACCATCTTTACTAGGCTGCATTTAAAAAATACAACAGTTCATATTTTCATAGTGAGCATCTATCAACTCACCAAAATATATATAAATATTTATATAGATTTTTTTGTTTTGTATTTAAGATATGGTTTCATGTAGCCTAGGTGGCCTTGAACTCAATACGTAGCTGAGGGTGACCTTGAACCCCTGATCCTCCTTACCCTGAAGACATATTTATTCTCTTACTCACACATGTTCTTTTCATAGTAATGAAACCACACAGGGGAGACAATGATTTTTGCTATTAGGAGGTTCTCCTGGTGAGTGCTATATTTTTGCTCTTCTTTTAAAGCTTCTATTTAGAGCTTCGGCAAATCAAGGGTTACAGATCCAAACTCCCAGAAAGGCTGTCAACTGCAGAGCATAAAATAAGCCCAGAACATGACTGAAGGATGAAGAAAGAGCAGCTGTGTCTGTCTCCAGGAGAGGAAATGGGAGCCACGTGACAGGAGTGACTGTGTTTCTGTAGACTTTCCTAATGTGCTGGCATTGGACCCCAGGGCCGTGCGCATCCTACGAAGTACCCCACCGCTGAGCTGCATCCTCAGCTGTATGTTTTTATGCCATCAAAGCCTGCACCCAACGCATCATTTGGCTCCACCTAGTCAGGGAGCACGTGCCTGCAATTGTCAGATCTAAGTTTTCAAAGAAGTTGAAAATGAGGAAACTCAGACTCTTATGTAAAAGTCATGGTTTTAAAATTCTGGCTTTCTTCAAAATTTAACACAGGGCAAGCTCCTTCAGAACACCACGGCTGCAAGCCACACCTGGTTCATAGGCTAACAGCCCCCAATATTGTGGGGGACTTAAGGCTTCAGAGCTAATTTAGTGAAGGAACCTTAAAAAACAAACAAAACAAAGAGCAACAAACCACTCAGGCTCACAGACGAAGCTCTGTCCCTCTTGCCACAAGCTATTGTTGCCAAGAACTTGCTGGGACTTCCTTTCCTCTGGGTCTTTAAGAAGGACATGACTAGCAAAGCCACTAAAGTGCAGACTAAGCAGATGTGATCATGGGTGGAGCCCACTACCGTACCATCTCCTCTGTGAGATATGGTGAACCCTCTGCTCTTCTAGGTGATCCGGCAAAGCCCTGTCACCATCTTGTCAGTGATGACATGGCTGCAAAGACCTTCAGGCTCCTCTTCGTGTACTACCAGGCCATGGCAGCTGCCATCAGCACAACCTGAAACCTGCCTGGGACCCCAGTCTTAGGTCTAGGGCACAGCTTTGTCTCTCTGGGTTCTCATGATGCTATTTCCTTCCTGGCCCTAAAAATAAGGGACTCTCAGGGCTCTAAGTCTCAGACATCAGCATCCCAGCAAGTTAGAGAAACCTCCCTTTCAGCTCTAAGCAAGTGCTAGAGGACTGCCTGGCTCCTGGGTGTGCCTGTAAATCTCACCCCAACCTGCTCACAAGTCCAAGCAGTGGGACTCTGGATTTTCCAATGCTTTCTTCCACTCAGAGCTCATCCTACCCCTCCAAACAGCAGCTCTTATTCCACTAGCTGGCCAGGACTGGTCCAGGTCGGCCACTCCCTGAGTACTTGGGTCTCCTCAGGGTGTGAAGACACAACCCCCGGGGGTGTTTACTAATGACCAGGACTCGTGGCTCTGCTGTCAAGTCTGCAACTGAACCACATCTGCAGAACATAGGACAGCAAGGCCTTCCTTGCACAGCCGTGGACTTGCCATGAGAGCTCGGTTTACCTCATGACCTCTTGAAAGCAACTCCACAGTAAGAAGCTGTTCTCATTCTTAGTCTGTGGCTGTCCCTCATTCAGGGTGGGGACCACAATTCTCAGGCCAGGCAGGGACAGTCACCTAATGTCAACAAGTTGGCCTCTGTCTTTTTGCTGACACAGCCTAGAGTCCAAGGTTCCCACCGACTTGTGTTTTGACAGAGACCTTAAAGACTGCTTTCCAACAGCTGTACTCAAGCATACCTTCCAGAAATACAAGCGATACTCAGAAATCACAGCCTGTATTTGTTCTCCCTTGACTTGGTTCTTTGGGCAGCTACAAAGCAGGCACCTAAGCACACCAGGGTGCTCCCTGCTCTCAGAAAGAAAAAAAGAGAAGTCAAAACCAACTGCTCAAATCCCTTTCACAAAGGCGAGACTCGGGTAGGCTGTAACCCTCAATCCTCAGGAGAGAAGGGCCATGGTCTTACCTCAGCAGCTTGGGTCTCTTGGTGTAGCAGCGTAAGACCAGTCAAGTCTTCTAAGAAGGAATGTGACGAGTTAAACACCTTCGCTAGGAAGGTGAATCCTTCCCGCTCGTATTGATCAAGAACCTGCAAAACATTGGTACTTTTAGAAAGGGGCTGCAGGGTTAGACACGCACTAAAGGGCTCGTATTTCTTTCTCTTTTTTAAAGTTCTTATTTCTAACAAGCACTTTTTTTTCTGGACAGGGTGTCTCTGTGTAGCCTTGGCTGTCCTGGACTCGCACTATAGACCAGACTGGCCTCAAACTTAGAGGGATCCACCTGCCTCTGCCTCCCTAGTGCTGGGATTAAAGGCGTGCGCCACCACCACCGCCTGACCAAGCACTTATTAAAAACAGGGAGATGGCTCAGAAGGCAGAGGCACTTATCACCAACCCTAATGACCCAAGTTCGATGCCCAGGGCCCACAGGTTAGAAGGAAGCAATCGACGCCCACAAGTTGTCCTCTAACCTCCATATGCACTCCATGGCACGTGCACGCACTCACAGATGCACATATGCACTCACACACCATATCCAACTCTAAGTAAATAAACAAATGTGATAAAAATTTATAAGATGTAGGGTAAAAATGCTATCTGACAGGCAAAAAATGTAAGAGGGGCAGGAGAGATGGCCCAGTGGTTAAGGGACTTGTTGGGGACAGTAGGCCATATGGCCAATG
This sequence comes from Acomys russatus, assembly GCF_903995435.1. NCBI lineage: Eukaryota > Metazoa > Chordata > Mammalia > Rodentia > Muridae > Acomys > Acomys russatus. The sequence continues at coordinate 42,237,106 of NC_067149.1, read as the reverse complement.
TTCAGCCATCTTGTCAGAGCCTAGGCTTCTATCTCTCCAGTAGTCTGTTATTTACCAGAAACCAGCTGACCCTGTCGTGGGTTCAGCAGTTAGACTAAAAATAAGATTCAGATGGAGCCACCCTGTTGTAGTTTAGCAGTTAGATTAGATAAAGATAGCAAACTATTCGGTGTGGCAGAACGTTGTGACCTGCTTGGAATTCCTCGCATCTTGAGATAGCCTGCAGCTGGGTTGCCATAGCAATATACTTTCCTGCCCCCTGACTTATAAAACCTTCTACCTGAAAAATAAAATTTGAGAGCTTGATCAAAGGCTTGCTCTCCTTCTTCATGTCTTGTGTTCTGTATCTATACAGGAAAATTCTCCTCCCGAGTGTTAGTCAAACCCCGACAGGCCGGGTCAGGGACTGGCTGCTTTTGCAGAGGACCTGGGTTCAGCTCCCAGCACCCACCATAACGTGGTTCAAAACTGGCTTCAGCTCTAGTTTCAGGCAATCCGATGCCTTTGGCCTCCTCAGGCACCTGCACTCACATAAAGACATGACAGATGGATACACACACACACACACACACACACACACACACACACACACACACACACACCGTCTCTTAAAAAATCTTAAGAGTTGTGCATGGTGGCTCATTCCTGTAATCCCAAAACTCAGGAATGCAGAGGCAGGAGGATCTCTGGGAGTTCAAGGCCAGCCTGGTCTACAAAGGGAGTCCAGGACAGCCAGGGCCATGCAGAGAAACCCTGTCTTGAAAAACCAACAAAACTTTAAGAACGGCTGTAGGAGGACTGAGTGTTTCCTCTTCCCCTCTGCTTGGGAGAATCATGGCATCTTCTGGGTAGATGCCAACTTCTCCCAATAAAGTGAGTTTCATGCAAGTTCACTGAATGTTCTACAAGATCTAAGCTACTGGGCCCAGGATTCGGTTGTTACAAAATAAATAATAGATTAGGGAAGATCCAAGGAAAAATGGAAAATAATCAAGGGAGTGGACAGGACAAAATGATTTGCTAGAAATCTGACATCCCAGTTAGCCAAAAAGCATTTTAAAACATAACTGTTAGAAATGGAAAAATGAATGTCAACAGGAGTGTCACAAACGAGGCCAATCAAGACAAGAAAAGGCTCAGTGTAACATGTGATCAGAGACCCACCAAAGGGGTTACAAAGTCAAGACACAGCAAGTGTTGGTAAGGCTATTGGGACACTTGGGACTCCTATAAAGTCTAAGATGAGACCATCTAGAATTTTGGTACTTATACGCCCTATGACCCGGCAATCCTTAGATACATATGCAAAGGTGTGCACACATGAGCATCAGAAGACACAGCAAACTATCGTGGGCAGCACTATCCACGAAAACCAAACCAGAGTCACATAAGTAACTGTTCATAGTAGATGACTAAATGAGTGAAATATTATACAGCAATAACAGAAACTATAATTACATTTGTCAAACACATTATTCAGAAGGAAGAATCTGTACGCATATCACAATTACCTTTATACAAATACAAGTAAAATTAATTCAGGGTGTTAGAATCCAAGACGGAGGTGTACCTATGGAGAGACTGCCTAGAAGAGGAATGCTCAGGGTATTCCATGGTGTTAACAATGTCTGGGTGTTGGGTCCATAAAGTACCTGCTGTGAGAGTCCATCTGAGCTGTTAAGATATGGACAGGACTCTGGTAAGCATGTCACCCTTCACACAGAAGGCCAGAAGATGAAAGCCCAATCGCCTTGACAAGAAAACAAGAACTCTCAGGGCAAATCATGTGAGTGTCACCCCCGTGGATCAGTGGTCACAGTAGCTGTCAACTGAAGGGCAGGCAGTGAGCTGCAGGGTCTCAAAGGTTACAGAACCCAGAAGAGATAGGCAGAGGAGTGTGAAAAAGACAGCAGACATGGGGTGCATCCAGGAGTCAGTGGACTTGTGAACAGACACCCCAGAAGCAGTAACTCAAGAAATAGAATAGGAAAAGTTCTCCTTTTGGAAAAGCATAAACGCCACAATTCAGCAATTCCACTTGTGAAATTTTCTGTGCAGCTGTCCATAGCATGAACACAGATGTAAGACTGCTCACTGGACCACTGTAGCAAAAAACTTTGAAAACAGATATCCAATGGGGGGATTGTGTGGCCAAATTATGCTGAATTTACAGTCAGTGGCATATCCTGTAACTCATTAAAAACCTACCACAGCTCTGAACAACTGGCATAAATTGATTTCCAAGATATAGCAATATATTAAACATATTAAACAATATATTAAACAAAGCCAATATTGGGATTGTGTGTATAGTAGTGTGTTTAAAGGATGGAGGGAAGATAGAAAAGGGGAAATGAATTCAAGCTCACACGTTCCTTCGATGGTTTTGGTGTTCTGCGTCTGAAAATCTCAAAATAGGTTGATTGCTGGTATGATGTCATAGGCAAAACTGTCCACACTGTCTCTTGTCACTGGCCACAGATCAAATTCAGGCATACTACAGACACTGCACAAAGCTGCCCCAGGGCCATAAGTAAAACCTGCTTAAGAAACACAGGTGCAAGCCGGGTGTGGTGGCACACACCTTTAATCCCAGGACTTGGGAGGCAGAGGCAGGCGGATCGCTGTGAGTTCAAGGCCAACCTGGTCTACAGAGTGAGTCCAGGACAGCCAAGGCTACACAGAGAAACCCTGCTTCGAAAAAACAAAAAAAAAAAAAAAAAAAAAAGAAAAAAGAAAAAAAGAAACACAAGCGCCCGGCTGGGTGTGGTGGTGCACGCCTTTAATCCCAGCACTTGGGAGGCAGAGGCAGGTGGATCACTGTGAGTTCGAGGCTAGCCTGGTCTACACAGGGAGTCCAGTACAGCTAAGGCTACACAGAGAAACCCTGTCTCAGAAAAAAAAAAAAAAAAAAAAAAAAAAAAAAAAGAAAGAAAAAAAAAGTAAAGAAAAGAGAAGAAAGAAAAAAGAAACAGAGGTGCACTTAGTTTAGAGCCTCAGGCAATGTGGAGGTTAAGAAGGGGCTGAGATGCCATGGGAATGTCAGGGGTTAGGGCTGGAAAGGTGAGTGAGGCTCCGCCTGTGGGTCCCCTAGCTGAATAAATGTATGAGATACTTAGGAGCTGAGCATCAAGAAGGGGCTGAGAAAGGTGGGCATGGTGGTGCACGCTGTTAATCCCAGGGGCAGAGGTAGGTGCATCTCTATGTATTTGAGGCCAGCCTGGTGTACATTGCCAGTTCCAGGCCAGCCAGGGCTACACAGTGAGCTTCTGTCTCAAAATAAAATAAAATAAAATAAGGGGCAGAGAAGAGCCCAGGCAGGGAGCGAATGGTCTGCAGGCTGGCAGGTCACCCTGGGAGACCTGGAGAGCTAAGGAGCCTGGCTTAGCCACAGTCAAAGACTTGACAGCCCAACTCATGGATTTTAGAAATCAGTTAAGAGCTGGGCAGTAGTAGTGTGCAACCTTAATCCCAGAACTCTACGTGGGTATTTGAGTTCGAGGCCAGTCTGTTCTACAGTATGAGTTCCAACACAGCCAGGGCTACACAGAGAAACCAAAATAAAAATAAACCAAAATAAACAAAGTCTAAAAATAGAAAGCATTTAATGAATATGGGATTCCCTCACCCCCAGGAATGAGATTCCTCACAAGTCAGAATGGTGTCTCAGAAGAATGGGTATGCAAATTAAACAACGTGCTTCCAAGTGGTGAGGAGGACCTAGTTAGAGATGGCTTACAGCGTGCAGATCTTGTCGGGTCTTAGTTGAACTCTTGGACTTTAAGCCCTTGTTTCTACAGATCACTGCGTAACTCTACAAATCTGAGGGACAGGAAGGACAGAACGAAGGACAGGCAGCCTGTTCTCAGGCTGGACAGAAGTTTAATGCTGAAGCTTTTCAGCACTGGCTGGAAAATATGTGGAAAAATTTAATCCTCTTGGTGTGTGTGGAATCACGTATGGACCTCCAGGGCTGTGAGCTAAACTGCTGAACCCAAGCAGCTTGTGGAAGGCATTGTGCATTTCTCCTCCTGGAAACAGCTTAGTCTTCTTAGAGGACGGAATGTGTCTAAAACTATAAAAACAAACAAACAAGAAGAGGAAGGAAGCAAGGGAATGAGGAAGAGACAGCTACACGTAAAATCCATGTAGCGGTCACCTGAACAGCCAATGCCTAAGACACCCAGGAAAGTTATGTTTCCCACAGGTTTGGGAAGACATTCCTAAGTAAAGCAGTAAGTAGTGCACTCCGACCCCTTCTGATACCTCTCCCTCGCCCCCTCCCAGCTGCGGTAAAGGTCAGAGGACAGCCTGTGAGAGTCTCCTCCTTCCATCATGTGGGTTCTAGGGGATTGAACTCAGGTCACCAGGCTTGGCAGCAAGCTCCTTTACTGCTGAGCCAACTCGTCAGCCTAGTGTTCACTTTTGTCTAATGACAGTTGTCCGTTCCTGAAATGAGCTTTTGCTGAGCCATTTTGCGCAGTAAGTTTTTGTTATTTATGGCATGTATGAAGACATCTCTGGACTAAGGTGGTAGGATGTCTTTGAAGAGACAATGCCAGGAGAGTATCACATGGCCATCACCATCCATAACTGTGCTAACTCTTGTCTCTGCTCCATCAATGCGTACTCTATAGCGAAGCACTGAAGCTTCTGGGCTACTCTGGAGGAGGCTTCCACAGAGGCTCTGATCTGATGAGGATAAAATGTATTTTTATTACATTTATTTATTTGTTTGGTTTGTGTGTATGTGTGTGTGTGTGTGTATGCCAAGACACAGGGAACAACCTTTTGAAAGTCAGTTTTCTCTTTCCACCATGTGGAGTAGGGTCCAGGGACTGAACTCAGGTCATCAGGCTTGGCAGCAAGCACCATTCCCCAACTGAGCCATTGTGCTGGCCCAATGAGGTAGTTTTCATCTCACAAGAAGTAAAGTGGATTTCCAATTTGTCTATTTTTTCCTTTCTTCCTTCCTTCCTTTCCTTTCCTTTCATGTATGCATACCTGCATAAATTTATGTGTACCTCATGAGACAGATGTCCATGGAGGCCAGAGAGCACTGGGTCCCTTGAAACTGGAGCTACAGGGGGTTGTGAGGGTCCTCAGCAAGAACACTAGGCACTCTTGACCACTGAGCCATCTCTCCAGCCCCTTGTCTATTATTCTTCAACAAGGGCAGCACAAAACACATACCCTACTTTACAAAGCAGCTTATATACTTTTGACAGAAATGCCAATGTACAATTTCTGTACACTAAAAGTCACTTTTGTCTAGGCTTTATACTTCCTTGCACATGATGACTTAAAACTACACATGGGCACCTATTTCTACAAAACTTACTTAGTTGAGGTCACAGAGCAAAAAAACTGCCCCCTACACTGAAATCGCAGGCAGGCCTGACAGGACTTTAAAAAGCAGGCAGCCTGAGAGAACTGGCCCCAGGTGGGAATACCTGCGCAGTCACAGACAGCATGATCCTCAGACAGAAGGCTTCCAGGAGGATGAAGCCCAGAGCTCAACTGGGTTCTCAGAGTTAAGTATCAGAGAAAACCCACTCTGCTTCCGGCAGCAGCAGAGGCTCCGCTGTGAGATACAGCAGCTACTCTCCTAACACAGGCGAGGTGGAGCACAGAGCCTAACCTGGTCACAGTTTGTCCTGCAAAGGTGAATACCCACCTGTCTGGCCCATGGCAGGAGGAAATGAGACACAGTCATCAAGCTCATCATCCCAAGGCTCAGGGCCTACAGGGTGTCCCCCACTTCCCGCATCCTGCCTGCCCTGTATCAGTAAAGCCCATTCACAGCAGTTTTCTTTATGAGGAATCATTTCTAGCTTTGAAACTACAAGGCTGACTCAAGGCAAAAACAGTTTGAGAAGACAGAGTGAACAGCCAAACCAGACAAGGTAAGCATGCTGGGATTAACAGACCAGAAGTTGAAGCAACTAAAGCCAACATGATGAGAACACAAATGGAAAACAATATGAGGGCAGGAGGGGAATCCTAAGAAGACACAAAAAAGGCTTAAAAAAATCATTTCAAATTATATGTATGCATCTATGTGGATATGTGCACATGAGCGCAGGTGTCTATGGAGGTCAGAGGAGCATCAAATCCCCAGAGCTGGACTTAGAGGTGGTTGTGAGCCTCTGCCTTGGGTGCTGGGGACTGAACTCAGGTCCTCTGTTCAGCAGTACATGTTCTTTTTTGTTTGTTTGTTGTTGTTGTTGTTGTTTGAGATAGGGTTTCTTTGTGTAACTTTGGCTGTCCTGAAGGCCAGCCCAGCCTCAAACTCACAGTGATCCACCTGCCTCTGCCTCCTGAGTGCTGGGATTAAAGGCATGCACTACCAGCAGTACATAACTGCTGAGCTGTCTCTCCAGCTCCACATCTGGCACTGGGGATCACAGGGGTTGAATCCAGGTTGTCAGGCTTGCCTGGCTAATGCTTTTACCCATTAAGTCACTGCCCTGCCCATTTTTTTCTAACTCTTTATTAACTTAATAATCTGTTCAGAATAACAATGCATGTGATCATGGATGTTTATGCACGTGTTACACATATTTATACATGCTTACATCTGTTTATGTGTAACTGAAATCAGTGGCAGCAGTGACACGAGGCCAGAAAGGAGGAGTTAGGACACTGCGTTAATAGGCGTCCATCCCGCCTGACTGGTACATTGTCTTGCGTTAGCTGTAAGGTATATTAAGTTCTAGGGCAGTGTAGTGGTTGGAGTGAGAATCACCCCAAGAGACTCAAGTGTTTGAATGCTTTATCCCCAGTTAGTGGAACTACTTGGGCAGAATTAGGAGGTGTGGCCTTGCTGAAGTAGGTGTGGCCTTGTTGGAGGAGGTCTGTCACTGGAGGTAGGCTTTGAGGTTTCAAAAACCCATGCTACATACAATTTTGCTCTCTCTCTCTCTGCCTGTAACTTGATTAGATGTGAGCTCTTAGCGACTTTTCCAGCCCCATGCCTGTCTGCCTGCCCAGCTATTGCCATATCCCCTGGCATGGGCCAACCTTTTGAAACTGTGAGCAAGCCTCCAATTAAACGCTTTTTGCTGTGTTGCCTTGATCATGGTGTCTCCTCACAGAGACACTATAACATAATATGCTAAGGAAAAAAAGATTGATGTATAAAATGCACAGTTAAAACCAGAGATGTACACAGAGAATGTGAGGCAAAACTAGGGTAAGGGACAAGGGAGAAATTAGGACCATAGACAAGCAAAGGCTGGTACCAGCTCTCGTCAGCTCTGGGCATCAGTAGGTTTTCCATCTGCAGACCCAACAATCACAGACGGCAAATTTTCAAGGGACAAAAATCCTGGCTGCATCTGCACTAAACACATGGTGTGTGTGTGTGTGTGTGTGTGTGTGTGTGTGTGTGTGTGTGTGCGCGCGCGCGCGTGTGCACACCCACACGCTTGCACATGCACACATGTGTACAGATGCATATAGAGCAGGGTATAGTGGTGCACACCAAAGTCCCAGCTGAAGCAGAAGGTTCAACTGAGTCTAGGCATTTTAGGGTGTAGTATATATGCCAATCTGGTGTCTGCTCTAAGTTTATCATCAATATGGTGACCTTCAGGGGGCAGAGGACAACCAGGGTTGCCTAAAGAAAGGTGTACTGGCACAGATCAGAAACAGAGCATGTTGGGTGTGCATGGAGGCTCACAGACAACACTGTCATCTTTTCTTGATCAATCTCCACTGCTCTCTTCTCAAAGAGTCTGAAACTCACTGGCCTAGCTAGGCAGGCTAGCCAATGAGCTTTCAGGACCCTCTTGCCCCTGTCCCCAAACAAGACAGGGGTTCAGACATGTACCAGTATACCCAGCTTTTTTTAAAATGGAGTTTCTTTTTTTTTTTTTTTTTTAAGATTTATTTATTATTATGTATACAGAGCTCTGCCTGCCTGCACATCTGTAGGCCAGAAGAGGGCATCAGATCACATTATAGATGGCTGTGAGCCACCATGTGGTTGCTGAGAATTGAACTCATGACCTCTGGAAGAATAGTCAGTGTTCTTAACCGATGAGCCATCTCTCCAGTCCATACCCAGCTTTTTATGCGAGAGTTGGGGGACTCAAAATCGGGTCTTCCTTCTCATCAGCAGTCACTTTATTGACTGAATTATTTCCCCAGTCCCACCAAAATAGCAGAGTATAGGGACAACTAGGGGAAGAGCCAATAGGACAACAGATGAAGCCACTGTTAGCACCAGAAATGTCAATCATCCTCTATCAACATAGAGAGAGACAGCAGTCAGAAAGCTAATGAGGACACATCTGATTTCACAATGCTAACTACCAATGGGATATGACTGGTATCTGACCAACAGCTACACAACACATCCTTCCCAGCTACGAATACTTACTGCTTTTAGTAAGGACCCGTGCTTGTTCCTAGCATCTATGTTGAGCTGCTCATAACTAGCTGTAATTTTAGCTCCAGGGGATCTGATGCTCTCTTTTGGTGTTCCCAGGCAACTGCATGCACCCAGAAACTGCCTGCCCCCATATGTAGGCATAATTAAAAATAAAAATAAAATCCTTTTCAGGAGGAAGTTACACCGTGCCTCCGTCAGAGCACAACAGAAAGCTGACAGTAATAAGAACTGCTAAATGGAAAACACATGAGGTGGAGAAACATGTCTACGTAACACAAGGGTCAAGGACAAGATGCCAAGAGAAACAGAAACTATTTTGAACTAAGTGCAAAAGCAGCCAGCCTATGCCCACTGCCACAATGTGGAGAAAGCAGTGCTTAGAAAGAAACACAGAACAGAGGAAATGGCCAGTTGGCCAGTCCCCTGTAACTACATACACAGGAATCTTAAAAAAGAGAAATCTAAAGTGAGCTTACTCATGGCGGTGGCGGGGGTGGGGGGTGGGCTCCCCTTCTCTGAGGAGAAGGGGAGAAAGGATTGGGGGAGAGGGGTGTGAGGGTGTGATGGGAAGGAGAAAATGGAGGGGGCTGCAATAAGGATGTAAAGTGATTTAATTAATTAATTAATGAAAAAATAAGCTTATAACAGTGATTCTCAACCTGTGGAATGTGACTCCTTTGGGGTCACATATCAGATATCCTGCATATCAGATATATACTACAATTCATAACAGTAGCAAAGTTACAGTTTAGAAGTAGCAGTGAAATAATTTTATGTATTAAAGGGTCACAGCATTAGGAAGATTGAGAACCACTGGCTTAAAATAAATCAACATCTTGACCTGGCTTCTTTCTATTAAAAAATGAGTTAATAATTAAGATCCTTCTTCCCTTGCAAAGCAGCAGGCCCAGAACTGTCATGCATTTAAAAATAAATCACCCTAACCAGGCGGTGACACGTGCCTGTAACCCCAGAACCAGGAAGGCAGAAGCAGGAGGATTATTTCAAGCTTGAAGCGAGCCTGGTCTCAGAGGAAGTTCCAGACTAGAAGGGCCACACAGTGAGACCCTGTCTCCATAAGTGAACAAATAAAAGCAGCCAGTGCTAATGCTAGCTCAACGGCCAAGGATTTAAGGTACACTGTTGCAGCAAGAAGCTAAAAAGAAAAAAGTACATGCTCACATCAATAGGTTTACAAAAATATTTGGCAAAATAAAAAAACCCATTTATAACAAAAACTCTAATCAAATGAGAAACAGAAAGAATTTCTTCAATTTAATATAGAATTTCTACAAAAATCTGGCAGCATTCCTCCCCATTCCTTCTCTGACTCCCTCTGTTCCTTCCTTTTAAACATATTATTTGGCTACATGCCAGGCTAGCCTGGAAGTCAGGATGTCCTGCCTCAGTCTTCTCAGTTTTGGTACTGCTGGTGTGCACAACCATCCCAGCATCTCAGGTCACTCTGATGAGAGAAATGGAAGAGCTAAATAGATGGAGGGTGCACTAGGCCTGCAGATGGGAGGATGAGCTGTGCCAAATGGCTGGTTCTCCTAGCACACCTACAGAACTGGTAGAGTCCTGATGAAAACCCCAGCTGGTGCAAGGGTGAGAGTGTCAGGTCTTTACAGGGAAGCAGAAGGATCCACAAAAGGCAGCACTGCAGGAGAGGAGGAGAACTTCATGGAGGGACTGGCAAAGCCAAGGTGAAGGCCTACTATACAACTGCAGTCATCAAGACAATAGGGCTGGCTAGGGAGTAGATAGATGGGCCAGTGGGACAGAAGGAAGACTCAGAAACAGACCCACCAAAATGTAGTCACTTGACAAAGGAGTGAAAGTGATAAAGTGAAACAGTCCTTCGAACAAATGACACCGGGACAGCTGGACAGCCAGGCATAAAACCATTCATGATGACGCAGCTCGTTCACCTAGTAGGCCATCAGCTCAAACGGTCATACGTCTGAGTGTAGCATACAACCTACACAGCTCACAGAGGTAATGTGGGAAAATCCAGCCTTGGCACCAGAGGCACTCTTTGTGAGAGGAGGAACTGGAGAGCTGAATTCTGTTAAAGGTGAAATTGTCAACTCCAAGAGCTAACAGATCATCAGGAGAGTGAGAAAATGTACCACTGACTGGGAGAAAATGCCAAAGGCATATGAGAAAGGACCGCTGCTTAACAAAACAAACAAAGCTTCAAGCCCCTGTGTAAGATGACAAGTCAGGGGGTCTAGAAATGGGGCAAAGACCTCAACACACACCTAACTGAAGAAGATACATGGAAGGATGGAAGCATATGACAGATCCTTCATGCAGTCTGTGACCAAGGAATGCAGACAACAACAGTAGTGAGCCGATGTTGCACACCTATCAGGGTGGCCAAAATCCAGAATACTGACAAATGCTGGTAAGGACTTGGAGTGGCAGAAACGTCACTTGCTCAATGCTGGTAGAGACCCAAGCTGCATAGCCCTTTGGAAAATACTGGTGGTTTCTTACAAAACCCAGGCTACTCTTCCACTTGACCCAGAAGAAGCCTAGAAGACACATCCACACTAAAGCTTGTAGGCAGACACGGACAGAAACTGTTTCCATCCAAGTTGCTCTTCGGTAGACGAACGGCACAAAACAGCGGGGTAAATAAACAACAGTGCATCCAGACAGGTCATAATATAGAAAACAAGCCGTCAAGCCCTCCAGGGACACAGCAGATTACGTGTCTGATATGCACATCACACAAAGCAGGTTAGGCATTAACTGTCTATAGCTCCTTAGTTACGGGTGGGGTTCTTGAACTCCCTCCTACTCTACTCTCTAGAAGGTCAACTAGTTGCCTGTGCAGGCAAACACAGTGCTGTGATCCTGTCATGTCTGGAAGACACGGTTTTACTCCAGTCTTCCTTTTTAATTTTCTTATAGTCACTTACAGGTGTGGGGTGGTATTTCGTCTGCTTCAGTTTTTGTCTTGGAGGCTAACTGCCTCTGTCTGCTAACCTAGGCCTAGTCCTGGAAAGTTCTAACCTCCATACAATCTAACCTAGGCCTAGAATGTTTTCAGCCTCTGAGACTTACTGTTTAATAACCCTTTCTTGTTCTTTCTGAGCTCTGGACTGGCTGGTTCAACTCAGCTGTTCTGGCTCAAAATCCTCTCCCAGCTGACTTACCCAAACTGGCTTTTCTCTCAGCCTCTGAATTGCTCTGCTTGGCCTCAAACTGACTACAGCATCTACCCTAATCTGGCTCCTTCTCATTCTCTGGCTCCTTCGGTCTTCATCTGAGTTCTCTCTCTCTGCAACCTGTCTATTACTGTCCCCATAAAACTGCTCTCTCTCTCTCTCTCTCTCTCTCTCTCTCTCCTTTCTACTCTCTCCTCCTCCTCCTTCCTCTCTTTTCTCATGAGAGTTGGACATATTCTATTCTGTCAAATCTTTCTCTGATTTGTCACTTTTTCTGCCACTCAATTAGACATCACTTTCAAACATGGGTGCTTCCTCCCACAAACTAACTTTACCTTCATTGTTTGGAGTTAAAACCCACCATGCTTGGACCTAAGCTTTTCTTTACCTGAAACTTGCTCTATACCAGGCTGGCCTTGAACTCAGATCTGCTTGCTTCTGTCTCCTGTATTAAAGGTGTGTTTGAATTCCGGCCAGATCACTCAGATCTAGAAGGTCTTTGGATGTGATCTCTTGCCAGAGTAGCCATGTTCTGAATTAACACTCCTCTACAGTGTGGGGAGTTGGTATGCACCTGGGAGTAACCAAAAGAGACAGGACAATACACGGAACAGTTCATACCCTAGAACTGCCCCCAAGCTTGTCTTCCCAGAGAGATTTCAGGCAGATGTTGAACAAGAATAGATCCCAGCAGAAATACTATCCCCCAAAACAGTACAGTACAGTGAAGTCCCCAAGAACATCATCATTCATTAGGAGAAAGGGAACACATTTGGGGAGTATTTGTTCAAGAAAAACAGGGACCTAGCAAAGTATTTTCACTTTTCCTGTGCCAATCTTTGTCCACCTCAAACCCCACAGTAGTCTTTAAAACCCATGACAACACGGAGAAAGCTTCTAGAAGGGGCAGTAAGGGTGAGAGCTGACTTCCCAGCCCATTCTCGGACAATGGCCACCTTCAGGAACTCCTGGAAGATGCTGCTCTTAAGCGGTCCTTATTTGACCTGGCTCAGAACCGACCTGCTGCGGAGGTCTCTTTTCTGGGGCCAGTGCCCACAGACTAGTCTGTTTAAAGTCATCACCTCTTAAGGTGGCAGGCAGATTAGCAGTCTGAGCAAAAAGGAGGCCATCAAAAATGTTCAGAAAGATGTGGGGACTATTCAAGGCAGCTCTGAGGAGCTCAGTGTACTCTTGGCAATGCAGAAGAGCACGTATGGGCATGGTGCTAGGAGTGTGGCCCAAACCACCTGTGAGCTCAGCAGAACTCTGAGAAGGCCTGGGTGCTCAATGTGGCTGACTTGAAGGGGATAAAAGGCAGGACAGGGTTATTAACTGCCTGCCTGCTCATGGAGGCATGTCCCAGCATGCACAGAGCCCCCTGGCAGAGCCTGGAAGGGGCATTTAAGGAAATCGCCATTCACTCCTGACCACAAAGTTAACTGAGAAGAAACTCCAGCGCCAGAGAGGACAAAGTTGCAACCTAACAAAATCCAAGTCAAATAATTTTTTAAAGTCACTGAAAATAGCAATAGCGACCACTCAAAGAACAAGCTACTGGGCAGAATCTGATGGTCCAAAAGGCCCAGTTCTCCAAGGGGTGGTGGTGGTGGAGTTGAGTGTATATGACCAAAATACATCATCTATATGCATGAAAATGTCATAGAAAATCCATTACTGCAAGACACAGGAAGCCAGGCAGCTATTCAAGAGAAGGGGTTGTTATTTTATAATAAATATTTCCTTAAAAATAAAAATAACCCCCCCATGTTTATGTTTGAGTTTGCCTACACAATTTGACATTGAATGGGGTCCTCTGCAAGAGAGGAAGTGCTCTTAACTACTGAGTCACTCCTCCAGCATCTACAACAATTTTCTTAAGAGCTGCCCAGAATCACCCTGCCCCCACCTCATCACCAGGCTCACCAAGTGTCTTCACAGGGACCCCTGGGAAGAGCCTCAGACTGTATACAAACTGTATGGAACTTGCTCTTAGATGAATTCATAAGAAACTGTTCTGACCCTGGATTTGTAAAGAGTTTCTGAGCTTAACTGACAACACAGGCAACTGGAGAAAAATAGATGCATTTTTACTTCACCAAACCAAGAGAGAGAGAGAGAGAGAGAGAGAGAGAGAGAGAGAGAGAGAGAGAGCTAGTTATGTAGTGCTTGGTACCCAGAACCCATCAATCACCCTGACAACCTTCAGTAAAATCATGAATACAACTGACACATGGGCAAAGGGCCCAGTAAAGGTATAAAAGTGGTTATGGAAAGACATCCAACATCACAGGTCCCTAGGGAGGTACACTTTAAAATCTCAGGAAGATGGACACCACCTCACCTAGAGGACACCATCCCACAGCTGTAACTGTAAGAAAATTAAAAAAGGAAGACTGGAGTGAAACAGTGTCTTCCAGACAAGACAGGACTCATAGCACTGTGTTTGCCTACACAGAAACAAACTAGTCAAACTTCTAGAGCATAGAGCGGGAAGGAGTTCCAGTATCCCACCCATAACAGAGGAGGTATGGACAGTTAATGACTTCTGGGGAAGGGTGACAGTTTCCTTTAAGGGTGTGGCCTCTGGTAAGTCAACTATGTTCTAGGAGATGACCTCACACCTAGAAGTACATGGGCAGTTCAAATTGGACTTAATGGGTTATATAAAAACAAGCAAGTAAACAAACAAACAAAAAACAGGAGACAAAGTTGGAGGTGGATCTGGGAGGAGATGGGGGAGCAGTGGGGATAAATGTGATAAAACATATAATATGAAGTTATCAAATACTAAAAATATATTCGAAAACAGACAGCAGTGGTGGTGGTAAGATGAGAACTTACACTGCTGATGATGGGTAAAGTGGCACAGCTGTCAAGCAGTCAGCAATCATCCCCTAAGTATATACCCAAGAGAAGTGAAAATATGTGTTCACACAAACATTCCCAGCAGTCCAAGGCGGACACAATCCCTGTGCTCCTCAACTTACAGACAAGCCTGGGCTGGAACTGGCCAATAGGGCATCATTCAACCTGAAGGGAGGAAGGCACTGAAATGCTATGGTGTGAACAGCCTTGGAAACACCATACAGAGTGTAAGAAGCCTTGCACAAAGGCTGCATTTACATGAACTGACCAAACCAGGAACTGCGGAGGGACTGGAATTAGACAAATGCTTGGCAGTGTCTGGGAGAAGGGCATGCTGGGAGGGACTACTGATGGGTAGAGGGCTTCCGGGGAGACTGATGAAAAGATGGTGGGATAAGCATGATGGTTGTACAAACTTCAGCAGATACAGGGCTGGGGGCGGGGGGTTGGCAACTGAACTGTACCTTTAAAAGGCAAAAATTTATCATAGTATGTGGCCTTCCTCTTAGTTAAACACATGCCCAGATCCAGCGAACCCCAGGGACGGTGAATGGAGTAACTGAAACAAACACCAGCTGGCAATGAACGCCACCAATCCATGTGGGGACTCCCAGGAAAGGCTTCTTCACCACGTGTCATGTCTCATCAGCTAAGCAAGGACCAAGGCCATTTCAGTTAGAATTGTTCAGCCATGTGTCATTTCCTGTTAGCTAAGTAAGTACCAAGGCCACTTTCTGTTAGAGTTTCTCAATTATGTGTCATTTCCTGTCAGCTAAGTAAGTACTGACTTAAGTTGATCACCATAAAGACCAAGAGTACATGTAAAGGTCTGCAGACATGCACAATATCACAGGAAGACAAAGGGAGAGAGGCACAAGGGAGTGAGAATCAGAAAACCTGTGTGAACACTTGGAAAAGCTAATGTGGAAAGGAGGGAGGAAGGGGAGGAGGGAAAAAAGGAGGGAAATGGGTGAGAGGGGAAAGGGGGGGGGCAGGGAAGGGAAGAGAACAGAAAGAAAAGTTAAGGAAATGCTCATGTGCCACCAGAACCCTCTCCGCATCTATGAGCTGACTTGCCTTTTAAATTCCATCAGAAACTAACTGTGGTACCCTGCTGGCTGGTCAGTGACCAGGCAGTACAGTAATGAGAACACTCACTGGCATTCCATGACCAGCCTACTCTCTTTGGTTTTACTACTGGAGGCTCTCAGTCCAGGGAGGGAGTCTTCCAACAAGGACAGGATCCAACAGAAAGACAAACTGGAAACACGAAGCTGCCCTGGGACCTCCACAGCCAGGAGCAATCAGTGCAACTGGTAGCATATGAGACCTGCTGGGGCTTCTTGGCTTCTTCCAGAAAACCAGGGCTTGGAAGCCAGAAGTGGCCCATTCCTTATGGAGAGGATATACATCCGAGGATATACACACTGTGTGTGTGAGCATTGGAGGACATGCGCCCTGTGTGTGTATGTGTGTGAGCATCAGAGGACACCTGCACTGTGTGTGTAGCATCTGAGGACATAGGCACTGTGTGTGATCACTGGAGGACACCCTCACTGTGTAAGCATCTGAGGACACAAGTAGTGTATGTGTGTGTGTATGTGAGAGATCACTGGAGGACACCTTCACTGTGTGTGAGCATCTGAGGACATACACAGTTGTGTGATCATTGGAGGTCACCCTCACTGTGTGTGTGAGCATCTGAGGACACACACATTGCATGCAGTTGTTTCTGTCCTGTGACACTCAGGCTTTGGCCTCAGGTCCATGCAGTGAGATGTTAGTTTTTATTTCCCTGCCACTGGTACCCTCATTAGTTTCTATAACCAACTTAGGAAGGAACCAAAGTGCTTTCCCACCTAAGATTTAACAACACTTGAAAGAATCCATTTATGAAATGCAACTAAAAGTGAATGAGTAAATTGTAAGTTGACAGGCTGCATTCTTTAAAAACATTTTTTAATCTCCCTTTCTCTCTCTTTCTCTCCCCCCCCCTCTTTTTCTGTGTGTGCATGTGCGTGTTTGTGGTTGTTTTTGTGTGTGTGTGCATATGTATGACCCATGTGCAGGAGCCCTTGGAGGTCAGTGGACATCTGATCCTCTGGAGAACTGCAGATGCTTGCTAGCAGCCACACAGGTACTGGGGATCAAGCCTGAGACCTTTGTAAGAGCAGTCAGTTCCCTTAACCACTGACCCATCACCCCAGACCTCTAAAGCTATGGTGAAGATTACATTTCAAAAAATAGTTATTAAAATTCATAAAAGTTCATACTTGCAATAGGGGGCAGTTACAGTACATACTCATAATTGAAGCAAGCTATTAAAGTAAAGCACTCCCAAAACTTTGGGTTTGGTTTCAAGTCCAAAGTTTTGTTTTGCTTTGTTGCATTAGGTATATGCTTGTAACCCAGAACTAGGGAGGTGGACATGTGGACTCATGGGGCTTGCTGGCCAGCCAGGTAGTCTACTGGACAAGCTCCAGGCTAATGAGAGACTACAATGGCTTGAATAAGAAATGTCCCCTAGAGGATCTGGCATTTGAACACTTGGTTTCCAGTTGGTGGTACCATTTGGGGAGGTCTGGGAAGTGTGGCCTTGCTGAAAGAAGCACATTACTGGGTACTGGCTTTGAGACCTAAAAACCTTGTGCTATTTTGAGTGTTTTCTCTGCTTTGTGCTTGTGGTTCAAAATGTGAGCTCTCAGCATCCTGCTGTAGTTGCCACACCTACCTGTGACCTCTGGCCCACCATTATGAACTCCTATTCCCTGGAACTGTAAACCAAAATAAGCTCTTTCTTCCATAAGTTGCTTTGGTCATGGTATTTTATAACAGCAACAAAAAATCATCTATTACATGGTAGATGGGGGCCTAAGGAACAATACCTGGGGTTGCCCTCTGACCTCTACACATACACACACACACACACACACACACACACACACACACACAGACACAGCACAAATATCAATAATGCCAACATTCGTACAACTGTTGTGGTTGTTTTATCTGTTATTACCTGGTATAGTATTCACACTACCCATGCTCTCTTTGGAGAAAGGGATGCCTAGAGGTTCTGTGTGGTGAGTAGGTGGATGTGCACAGGCTGTCCAGCCACCTCCATTATCATCTCATTTCCATGTTAAATGACATGCCCACCAGGATCCTCATGGTTTTCACAAAATCAGTATCCTTGCATCCAGGACAGGTGGGCTGGACTCCTGCAAGCCAGCTGAACCCTCCCTTCTGGTTTTGCTTTTCTGTGTCTGTGACCCACAAACTGGGTAGAGAAGGTGTATGGAGTTAGGTTCTGTCCCCGATACACCATGGGTCACTGTGTGAACTTCTGTCTTTGGTGCTCAGCCTGAGCTTCATTTTCTAGCTTTGGGGAATCAAATGGGAGAGGACCCTAGCATAAGAGTGAGTGACTTCTGAGCCAACCCCAAGGGTGGGAGAGCTGGCCCTGACCCCTGTCGGTGGCAGCAATGGGTGAGCTAGCCAGGGCAGTGGTGGAGAGCTTGCCCTGCTGGTGTGGATGCAGGAGAACTGCATGGTAGCTCAGCTACCACCCAGGACCAGATCCAGGGCTTTGAGTTGGCCTGCCCCCAAATCTACACCATCTGTGAACTGTTGGAGCGCATGAAAGGAAGGGCCAGTTCTGCTGATGCAAAGCTGCAGGATCTCCATGGCACTGGGCAACAACAGGATAACTGGGAGAAGTCCTGGTGAGGATCCAGTATTGATGGTGTAGCAGAAGCCAGAGGCCTCAAACCAGACCAATGGACTCAGTGCAATAAATATTTGCAAGTGAAAATGTGTGAAGAGAGAGGTGCACTGTGGGACACACTACAGCTTCCATGATGTGATGTTTTCTATGCTTTGTTTTATTTTGTTGTTGTTGGTGGGTTTTGTTGTTGTTTGTTTTTTATTTTCTTTTGGGAGGGAGCTTCCAAGGGTGGAGGGTGGATACAAGGGTACAGGGAGATGAGTAGGACTGGGGTACATGATGTGAAACTCAGAAAGAATCAATAAAAAAGTTGAAATAAAAAGAGTGGGTGGGCTGAGTAGTGGTGGTGCATGCTTTTAATCCCAGCACTCGGGATGCAGAGATAGAGAAACCCTGTCTTGAAAAAGCAAAAACAACAAAAAACAAAAAACAAAAAAGAGTGGGTGACTTTAATTCCCAACTTTCAGCAATCCACAGCTCTCTCTCCCCCCAAAAAACAAACAGGGATAACTAAATCACAGATCAAATGGATTAAGTATTCCATGTAAGCACTGAAGAATACGTATTTTTCTCAGGAGTCCATTGAATGTTCTCTAAAATAGATCACATATTAGGACACAAAGAAGATTGACAAATGTAGGAAAATTTTAATTTGCTGTATTCTCTTTGATCATAATGGAATAACACCATAAATCAACAGCAAAAGAAACCCAGAACACAGACTCACTCACAGAGATTAAAGCACACACTATTCAAAAATGAATGCTTTCTTGAAATCAAGAAGGAAAATTCAGAAATCCTAGAATCAAATGAAAATGAAAACACACCACACCACAACCTATGGGACATAATGAATGCAGTCCTAAGAGGGGTGTTTATAGCTCTAAGGGCCTTCATCAAGAAATCAGAGAGATCTCAAATAAATAGCTTAGAGCTCTAAAAAAGCCAAACCCCAAATTAGTACACAGGAAGAAAAATTTAAAATCAAGACAGAAATTAATGAAATGGGAACAAAGAGTTGAAATCAACAAAGAGTTGATTCTTTTAAAAGATAAACAAAATTGACCCACCATTAGCCAAACAAACCAAGAAGAAAAAAAGATAAAAATTAATAAAATTAGATGTGAAAAGTGAGTCATTATGGCAGATACCAATGAAATGCAGAAAATTGTTAGTTCTTACCTTAAAACCATATTCTACCACATTAGAAAATCTGAAAGAAAGCACTAAGCTCTAGATGCATATGACCTGCCACATCAAACCAAGATGAGATGAATGATTAGACAGGCTGGGGTCAAGCAGTGAGATTGGAGCAATAACTGAAAACCTCCCAACTAAAAGAAGTCCAGGCCCAGACAGATTCACTGGTGTATTTTACCAGACACGCAAAGAAGACAACATCAATGCTTTTCAAACAACTGTCTCTCTAAAAAGAGCACTACCAGGCTTGTTTTACAGAGCTAGTATAATCTAGAGAGCAAAAGCAGATAAAGACAAAACTTACAAATTCCTTAATGAATGTAAACATAAAAATACCCAACAAAATACTGGCAAGCTAAATTTAAAAATACACCAAAAACATCATTCACCATGATCAAATTCCATAGATTCAGAATATATATATATACACACACACACACATACACATATATTGTATATATTTATATAAATATATATACATTTTATAGATGGATTCAAGACTAGACATGACATGGTCATCTTGAAAGATGAAAAAAGACTTGACAAAATTCTACATTCCTTTCCTTTATATTAAAGGTCCTGCAGAAATTTGGAATATAAGAAACATATCTCAATGTAATAAAGGCCATATATAATAAACCTGCAGTGAACATTATATTAAATGAGAAAAATACAAAGCATTTCTGCTAAAATCAGGAATGAGACAATGCTGTCCACTTCTCCACTCTTCTTCAATATAGTACTGGGAACCATAGCTCCTTAGAGAAGAAATAAAAGGGATACAAATAGAAAAGAAAGAAGTCAAAATATCTCTATTTGCAGATGACATGATTTTGAGCATTAAGAGACAGACACTAAAGACTCCACCAGAAAACTCTTACAGCTGATAAAAACATCCAGCAAAGTAGCAAGATACAAAATTAACACACAAAAACAATAGCCTCAGACCATGTCCAATACAACCCCTTTCTGGTGTTTCACAGCCTGTGTAGAAAGCGAGCCTGAGATGACCACCTGTCTGTAATTCCTGTATGTGGTCAGCAACCTCCTAGGTCATGTGGGAACAAGGCTGGAGTTGTAAAAAAAAGGCTCAGAAAAAAACCTCCAAAGAAAGACTTTGACTTCAGATACAATAAATAGAATTATTCCAAAATGAAGGCCTTTTTGTACAATGGGTGGTGACCTTTATGAGCTCCTTCACAAATAATGTTATGTCATCATGAGTATATAGTTATTAAGTCCAAGGATAGAAATGTAATGGAACTATAATGAAATAATAATAGTAGGGCATAGAAAGCTCCAGTTAGGAGTCATTGGCTTGGGTTAACTATATAACTATATAACGTGTTTGGCGGGCTACTATGTGCTGCCATGTAAATAAAGGCTTACTAAAAGAAACACATTAGTTTGAATAAGGGCTGTTACAAATTCTAGAAGAGTAAGTAAAATAAGAATAATAAGTGTAATTGTGGCAGTTGATGGACTAATCTTTACTAATACTATTGGAGGAAGGTCCAACTGTGTTTTCAAACACTGATTTCAGTGCCTTGAGATCTGGTTATCGCCCTGCCATGGGCTTTGTTATGAATGTTGAACTATCTCCTGTAACCATATGATGATAAGAAATGTTCCCCAATTATCCCTAATTGGCTAAAGATGCTGAAGCCTATGACTGGGTAGAAGAGAGGGGGTGGAGTTTGGGTACCTGGGCTTTCAAGAGAATATAGAGGAGCAGCAGAAGATGGAACAGGAGGAAAGGAAGCTGGAGAGAGGAGTTGCCATGAGGCAAGACGGTGATGAGCATGTAGCTGTAAGGACAGACTGATGGAGTAGAAGTCACCTGGGAGTCATCAGATTGGCAAGTGATTGGCTTTTATGAGGGCTTTAAAGGTACTAAGATTAGAAAAGTTTAGAATCTGCCCCAAATAGTGCTTACAGCTTAATAATAAACCACAGTCTCTCTATGTCAGTCATTGGGGAACTAACTGGTTAAAGAAATTGCTACCATAATAATTTCCTGTATTAATTAATATAGAAAGAGCAATTCATCTTTCTACAAATACTAATGTAGCACTGCCATTTTGGTATACTAAGAAGTGTCCTGTGCTAATAGGATAACCTTGTCCATTGCTACACTGCTTTAGCAGGGCATGGCACTCCTGAGCCCATTCTTGAGATGACCCCAGACACTCAGAGACCCTGGCCATCACTAAGATAAGCAAGTAAGTGGTGGAGAAATGGAAGAGAAAGAGAAGTAGAAGGATGTGGTGTGCACAGTGCAAAGAGGCAGAACTAGAGACACGATGGTAGTGAGGGACAGCCTGATGTGAGTCGCCAGTGATGCTGCGTAAGTCCATGGTGAGGTTCTGGCCTGTGCTGCTGCTGTTTTGTGTCATGTCTGGGTCCGTGGACCTGCAGCAGCAGTAGTGTGTGTGTGTGTGTGTGTGTGTGTGTGTGTGTGTGTGTGTGTGTGTGTGTGTGTGTTACCACCAAAGTTCAGGCTGATCTGGGCTACTGCCCAGAGCCACATTAATGTCTGAGGGCTGTGGAGAACTGACCCCACCCCTCGCCTGAGCATTGTGGGAGAGCTGGACTTGAAGACATAAGAGCAGGAGAGCTGGCCCCGCCCTTCAACAGCTGCAGTACTCGGGAGAGTGGGCACCACACCTCTCCCAGAAAGCTCAGTAGAGCTGGTCTTGGTTTCAGGAGTTGTGGGTGAGCAACCCTGAGGGTGTGAGCATGGGAGAGCTGGTCCTGCAACTTGTGGGCCTTGTAGTGCATGGACAAGAAAGAATGCTCTGCCGGCCACCTCCTACCCCGCTCCCCCCCGCCACCTGAGGCAAACAGAAGAGCTGTCCCTGCCCCTCACCAGCTCCAGCACTTAGGAGAGCAGACCCTGCACCTAGCTCGGGCAACATAGTAGAGTGGGGATGTGGGTGAGGAAGCCCTGAGGGTGTGAGTGTGGGAAAGCTGGCCTTGCAACTTGTCTGCTGTGCAGTGGCATGGACAAAGGAGAGATACCTTCTCCTCCTAGTCCCTCACCACCTATGGCAGGCGGGAGAGCTGGCCCTGGGGTCAAGAGAGCAGGAGAGCTGTGCCAGCTCCTTGTCTGCTACAGCACTTGGGAAACTGGGCCCTGCACCTTGCCTGGGCAGCACAGCAGAGCTGGCCAAGCTGGCATGGGGGAAGGTGAGCTAGGCCCAAGGGCATGAGAGTGGGAGAGCTGATTCTGCCTCAACATTGGATGAGCTAGCTGGGGGTAGTACTGGAGAGCTCATCTTGGTGATGTGGGTGTGGGAGCTGGTGGACTGACCAGCTCAGATGCCTCTCAGGCCCAGATCCAGGGCTTTGAGTTGACCCATTCCAGCATCTACCCCACCAGTGAGCTGCTAGAGTGTGTAAAGGGGTCAGTCCTACAGATCCAGAGCTGCAGAATCTCCATGGCACAGGGCAACAACAGGATATCCGAGGAGTCCCAATGAGGATCCAGTATTGACAGTATAGCAGAAGCTGGAGCCTGAGAACCAGACCAATGACTTCATGGCAATGCACATTTGCAAGCAAAGAAGCGTGGACAAAAGGGTATACTGTGGGGCACACTGTGACACAGTACAGCTTCCACAATGAGGTTTTCCCCTCTGTTGGGTGGAAGGTTGCAAGGGTGGAGAGCGGGTATGAGGGGACAGAGAGATGAGTGGGATTCTGTGCATGGTGTGAAATTCACAAAGAACCAATAAAAAGGTTTTAAAAAATCAGTAGCCTTTCTCTATACCAATGACAAACATACCGAGAAAGAAAACAATTCCATTTACAATAGCCTATTTTATTTTAACCTTGGAATAAGCCTAACCAAGGACGTGAAAGGCCTCTACAGGGAAACTTTGAAATGCCAAAGAAAGAAACTGAGCAAGACTAGAAGATGGAAAAAAAAAAAAAAAACCCAAGCTCATGGATCTGAATAATCAATAGTCTGAAAACAGCCACCAACCAAAAAGGCAGCCTGCAGATTCAGTGCAACATCAATCAAAATCCCAGCAAATTTCTTCACAAGAAATAGAAAAATAATCTTAAAATACATACAAAACCACACTCACACACACAGACACACACCAAAAACAAAAAATAACACTCACTAAAACAAAAAATATAACTGCCAAAATAACACTGAACAAAAGGAGCAATGCTAGAGGGAGTGACATGTCTAAAGCCAAGTTACATTACAGAGCCATAGTAATAAAAACAGCATGGTACTGGACAAGAAAAAAACTCATGCTGAATGGAGCAGAATTGACTATCCAGACCTAAGTCCATGCAACTAAACGTACCTGATTTTTTTTAATATGCCAAAAATATACACTGGAGAAAGGAAAGCATATTTTTGTTTGTTCTTATTTAATTTTAATTTTTGATTTTTTTGTTTTCTCAAGACAGCCCTGGCTGTTCCTTTGTAGAGCAGGCTGGCCTCAAATTTGCAGAGATTCACCTGCTTCTGCCTCCTAAAGATATGCACCACTGCCACCGCCACCACCACCACATGGCTAAGGACAGAATCTTTAACAAAGTGGCCATATCTCGAAGAATAAAGCAAGGTCCCAATCTCTCACTCTGCACAAATGGAGCAAAGACCGCAACATAAGAGCCAGAACCTCTGAAAGCTCTAGAGGAGTCATGACAGAGGCATAGATAGGCAAGGCCTTTCTGAATAGGGTTCTACTAGCAGATAAAATAACTGACAAAAGGCATCACATGACATTAATAAGCTTCTGTACAGCAAAGAATGCTGTCAGCTGAGTGAAGAGGTAGCCCACAAAATGAGAGTTATATGTCTGACAGAGGGTTAGTATCTAGAATATAAAAAGAACTCAAGAACTTAACCTCATGGAAACAACCCAAGTTTTAAAAATGTGCTGCAGATCTGAAGAGTTTTACAAAGAATATGAATGAAAACCAAACATTTTAAATGTGTTTAACATCACTAACCATCATGTAAATAAAAACAAAAAACAAAAAAAAAAAAACCAACCAAACAACAAACTGTGAGATTCCATTTTACCCCATTCAGAATGGCTATTATCAAGAAAACAAATGATGACACAGGCTGGTGAGGACGCAGGGGGATGTAAACTGGTGGAGGTACTATGGAAATCAGAACTACTGTATGGCCTAGCTATACCACTCCTGGCACAAACCCAAACACTGCATCTCCTACTGCAGAGATGCTTGCTTCTCCATGTTCATTGCTGCTCTATTCAGTAGCCAGGAAAGGGAGTCAGCTAGATGCCCATCAGTTAACATATGAATGAAGAATAAGAATGTGCTCAGAGAAGCCTCTTTCTGCACTGGGCAGGTTCAAGTTACTGCAGAGACTCAAGACTGGCCAAAGTGCTGAAAATAAGTGACTTGTATGCACAGCCCTAAATGGGACATCTATATAAACACCTCCCCTCAAGTCTCAGGGAACATTCTGGAAGAGGGGCTATGTAGTGATTTGAATGAGATGTCCCCATTAATATAGCTGAATACTTGGTCCCCAGATCATGGTGCAGCATGGCAGGTTTAGGAGTGTGGTGGTTTGAATAGGTATGGCCCCATGTCTGTGAATGCTTGGCTTAAAGGGAGTGACACTATTAGGAGGTGTGGCCTTGTTGGAGTAGGTGTGGCCTTGTTGGAGTAAGAGCATCACTGTTGGGGGCAGGCTCCGAGGTCTCCTATGCTCAAGCTTTGCCCAGTGTGACACCCTCTACTTCTGCTGCCTTCAGATTAAGATATAGAACTCTTTTTATTTATTAGCTGTGTGTTATTAGATAGGTAATTTCATCACACTAGACTTTACTAGTTATCTGTGATAACTTGATATCTACTTTTATTCATAAGAATATTAGACCTAGAATGTGTTACCACACACACAAAACTGCATGCAGCCAGTTACAATGCAATGGATATTCATTTCTATCACTTTCAGCTTTTCATATATTTTTTCTCATTACCAAACAACCTTTTCATACAGATTATATTGATTTAAAACAAAATTTTCTAATAATTGTCTGGAAGAAAAATACAAATGTCAAAGTTACATTCCTTTATCGTCTGCTGGAAAATTATTGTAGCTAACAAAAAATACACTGTGTCTAACACTGTTTTGGCCATTTCCCCAGTAGATATAAGTATATACTGATTTTCGACATTATTTGTGCCCCATATGTTGAATTCCTTTGATACACACTGGTAAAATATACACCATGGAAAGGTTACCATATGGCAGACACTTAATCCAGGGCTAATGATACAAAGCTTAAACAGAAATGGTGTAATGACCATTCTGTTACTGGTGAGACCACAGTATAGAATTTTCTTTGGCTAAGTGAAAATTTATAGTTTTATCCTTATATTGGGCACACTGAAAGTGATATGTGTTCACCATCCTTAGGGCCTATAACCACCTATATGAGGGAATATTGTTCTATACATTTAATTACACGTAGAACACTTACTTGTATAAATGTTCTTATAAATATTTTCACAGAGTAAACACATCTGTGTGGCTGGCACCTAATTAAAGAAGCAATATTACCAGGAAAAAAAGATGTAGACCTCTCAGTTCCTCCAGCACCATGTCTGCCTGTGTGCTACCCACTCTGCGTGCTTCCCACCATGACGATAATGGACTAAATCTCTGAAACTGTAAGGCAGTGCCAATTAAATGTTTTATTTTGTAAGAGTTGCCGTGGTCATGGTGTCTCTTCACAGCAATAGAACACTAGGACAAGGGGGCACAGCCTTGTTGGAGGAGCTATGTAACAGAGGCGAGCTGGGAGACGTAAAGTGCCACACCATTTCCAGGTGCTCAGGTGCCAGGCATGAGCTCTCATCAACACTGTTCCAGCCACCATGCCTGCCTGCTGCCACGCCTCCCCACAGTGATGGTGATAAACTCTAACGCTGTGGAACTGTAGGCCCAAATAAACTCTTCCTTCTACAAGTTTCCTGGGTCACTGTGTTTTATCCTGGCAGTAGGAAAGTAGCTGATACAGGGTAGAAGGATTCTAAGAGCTGGTGGACTGGGCAGAGTGCTATGAAATGCTGTATTCTGGACATGGCATGGCCACAGCACTCACTGCAGCTATGGTTCCCTGCACAGGATCAAGCCAATCAACAGTCCAGCATGGATGGCAGAGGGACACATGAGGCTCCACCCTTGCGAAGAAGCTATGGCAACTGATGATGGCTGGACAGGGGAGTAATTTTTTTCCCCTTTGAGAATGCAACTGATGGTAGTTTATCCACGTTCCAGTGGGTCCCAGCTCCACACTTAGGTGTATGCAGACCGCACTAATTGGACTCAGTGGGCCATAGGAAGATGATGATAATGATGACAAAGAATACAATGAGACAAAGCAGAAAGGGGATAAAGATGGGAATTAGGGGGTTCATAATTTTTGTCAACTTGTCACAAACCTAGACAATACAAGCATATCAATTACAGCTATTTTAGAAATGTCTGTCTTTCCATCGCCCTTCCTTCTTGTTCTTACCCTTGCTCACTCTGGTTCCTTCTCTCTCTCTCTTTCTATAGGGTCTCATGTACCTCAGGGTGGCCTTGAACTAGCTATGTAGAGCCAAGAACGACTTTGAGCTTCTGATCCCCTGGCCCCTCCTCCTGAATGCTAGTATTATAGGTGTGTGTTAGCACAACTGCTTTTGTGGTGCTAGGGATCCAACCCAAGGCTTCATGTACTCTAGGCCAGTATTCTACCAGCTGAGCCACATCCCCAACCCCAGGAATTATTTTTCTGTTGAAAATTCTATCATTCAAGATACACACACAATTTACTAGTAACACTATACAAGGACCTCTAACCTTGCATGTACCCATGGGATATAAGAATGTGGCGATCCAGGCCAGTTTAAGACTACAATGGCACTGGAAATTAGACACTCAACAGCAGAGCCCACTGACTTATCCAGCTAAAACGACTACTGAAATGAGACTATTCCTACACCTTATATACTGAACTTTGTATGTGAAATATTTATTTACCTGAAGACCCACAGCTGGGGCCTCTCCTAATTTGCACAGGCATAATGGATAACTTGGCCTGCATGCCCACTTGCTGAACGTTTGTATGTGTGGCAACATTTGGTCTGAGACATGACTTCATTATTATGGGCCTGGTAGCACGATGCCTCTAGCACTGGAAGCTACCTGTGTCTATCAAAACAACGTGTGCTGTTTGGGAATTGGGCTTGCAGTGATGGCAGCCCGGGAGATTTCCCAAAGAAGCCTGTTGGGACACAGCCCTGTAGCAGGAGCAGCGAGAGTCTCACCAAGCCGAGGCACAAACTTGCCATTCTGGACCTTCCAGGAGAAAGGCTGTTTCTCTTTAGTGGGCTAAACCACAGGAAGCTCCACAGACAGCCTTGGGGTGTGGGCTCCTCAGGCCTGGGACTCTGCCAATCATGCCTGCACTGCGTTTTGGCCCCTAGAGTGCAATGATACTCCAACTTTGTTTTCTTTTAAGAAATTCTCCCTAAATATCTTGCCTCTAGATTCAACTCAAAATGACACCATCTAATCAATACTAACATTAGACCGGATGGATGAGAGGCAGCCATGTTGTTTCAGATCAGTGTAGACCAGAAGTACCTTGTTTTCAAAGAAGCATCTTCTAGTCATAGCAACTATATGTCCCAAGCCCACCAAATGTTTGAATTAAGCTGAGAATGAGTTTGTTCTAACTCAGGGCAAAGCTTTAGACTCTCATGGGGCATCTAACAAGCTGCTCCGGCTCCTACAGTTTTCCTGTGCATGATCTGAAAAAAGCAATCCTAAGACAGCAGAATGACTTTCAAAAGGCTGCAGGTTCCCCACTCAACCTGGCTGCTGACAGCTTCAAGCGGAATCTTTCTTGCCCTAAAACAAGTACAGTGGGTATCCTGATCCCATTACTGTGGGGGTGGAAGGCACTTAGATTGCAAGCTAGGATTCCCATACTTCCATGTCATTTCCAAGCCTAATGTCCTTGATGTTGGACAGATGGGACAGTTTTCTTGCTAGTTATTTCATAGGCCACTGAAAAGGACATGGAGACAGCATTCATTAATGCTACTGAAGGAGCCAAGGAGGGCAAAGGCAAAACCAAGGCAACTCTCACCCTTGTGGGCACTGCCTGGCCCCACCAGTTTACAGCCACAGCAGGAATGAGCAAGGGCTCCCAGACTTACAAGAAGTTGTGGAACAGGGACAGCACAGTCATGCAGCTGCTGTGCTGTCTCCTGTCCCTGATTCACAGAGACCAGAGATTCAGCAGTCAGATCACAGGTAAGGAGCTCCCCCAGGGCTTCTGGTGGCTCTGAAATCCCAGCGCCTGAGCAGATGCCTCAGGACAGCAGAGACATCACCCTTCCCACCATCACTTTCTCAGGAGCACCAAATTGCAGCTGAATGGAGGTTAATAACCAATCCCCTAGGTACAGACTCTGCAAAATGGAAAGAAATAGGCTCTAATGCTCCAGGTGTTGGCATCTGCTCCCTCCTAAGCTCCATTGCTTTGGCAAAGGATGGCTCACCTTTTGATTCTGTCCCCTTTTGAGGACTTCTAAAGATGGGAAATTTTTTTACATTGTAAATGACAAAATGAGAATATTTATTTTAAAAAAGAGAGAGAGAAGAAAAAGTTACCCAGTTTCTGTTCAAAGGAGCCATAAAGACACTTACCCAGCCCAACTGCGTGATGCCAGGCACACAGGCTGTTACTTTATTGTCATGGTAATTGAACAGGTATTTTAACTCTTTTATTCCAAAAGAAGAAAATCTCAGGAAGTTTGAGCCATGCCTCCAAGGTCACACAATATGGGTGTGAGGGGTAGCATTCATTTCACTGCCCAGGCTATAGTCATCTGGTGGCATTTAATGGTATATTATGTGATACCCAAATCTAGCTCCAAGGGATCTGGTGTAAGCCCCTTATCCAAGACGGTGTCTATGTATCACCTGTGCACACGCTTCTGCTGCCTGGAGTCAGCTCTAGGTTACTTAAGATACTGACAAGATGCAAATGCTAGGTACCGGGTACTTGTAAGGAAAGCCTGTGTACCTTCAGTACAGACTAATTGTTTTCCAAATAGTTCTAATCTGTGATCAGTTGGCTTCATGGAAATAAAACACACAGACAAAAGAGACAGCCAAGGACAAAGGAAACTGTGAGGTCCTTTTAACTGATGGCCACTTATTCACACATATCTGCTGTTTTAGGTTTTGCCATTACCTTTAAATGTAAATTTCTAGACAATTGCTCCTTCTGTTTATTCACAATATGCAGTCTCAAACTATTTGCAGAGGTAGGATGGATGGCCTTGAGATTGAGGGAATCCTGGGTAGCAAGACTGTCTTATAGCAAACTTTTTTAGGAGCTGGAGATCTGGGTCAGTGGTTACAAGCACTCACTGCTCTTTCTAGGGACCCAGACTCAGTTCTAGCATCCATATGGTGGCTAACAGCTGCTTGTAACTCCATTTCCAAGGGACCCAACACCCTCTTCTGGCCTCCACAGGCAATAGGCACATGCCTAGCACTTGCATCTTGCCTCACTGACCTGAGTTCAACCCTGGGAACTGTACGGTGAGAGGAGCATCAACTCTAGCAGTCGATCTCTGACTTCCACTCCTGTGCCTACACATATGCAAACAAAGCAAACAAATGTAAGGAGGAAGGGCATTCGTTTAAAGAGAAAGAACTAGCAGGCAGCACAGGACAGTAAGAGGGCATTTCAGAACCCTGCAGGGAAGCAAGCAAAGCCTTCTGAGACGTCATTGCTGGAATGCCCTTGAATTCAACGTTAAGCCAACTCTGGTAACTCCCAAAGGCAGCTTGTTTTGGCGAATTCTGGACATGATCTTCCAAGAGAGGAAGAGGTCATCAAAGGCGTCACTAAAGCAGATAGGAAGGTAAAAGCTGAGGGGACTCTGCTGGACAAACAGAACACTGCAAGGCCATGTCCCTACCTGGACACCAACCAGCAAAGGGCACTGCACTGTCATGCTGGGTGGTCACCATTCCACCAGACAGAGACCCCAAGAGCAGTGGCCTGACTTCCTGTATTCTCACTTTGTACTGCTTATAAATCTATCCATGAGCTATTGCTTGTCGTTTCTCCTCACACTTGACATGTGCTAGGACCTAGCTATCCCCTGCAGCCTATGCTAAAAATGATTAAAGGGTCTCATGCATAGGAAGGTACCACTATGTAGTTTACTGTCATACTCAGAAGGACATCAATGGAAACTCACCATGCTATCATCCAAAAAACCTCCATGAATTAGCCTGGCATGGTGGTGCACGCCTGTAATACAAGCACTTGGGAGGCAGAGGCAGGCAGATCTCTGTAAGTTCGAGGCCAGCCTGCTCTACAAAGTGAGTACCAGGAGAGCCAGAGCTACACAAAGAAACCCTATCTCAAAACACAAAAACAAAACAACCAGAAAATTCTATAATTATTAGATGATGATTTATTTATAGTGTTTTAAAACAAGGTCTCCCTCTGTAGCTCACTTGGGCTTCATAAAATTACTTAACTGAACTGCTTTAATAGTCAGTAAAGTAAGCTCATATAAATATGTCTTTGGATATTACAAATACTCCATTTAAATAGTTATATTGGGGCTGGAGATATCACTCACTGACTAAGGGTGCTTACTATTCCTGCAGGGGCTTATGTTCTCTTTCCCAGCACCTCTAAGGTAATCTCACAACCACCTCTAACTTCAGCTCCAGGGGACCTAATGCCCCCTTCTGGCTTCTGCTGCCTCCTGTGTACACAAGGTCCACCCATATACACATGAACATAATAAATAAGGGGTTGGAGGGAAGGTTCAGCAGTTAAGAGGACCTGCTATTCTTGCAGAGGAATGGGGTTCAATTCATAGCACCCACATGGAGGCTCACAACTGCCTGTAACTTTAGTTCTGAAGGAACCAATGCCCTACTCTGGCCTCCAAGAGCCCCCCATGCATGCTGTGCATATAAACTCACCTATATTATAAAAGCTACTTAGGTATAAACATACATGTACTTAAAAGCTTCCCAGTTCAAGTGGCTGTGTCCCTTATTTGAGATTGCAGCTCCCACCTAGCCCTTCTGTCCTTCCTCCATATCACACAAATAACAAAGGGAATATGGAACATGAAATGAGATGGCCAGGGCTCTGTGCTCTCAGGGGGAGGAACTGACCCAAAGAACTCTAAGCAGGGTTACTGCCTTCTCCTGGCACCCAGTTGGCTGCAGCTGAGTATAAGACACACTCAGTGATAGACAAGTCCATCATAGTTTCTTGTGGTTAAAGAAAATGAGCCCCCAGAGAGATCTGGTACCTTTCCAAAGTCTTCAGTGTCATGTAGAACTAGGCTCTAGTCACTTTTCCAGGA
Organism: Acomys russatus; assembly: GCF_903995435.1. Lineage (NCBI taxonomy): Eukaryota > Metazoa > Chordata > Mammalia > Rodentia > Muridae > Acomys > Acomys russatus. The sequence continues at coordinate 42,205,317 of NC_067149.1, read as the reverse complement.
GAACCTGGGCATGCTACCATAGCAGGCCTCAGAGGGCCGGGTGTCCCATCAGGATGACGGCAGAAAGCCACTGAAACACTCGGCAAAGCTACAGTGGCTGTACATTTTCCAAAGGTCGCTGCTTTCAGTAACATGAACACTGGTCTGAGACCCAAAAGACTACAGAATCAAAGGATAAATAGATCTGGGATGGAGGCTAAAAGTGAATTCGATTATTTCTAATAAAAAAAAAAAAAGTCTAGTATTTCAATGCCGTTTAGATGAGCTGGCCTGGCAATCAGTAGAACCAGGAAAAAGATCACAGCCCTGTATCTTGTGGTCTGCATAAGAGACGGGAGGAAGCCTGAAGGGAACCACCTGCTCAGGTGACTCTGGGTGTCAGGAAAGCAGTGTGGCCTCTGCTGATGCCCAGAGGTGCCAGAGGACCAGAAGTCAGTGGGGAGGGCTAGGCTGAGCCCCTCTGTGATCCTAAGGAGGGTTTTCCAAGAGGGCAGTCAGGGAACATGGGGGCAAGTTTTCTGCCATTTTTTAAAACCATGGCAACCTTGAGCCTTGACTTCCAGATCCTGGACTCTGTCCTTGCGCCTGTCTGTGGAGAGACGGTGCAGCTAAGGAGATACCACACACACAGGGAAACTTCAGGCCAGCACAGTGGTCTTTGTTTTCTTCCTGTTTCTGGTGTCAACACCAGTCCCAGGAGTGGGCAAAGGCCCTGGTGCCTGGCCCGAGAAACTGGATATGCGTCAGCCATTGCAATTTCCCTGAGAAACACAAAATATTTTCCCTGCTCTATGGATGAGGAAATTGAAGCAAAGGGAGAAAACATTCGAGATTTTCCAGAAAGGAGGAAGAGCCAAGAGCTCTGAGGTTAGGGCTTACAGCTGAGCACTGCTGCCTGGCTCTGAAGGGACATCCCTGCTCCTTCTGGGAGCCCAGCAGCTCTGGAGATGGGAGAAACACGAGTTGCTAAAGAGGAGAGGTGGGATACAATTTACACTATACGGCCACACATATGGATCCCATCACCTGCTTGAACAGAAAGCCAGAGGCTTTGCTGGGTGAGATAGGAAAAGAGGACCAGGGTGTGTGTGGGGGTGGGTGGATAGGGGTGGGGGTTACTCATCATTTTCCCAACCAGAGATTTATGTCCCTTTTGGAAAGTGGAAGAAAACCCTGGCTGCAGCTCTGTTTTGAGTAATACTTGCCACTGAGAAGCTCTATGCAGAAACTCCTGGCATAAGCCCTTAGGAGCTCTTCCGATTAGGTGCTGGCTAGTCCCTGTAAAGAGCTGAGAAGCAGGGAGGATGCTTGACGCTGAGCTCTAATCCCCCTACCTGAAGCTCATTTCAAACTAATAGCAGGAACTGAAAGGACCAGCTACACATCATTATGTGCATGTGCTTTTTCTGACAAATCCCGGGCACTACGCACAGATCACAATGGCAGGTTAACAGCCACTGACCCTTCTCCTTAAATATAGTTTTGTACTTTTCTGTAGTTAAAATGGAGTGCTGGCTAGGGAATGGTTTGGTGATGAAGCATGCCAGAGGCTCTAGCTTCCACCCCCAGCACGGGACACAAAATAAAATTGCCTGTGAAACAAAGACGGAAAGAACTGTAATATGAAGTGCAGAAGCAAGTAACCTGAAGAGGGAATGAGGTGAGAGCCAGCACTATCTCATCTAGCTGACTCAGATGCAGCAGAAGCACCTAGCTTGGGGTCACTCAGCAGGCGAGGGAGTGAACAGAGCCCGGACACTGGGAATCCCCTAATGTGGCTGCTGAGTGCCATGACTGGGAAAGCCCCTAAGCTCCAGGCGGAGGCGAGAGAGTTTTATATGGAACTGTAAGATTCAAAACAGAAGAACACATTCCATCTTGGGAAATGTTGGCTGTGGAGGCAACTGGCCATACTTGTTAAGGTTATACCAGTGGGTACCCAACAACTTCTTGAGCATGTGGTATTTTCTCTGGCCATTATGTAAACCCACACTTCTTGCCTGGAATTGCGCTTATTTTCTCTCCCATCTGTCTTTTCACCTCAGCTCAGAAGTGACTTTCAACAAATCCTCCTCGGGTAGCCTCACTTATAAAAACAATTGGGTTGTAAAGACATGGGGAGGGGGTGTGAACCCTAATGCAGAGCAGGACACAAGGTGGCAGCATCATTGTCTGACAGGCTGTCTCACTCTGTGCATCTCCTTTCTTTCTCTTTTATTTAGATTTATTTTAATTATGGATATGTGTGTAAGTATGTGCACATGAGTGTAGGTGCCTACTGAGGCCAGAAGAGCGTGCTGGGCCCCCTGGAGCTGGGGTTACAGGTAGGTGGGTGCTAGGAACCAAACTCAAGGACAGCAAGTCCTTTTAACTGCTAAGCATCTCTCCAGCCCTAGCAAGTCACATTTCTTGAGGATAATGCTATTTTATTAAGACAGGATGTCTCTATGTAGCCCTGGCTGCTCTAGAACTCACTATGTAAACCAATTTGGCCTTGACCTCACAGAGAGCTTCCTGCTTCTACCTCTAGAATGTTGGAATTAAAAGCATAGCACAGTGTTTCTTTTGACCATTGTGCTAGTCAGCTTCCAGGTACTGTAACAAAATACTTGAGACAATCAGTTTTAAAAGGAGATTTGTTGTGACAGGTAGTTTTAGAAGCTTCAATTCATGGTCAGTTGGCCCATTGTTTCTGGGGGTGAGGTCAGGTGGTTGTATTATGGTAGGAGTTGATGGCAGAAAGACCCTTACCTCATTGTCAAAAGCAAAAAGGAGAGCAAGAGGAGGGGTCCAGCATCCCCTCCAAGGCTCCACCACCTCCCGAGGGCACCAATCTTTCTACTCACATGCCTCTTGGGGAAGCTTCAGAGGTAAGTAGTAGCAATGTGCTCTGGCACAGAGCTGTGTGCCTCTGGCACATACCAGTGGTGAGTGCCTGCTGCTGAGCACGGAGACGCTGACCCTTCCCTTTAACTCTAAGGTTAGCCCTTTTGTCTTCTAAGGTTATGTGCACAGAGTGCTCAGGTAATAGGTTGCTGTGGTCAGGGCTCCTTCTAAAAGAAAGTTTATATGGAGCAGGTTAGTTCTAGTATTTCGTGATTCTTTTAAAAATCTTTTTTTGTGTGTGTGGTATATGATATGTGTGAGTATGCATGATCATGTGAATGTGGGCCCATACATGCCATGACATCTCAGTGCCAGTCTCACCTTCCACCATGTTTGACACAGGGTCTCATGTTGTCTATCCTTGTGTATGCCAGGTTTCCTGTGAGCTTTTAGAGATTCTCTGCCTTCCATTGTCCCAGAGGTGATGGCATTACACACGTGCACTAGCCATGCTGCTTTGTGTGGGTTCTGTGAGTTTGAACTCAGGTCCTTGCCCTTGCACAGCAATTCATTTTCCAACTGAGCTACTCCCAGCCCTTATGCTTCTTCCATCACAGGTAACTGTACAACAGGAGAAAGGCGGGGTTGTATTATACCCCAGGATCAATGAGGCAGGCTGCAGTGAGAAAAGCAGAAGCAAACCATTTGCCATCTGATGACACCAGCTGGTGGCTGTTACACTAATCCTTCTTTTCCCTCCCACTCCCCAGGATGCTCATCTCAACAACTCAGAAGTTGTCTTACAAGCCATCAACAGAAGCCCCTCCACATGGTCATCACCATATGAGAATATTATTAGCCTTGATCATCACTAATTAAAACCTCAAGATCAGATTTCTGGGCACATCTTGCTACATCTGTGTAGGACACGGGTCCCAGATGGTACGCAAGCCAGGCTTGATGCCTGTTTCCTCCCAAGAGGTGTCTCTGTCATGTCACAGATGCTGTGGGTGACGGAACCGTGCAGCAAGAACAAGCTTACTGCACACTGCTACTCGGATGAGCGTGCTCAGGAATTCTGCCCCCTCAGGAACAGCCCCACACCTCACTCTGCAGCTATTGAAGAAGCTTCTGGCCAACTTCTGGGCTCCAGAAACTAAGCTGCTGCTATGGAAACACTAGATGTGTCTGGACTCCTTAAAGAAAAATAACATTCCCCTTATGAGACACCCTACCCTCCCGTGGAAGAGACTAGAAAGTTCTAGTGATGAACACCAGGTCACAGGCTGATATCATTAGCTGGCAGCCATTTTCTTCTTGCCTTTCTTACTGCAGCCTTCTAGTCAATGTTACAAATGGCTTTAGAGGGAAAGCATCCCACTCTATTTAGCCAACAGGGAAAAGAGAACTACAACAAAGATTAAATTCTGCCACTATGCTCATTTTCTTTTGGAGTGTTATATATAATATGTTGGAGGATGTTTTTGTGAACTGTGTATTCAAATGATGCTTTCTGTATTCAGAGATCTGGTTGCAGTTGAGACTTTAGCATTGTCATTATTACAGAGCACCTCCTGTCTTGGTTTGTTATAAACATTGTTCTCCATCACTTTCTGATTGGTTAAATAAAGAGCTAAACAGCCAATGGCTGGGCAGGAGAGGATAAGGCAGAACTTCTGATCCCAGGGAGAGCATCTCTGGTGGGGACCAGTGGGAGTAGAGTAGAGGTGGATGGATGGACATGGATGGAGAAGGAGCAGCCAGGGAAAGACTAAGATGGCATTTGATGGGCCATGTGGCTGGGAAGTTGGCCAGGCCAGTATTATCAGGTTAGAATACCAGAGTATCTGCCCAGCTATTGTGCCTGAAGCTTTTAATAAATATAAAGGTCTCTGTGGCATTATTCAGAACAAGGGCAGGCATAGTAAAAACCTTGCATTTTATAATAATGTATGTGTTTGTGTGTTTGTGTCTGTGTGTATATGTGTGTGTATGTGTGTACATATGGGCCCGTGGGTACCTGTACATGAATGTGTGTATGCATGTGGTGGCTAGAGGTTAATACTGGGTTGTTTTCCTCTATCACGTTCCACCTTGGTTTTGTGGCAGGGTCTTCCATTGAATCTGAAGCTGTCCCTGCTCTAATCACTTTAATGACTAAGCCATCTCTCCAGCACTGTTTTCTGAATTAGCAGGGACTGGCAGTTTTGAACTTCTGCAAACTCTAGATGAGAGCAGGCACATCCATCTCTTCAGGATGAGGGACCTGGTTTCTCCCTGTTGGAGAAGGGAACTACCCACAGAAAGAGGGAATTAACATCACCAGTGGTGATACACATGTCACATGCTTCCAGGTACCAGGGCACATTAGACAGCTCCAAACCAAGGGAGAGTCTACAAACAACAGGCAAGGCCTCAAAAGGGCATAGCCAAGAGAAAGGAGAAGAAAGAGACCTCTTACAGTCGGAGGGATATAATGCAAACACCACAGCACACACGGGCCTGCTCTGAGGAGGAGGAAAAGGGAAAGCCCATTGAGAACTCTCCAGGACAGAGGCAATGTCTAAAATGCAGCTTTAGGTTGGGTATAGTGGATGCTAACACTCAGCAGGCTCCTTTCCTGTATCCTGTGGTGGTGAGAGTGGGCCTGTGTGTGTGCTGTGGTGGTGAGAGTGGGCCTGTGTGTGTGCTGTGGTAGTGAGAGTGGGCCTGTGTGTGTGCTGTGGTGGTGAGAGTGGGCCTGTGTGTGTGCTGTGGTGGTGAGAGTGGGCCTGTGTGTGTGCTGTGGTGGTGAGAGTGGGCCTGTGTGTGTGCTGTGGTAGTGAGAGTGGGCCTGTGTGTGTGCTGTGGTGGTGAGAGTGGGCCTGTGTGTGTGCTGTGGTGGTGAGAGTGGGCCTGTGTGTGTGCTGTGGTGGTGAGAGTGGGCCTGTGTGTGTGCTGTGGTGGTGAGAGTGGGCCTGTGTGTGTGCTGTGGCGTGTGGTGGTGAGAGTGGGCCTGTGTGTGTGCTGTGGTGGTGAGAGTGGGCCTGTGTGTGTGCTGTGGTGGTGAGAGTGGGCCTGTGTGTGTGCTGTGGTAGTGAGAGTGGGCCTGTGTGTGTGCTGTGGTGGTGAGAGTGGGCCTGTGTGTGTGCTGTGGTGGTGAGAGTGGGCCTGTGTGTGTGCTGTGGTGGTGAGAGTGGGCCTGTGTGTGTGCTGTGGTGGTGAGAGTGGGCCTGTGTGTGTGCTGTGGTGGTGAGAGTGGGCCTGTGTGTGTGCTGTGGTGGTGAGAGTGGGCCTGTGTTCTTAGGAAGTTCGTAGGCAAATGTTTGGTTGCGAGGGAACAATTCCCTGTTGACTCTGGGAAATGCAACACAGAAACCAGAATGGGCAGAGCTGAGGAGGAGGGGCAGCAGAGGGGAGGACGGCAGAAACCACTAGAAACCACAGAGACTCTGGTAAGGGCCACGCAGGAGCTGATGCTGCAGTTTTCTATAAATTTGTCTTTTTCCTTCCTTCCTTCCTTCCTTCCTTCCTTCCTTTCTTTCTTTCTTTGCTTCCTTCTTTCCTCTCCTTCCCTCTTTTTCTTCCTTCCTTTCTTTTTTTTTTAAGATTTATTTACTTTATGTATTCGACTATTTTGCCTGGTTGTATGTGCGCCACACCTGGTGCCTGCAGAGGCCAGAGAAGGGGTCAGATTCTATAGAACTGGATTTATAAGCCACCATACACATGCTAGGAATTGAACCTAGGTCCTCTGCAAGAGCAACACTCCTGACTGCTCAGCCGTCTCTCCTGCCCCATTTTCTGTTAGCTTGAAAGTGTATCAGAACAACTAGAGAGATGCTCAGTGGTGAAGGACACTGGCTGTTCTTGCAGAGGACTGAGGTTCAGCTCCCAGCACACACATTAGGCTGCTCACAACCGTCTGTAATGGCCAGTGAGCTCTGCACTCTCCCACCCCTACACACTTAATTTAAAATTAAAAAAAAAAAATCTTTTAAAAATTGTGTCCAAATACAAAGTTACTCAAGAAAATTCTAATTAGAAATAAAAGGGAGGAAGAAATTAAAGAGACAGACTGTTGGTAATAAATTACCTCAATGTATTCTGGGAACAGCATTTCTAGTTCCTGGTTCACAGTCACAACTGTTGGACCACCAGAAGTTCATAACACTCCAAAATTGAAATGCAATCGAACATATCAACAACAACAAAAAAAGCCTCTTCAAGTTCCGGCAGCAGATGCCACCAATTGAGGAAGCTCTGTGAGGTGATGAAAGAGAATTTAAGATGTAAACAACCCCTCAGCACCCACACCTCCCTGCAAATAGGTGAATGGAGCAATTCACCTAGCTCTGTCCCAAGATTAAACAGGCTAGGACATGCCGACAGGGACAATGATGCCACCTTCCCAGACACAGGAGCAGAGGCTTCGTCCTTAGTCCTTAGTCCTTCTTTGGGCTACTGTCAGTATCACTGTTTAGTAAACAGGAGGCTTCCTACTCCGCTTCCCCAGCTCCCCTTTCTAAACTGGAAGCTGAATCAAGCAGGAGTGGAGTAAGTCTTTCTTCTGGGGGCGGGTGATAGTGGTGGTGGTGAAGGTGCAGAGACTGGAAAGCACCAAAAGTAACCATCGCTTCATGGGAACACCAGACAGAGGCCCAGTCCTCAGTGGGCCCCCCCTTCTAAATACCACCACCTCCACAATGGCAGGGGAAGACGGCAGGACAGGCAGCACAAAGGACTAAGTGCTGGGGGATGAGGAGAGTCCTGAACTGTGGAATCCTGGACCTGAGGTGGTGATTACATTCATGAACTCAGAGAAGCTATGGTTACCTGCAGGAGACCTGGGTAAGGTATGACCCAGTCCTCCATCCCTTACTGGGGAGCTATTGGCAGTTGAGCACTGCGAGGGAGAGAGAATCCCTCTTTTATGACTGTGTGGCCACTGACAGGTTTCCCACCCATACCCCACACCCATGGCACTATGGAAGGGTGCTAAAGGGACTGAGAAGGTTATGGGGGAAAGCATGTAGTTGAGAAGGGGTTATGTTGGGGGATGATTTAAGCGGAGTTGAAGAGGAAAACAGAAGATAAGATCATGTATCATTGTAAACATGTTTGAAATTCTCAAGGAGGAATTTTTTTAAAAAATGGCTTCATGAATATCAAAGAAAAAAATCTCTAGAACTCACTTTTACCTCCAAAGAATCTTGACTCAAACAGCAGCAATTCAGACATGACTCAGTATAAAAAACATCATGCTGAGTAAGCGCTAAGAAAACATTCTCCTAGAGCGAGGAGGCATAATTGGAATTGTCATTTTGAAGTATCAACGCTTGGCCTGCAGATGATGGCGAATGACAGGGAAGAGGGCCAAGAAAGCAACCGAGGGGCTTCTACTGGAAGGAGGTGCAACCTTCTCGGCACAAAGGAAACCCAATAGCCAGACCACATGAAAAGTGATCGCTATGGGAACGGCGCAGCTGTGAAAATTCACGTCAGTTTGTATTAACTCGCCTGGCAAGTTTGTGTAATGCAGGACTCTCTGAACGGCCACTGACAGGAAATGACTCTGCTAACAAAGACACCATACCTGTGTTTAATCTGATGCTTACAAGGAGGGAGGATGGAAAACAAAAAGCTATTTTCTCTTAAAGAATAAGGAGGGGCAGTCTGAGGTGCGCCTGAGGTTCTTTATAGACAGTATCTCATGACCAGTTTAATTAGAAACAGAGCAGAGGCAAGTGCTCGCATTTCTCTCTGAGAACCCAACTCTCTTCGTTTCATTGATGAGCTAGACCTACTTAAAGCCACAGAGAAGCTTCTGGTATAAGCAAGAAAAAGAATTTGATTTGAAAATAATCCTGCCAAGTTATTTGGAGACCAATAGATGAACTGAAAGATGGACAGACACAGTAAGTCATTTCCACGAAGGAGCACACAATCCTGAGACCTGTGTGTCCACAGACAGATGTGCACACTGCCACCCTCAGGGTCCTGCCAAAGAGGACACAGGATACTTTGAGAAACAACAAGAATGAGCTCAGAGGTCATTTACCCACAAATTATAAGCTTTAAAATCTCAGCCAGGCACTTGAGATGCCCAACAATGAAGCAGGGCAGAAAAGCAAACAAACCACTCTCCACTTGGAAGTGTCTAGATTTAACCAAACTCATCATGGTAGTTTATCGACCCCAAATTCCACTGTTAGGCAAACAGGTCAGGACTCAGCCTCTCGAAGGAGACTGTGAAGTGTGCATTGGAAGCTTTTCAGCTCTGAGCAGACCTTTTCCTAGAATCCCTCAGGTCCATAGCAGCAGGCGCAGCAGGGAAACCTCAGATCTTTAACTGAGAAATGCCAGTTCAGGATGAGTGACCCGCACAAGTTATTCTGCATAGCACTCCAAATAGAAGAAAGGGCCAGGTTGAAGGCTTAAAAAAATGGTTCTCAACCTGTGGGGTGCAACCCCTTTGGGGGTCAAATTACCCTTTCACAGAGGTTACGTATCAGATATCCTGCATATCAGATATTAAATTATGATTCATAGCAGTAGCAAAGTTATAGTTATGAAGTAGCAACAAAAATTATTTTGTTTAGGCGAGTCACCACAACACGAGGAGCTGTATTAAAGGGACACAACATTAGGAAGGTTGAAAACACTGGCTAAAGAGACATCCAAAGGAGATCAGCTGTCACGTACAGTACACATGCGAGAATAACTCAGAGGCTATTAAAAACTGAGATGCCATGTAGTTTTGCGATTCATCAGCCGGTTCTCATTACAATGGACAACAGCCCTGCTCTATTTTTAGAGCCACTGGAAAGATCAAAGAGGAAGGGGCAGGGTTCCGGCCTCCCTCCCGATCTAGGCCCCTCAGCTCTGCCTGCTTTTCCTTTGTATTAGGAACATCTCCAAAACACTCACAGCCAGACGGCCTGAAATCCCCCACTTTCTGGGGAAAGCTTAAAACCCGCTCTGTTCAGTAGGCGGAAGGAAGAAAACTCACAGGAGAGGAACTGGAAACCTCGGGAGAAGTTCACGTTTGAGTTGAAAGTACTACAATGCAAATACAGACCCAACATCCAGCTCTGTTTCTCTCTGCATACTAGAACCGGAGGTTTCCAAGGCTGGCATCTCTGAAGACGAGTGCAGATCAACAACAGCAGGACCAAGCCTCCCAGGCTCTCCTTCCTCTACATGCACACATGCCCACACACACACACACACGTCCACACGTGTACACACACACACACACATACATCCTGCAGGCCCTGGTGGGTTAGGTTGAGGTTAACTGTTCAGAGGTAAAATGACTTACTTTGGGCGAACAGGCTGTACATTTGTCAAATGCCAGGCTGACAGGAAGGACATTATCGAACCGTGATAGAAATCCCCGGATCTGAAAACAAACAGAACAATTACTCATTAGGCAAGGGATCAACACATCTATAAAGATGCATGGCCGGTGGGTGACAAGGAGGAGGAAATGGTTATTAGGGGTCCCCACACAGGCAATTTTGTGAATGTAAGCACCCCACCTCACCCCCGGAACTATAATAGGTTTGGGAGAGAACTATATTTGAGGCCTAAAAGCGAGTTTACTTAAAAACATGAAAAGCAAGGTGGGAGATCTAGAGCACTGTCTCAGGGCTGGGGTGTGGCTCAGTTGGCAGAATCCTCGGCTAGATGCACCAGACCCTAGGTCCCATTACCAGCATGGCATAAAACCAGGCTTGGTGGTGCACACCTCAGATACACTTCAGATCCCAGCACCAAGGAGGTGGAAGCAGGAGGATCTGGAGTCTAAAGTCATCCTTGGCTACATAGTAAGTCTAAGGCAAGCCTGGGCTACATGAGACCCTGTCTCAGAAACAAAATGAACATAAAGCACTGCTTTAAGAAATGTCTGCAAGCCTGGGTGTAACAGAGGGGCGGGGTTCCACCCCAGCATCACAGAACAGAACAAAACTCAGGCATTTAGGCTGCTCTGCCTTGCTTCTCCTATGGAAATACAGAGGCCAGGGGTAAGCATGCAATCCACAACTCTACACTGGCTTCTCAAGGGCAGTCAACTTGGAATAACAGAAGGCAGAGACTAAAGGTAAGCTCAGTGACTAGCTGCCGAATGCAGACCCCACAAACAAAAATGGTGCAATCACACCATTGATGGGGAAACAGCTCCACCTGGAGCAGAAACATCTGATTGCGACCAGTAAATCCACCACATAGTTTGTGAGCTCCACCCACCATGGCTGCAGCCTCTTGTATGTATGTACATACATACAACTTGCAATGTACAACTTGCAATGGTAAAACCCTGAGCGTTTCTACAGAAGCCAGCATCTGCAGTAAGCAAGATAACACAAATCTTCTTGAAAGTTCATTTAATTGACGCCAGAACTTTCTGTTTTAAGTTAATGAAACATAGGCTCAGAAAGGTGAAGCAGCCTGGAGTGGTAGGCAGGAAGCCTAAAGCTCTGTTTCAAAAAGGTCCTGTCTCAGAGCCCTACTGCTGTCATGGACACCATGGGCAAAGGTGGGCATCTCAGTTAGTTTCCTGCTGCTGTAAGAAACACCAGGACCAAAAGAATATTGGGGGAGGAAAAGGTTTATTTCAGTTCATAGTCCCATATCACCAAAGGAAGTCATGGGAGGCACTCAGGGAGAGGGCTGGAGGCAGGCACTGAAGCAGAAACCATGGAGGGATGCTTGCTTGGCAAGGCTTGCTCAGCTGGACTTTTTAAAAAATAATTTATTTATTATGTATACAGTGTTTTGCCTGTGTGTAGACCTACCTACATGCCAGAAGAGGGCACTAGATCTCATTATAGATGGTCGTGAGCCACCATGTGGTTGGTGGGAATTGAACTCGGGACCTTTGGAAGACCAGATGGTGCTCTTAACCTCTGAGCCATCTCTCCAGCCCTTCAACCCAAAGCCACCTGCCCATGAGATGGCACCACCCACAGTAGGCTGGGTCCTTCCATACCAATCCTCAATCAAGAAAATGCCCTACAGGCTTGCCCACCAGCCAATCTTATGGAGACTTTCCCTCAACTGTCATCCTTTCTCCTCACATATGTCTTGGGCTGGTGTGAAGTTGACAAAAACCAACCAGGCACACTTGTGGACCTTCAGAACCCAGACAGCATCTGGCTCCCTGGCACCCTCTTTTCAGGTAACAGCTTTTGTCTTTTATGTCTCCTCATAATTTTTCTTTTCTTTTCCTATTTAGTGCTAGGGACTGAATAGAGGGTTCAGATTTGCTGAGCACAGCCTCTCCTGATTAACTCTCATCACTTCATTTAAATAGTGCCCCCACCCCTGCAGTGCCCATGCTTATGTACAGGCATGCAGATGCCAGAGGAGATCAGGTGTCTCACATCACCCTCCAACCACAACAGCAAGCTCTCGGGTTCTGCTTGTCTCTGTTACGTGAGGGCTACAGGCACACACAGCCATGCTGTGGGTTTGTTTTCAGTTTAACTCTCTTCACCCATTGCCATCTTGATCAAATACCTAAATCCAGATGAACACAAAGCCTGATGCACTCCAGTTTCCTGTGCTGCAACCAACAGCCTGATGGAAAGTGTAGTCTCACCTCCGAACACCTAATCTTGAGAATGCCCACAGGCCATTTCCAGAGGCCTTTTCAGTGCCAGAGCAAAAGAGCCTTGTCTTAGTCAGGGTTACTATTTCTGTGATGAGATACTGCGACCAAAAGCAAGCTGGGGAGGAAAGGGTTCATTTCGCACACACATCCATATCACAGTTCATCATCAAAAGCAGTGAGGGCAGGAACCCAAGCAGGGCACAGACCTGGAGGCAGGAGCTGATGCAGGGGTGCTGCTAACTGCATTGCTCCCCGCGGCTTGCTCAGCCTGCTTTCTTATAGAGCCCAGGACCACCAGCCCAGGGACTGCACCACCCACAATGGGCTGGGCCCTCTCTCATCAATCATTAATTAAGAAAATGTTCTACAGGTTTGTGTATAGCCTAGTCATATGAAGGCATTTTTTTAATTAAGGTTCCCTCTTCTCAAATGACTTCAGCTTGTGTCAAGTTCACATGAAACTACCTGGCACAAGTGTTAAGTCAAAACTGACCGACTCGTTGGAAACCTTTGAACATGGGACTTTTAGTTTCTGCCTCTAAGGCATGTGGTGGCCATTTCACAAACTAGAAAGAATGGCAAATTCAAGGTGGAAAGTCGGCTAATCAGGAACCAGGAGAAGCCACCAATGTGGCTGAAAGGACCTCAAGTGCAAGTCACAAAGGACACTATTGAGGTCCTCATGAGCTCCAGGAGGTCCAGGTTTAAATGCAAGCTCGGGGGCCTGTGACATGGCTCAGCAGCAGGTACACTGGCTGCCAAGCCTGACGACCTACCTTGGGCCCCTGGGATCAACATGGTAGGAGAGAACTGACTCCTACACACTTGCCGCTGACCACCATATGCATGCCATGGCTCACATTCACACCCATGCACATGCACCCAAATAAATAAATAAAATAAAAAAGACAAGATGAATGTCTGTTCAGTGTGCCTCACACACACCTAAGTTACTTTCTTACTGAGTTCTTTTAAAGCAATCAGATTCAACACAGTTCAATTTAAAAAGCTGTTGAAAGTGGCCTACACAGCTGAGTCTCCATTCTGTGCTGGCTCACTAGCTTCTGTTTTCATTTCTGTTCTGTGGGAGTGCTCTCTGCTGTGTTTATAAGGAGAGGTGGGGAGCAGAGCTGGTGGAAAGGGAGAAAACAGACCTAGTGTAGGGGCTGAAAAGGAGAGCTGGAAAAGAAGAAGACAGACAGAGAGAGAGAGAGAGAGAGAGACGGACAGAGAGAGCACGAAGGCCAGCAGCAACATAGGCCACAGGCTCCCACCAGGAGTCAAGCCATCTCACCAGCCCCATGGCTAATCTTTATTCATGCTATGAAATAAAGGTCTAAAAAAATTTTTTTTGCATGTACAAATTCATGCCACCAATGTTAGTTTATTTTGAGACAGGGATTCACTCTGTAGCCCAAGCTGGCCTTTGGGATGACAGGGATGAGCTTCCCGATGACAAACACTTTCTCCACCACATGTCACACAGTTGGCTGTGTGTAAGAGTTCAAAGTTATGGACAAGCTCTGCAGTATTCATATACAGCATGTAAGGTGAGACACAGGGCTATGGCAGGGGTGGGGCATGGGGGTGGCGGGGTGGGAAGGGAGTGGAGAGGGTTGGCAGCCCTGTGGCTGTCTCAGCACTCTGCGTGTGCAGTGAAGCCACACTTCATCAGACATATGAGGGCCTGCAGGAAATGCACCAAGCAGAAACAAATGTGAGAGGTTAGTTCACGAGGTGGGCCTGGCTTTCTGCCACCTGAGGAGTGTGACCATTCTCGGAAGGAGTGCCACCACAGGAGTGTGACCATCCTCGGAAGGAGTGCCACCACAAAGCTGCTTTTCCTAGCTCAGGGTGTTGCAACTCCAATGACCATGTCCCTGGAGGTTTCTGGTGGTGGCTCTCAGCTGTGCTGGAGGAAGGTATACTCTGGGAGGGATCAGAGGTGTCTGATGGCAGAGCAAGGATGGATCCCTGGATTGGGTTGTCATTTTAGCTAAAAAATGACTCCAGTTTTACACCAGAGCTCTTCATACTTAGTCTGCCCTTCATGTGGTGGCAGGCTTACCCTTGTCATGCTGGGTGAGGGTGCAGGGCATTCCCGTGCACAGGCACCTGTCAGGTCTACATGCTGAGTCTTTTCGCCAGTCCCATGGCAGCTCATTTTGGTGTCACTGCCATCGGCTGCCTTCTAGCACTTTCCAGATAAGATAACCAAGACTCAGAGATGGCGCAGCCTCACAAGCACCAAAGAGAAAAGCCAAGACTCTGTTCTGGTTTATTTTGGCTCTAGAGCCTGGTGGAAAAGCTACAATGCACAGAGGAGAAGGGGAGGGAGAAAAGGAGAGAGGGAAAGAGGGAGGAAGGGAGGGGAGAGAGGGAAAGAGAGAGGAACTCAAACACGCTGTAAAACCAAAAAATGCAGATGGTGTAACACCTTTCAGGTGAATTCAATTATTTTCAGTGGAATTTGCCCAGTTGGATACAAAATAAATAGATCAGGGAAGGGGGGGGGGCTTTCTCTCTGACCACTGTCCTGGCCGTGTTTCCACCTGTGCTCAGTAAAACTAACTTTGGTGCCAAGATCAGATCACCTAAAGGGGAAGCTAAGATCCACTATGCCAAAGGTGTCCTGCAGCCCCGTCTGAAGCCCCACTGCTTGGCTGTTGCAGCTCCCTACAGGTTTGGCAAGGTTGCTAGAGCTTGGAGTTTGCATGCATAAAAACATGTTCCCAACTCCAGATCAATCCTGGATGCTGAAAAGAATCTTAATCACAGTCTGTGCCAAGATGGAGTTTAGCAACAGTGAGCCCCAGGCACACTACAGAGGTCTTTGTTTCAGATAACAGCTTCCGTACCCATCACTGGCTGCCTCTCATTATTGAACTGGAGCCACAGAGGGACCAAAGAGCTAAGCTGGAAGGCAGCCAGCATCATCCTCAGTAAAGTATTGCAGGATGCAGCTAACTCTCGAGACGTATCGAGCATTGTTTCCTGAGTTTGATGATTCTTTCTAATTTCCTGTTTAGAGGGTAAACAAACTTTCATTTTAATAAAAAGTGGAAAGAGAAAGAAAGCCAGCATGGGTAAGTGTCTCCTGTACCCAGAACCCTGCTGGTGCCTAATAAAGGCAACCTATACGTGATTTTCGGGGCCTGTTATTAGGCTGTCCTCATTTATAGGCAGAAAACATCAGGTTCAGAGGAGATGAGACACTTAGCCAAGGGGAAGGCAGACAGCATGAGGGTGTAGTCAGACCCTCCTAACTTTCAGGTCCTCCCTCTGGATGGAGAGCCTACCACGACCTCATGGCCTGGCTTGTGCCTACTACCTTAGGCCGTAGCAAGAGCAAGCACTTCCTTGCTGGCTCTGATCCCAGTGTGCTCTGCACAGTCTGTGTTCCAGAAGCACCTGCTTGGCTGAAGAAGATGGACAGTGTGACTATGTCACAAATAACAGCAGCAGACACAATTTTCCTGTCACCACCTAGCTGAGGGCCACAGAAACTGAGTGGAGGGAGATGAAGGAAGCTTTTTCCTAGGCTACACCTCAGGTAATGCCTTCTTGCTCAACTTCCTCTAAGCAGCAGTTCATCTCCCAGGGCATAAGGGTTGAACATCCTTGAACGCCCCCCCCCCTTGCAAAAAGAGACCTTATTAGAAACTAGAAGGCCTGGGGGCAGAAAGATGGCTCAGTGGTTAAGAGCACATACTGCTCTTCGTGAGGACAGAAGTTCAGTTCCCAGCGCTCACAGCAAGCTGCTTACAACTGCCTGTAACCCCAGCTCCAGGGGCATATGACACTCTGACCTCTGTGGGAACTTGTATTCATGGGCATATACCACCCACTACACACAAATACACATAGATAAAGTAATAAAAATAAACCTTAAAAAAAAAATAGGAGGCTGAAGACTGAGAGAGGGGCACCAAAAGCCTGAACGGATGGGCAAGACCAGTGGCTGAAGCTTTGGGCTCCCTCTCTCCCTTACCTCACTCAGAGGACTCCCAAGGCCAGCCTTTTCTAGTTCCCTGCTCTAGTTTTGATCTTCCGCAAAGAGGAAAAAGGAAGAACTCAAGAACCCCAGAGAACCATGAACTTCCAAATGCAGACCTGGAGAAGGGCACACACACCTAGGCGCATGTGCTCAGGGGCTTCTGCTCCCCTGTACTTCAGAGTTCGGAGTATACTCCTCAAAGACAGAAACACTAGCTGCTTAGTCCACAAGATGAAACATGGTCTGGATGTTTGGGTTGTTTTGCTGCAGGATCTTTCTGAGGCATTCGGGCAAAGGTTGTCAGATTACAGGCATCTAAGTTCTGTCAGTCAGGCTCTTTCAGGGACCTACAGGTCAACTTTCTTGTGTGTCAGGAGAGTCCTATACATTTTATAAAGCCTGGATGGGCCTCTGTCAAAGCCTTGTAGAGCTCAGCCATCACCCAGGGGCCAGGAAAAGACAACTACCATGGCCAACTGTCATGGTCAATGTGGCTGGACGTGGAGTCACCTAGGAGACACACCTCTGGGCATGTCACGAGGGAGTTTCTAGAGTAGTTTAACTGAAGAGGGAAGACCCATTTTGAATGAGGGCAGCACCCTCCCAAGGGCTGGAGTCCTAGACAAAATAAAAAGGAAAAAGAAGGGGTAAGCTGAACACCAGCATTCACCTCTTGTAAGAGACACGGCTTAGAGAAAGCACTGGAGGAACCAGAATTATCCAACTCACTGGTTTTGTTTGTTTCTTCAAGGGAAGGATATGATACCTTTTCACCTAGAAGGCTGGAGTGCTCTAACAACCTGGTCATCTTTTGATGTTCTGTGGAGCCAGGCTTCACCTGAATCCCCCCAAGTCCTGAGCACTGGTTAGGCTCTAATCCTGAGCTTTGTCTCTCAGTGACTAGAACCCATCTTGCTTGTTATGAACCCTTCCTCCTAGACCCTTACTGAGCTCTGCTCTTCTCAGTCAATAAAACTCGTGCTTATCGTAAAGGCCACAGGCACTTTGCTATAGATTCGTACTTCACAAGGGAGTTTCTATGCAGCCATCTTTGAAGCTTTGCTGCAGTAACTGTACATGGAGACTTTCCCCCAAAGTTTTATTGTCCTTAAGTGAGCAAGAACAATAAACTACAAGGTCAGACTCTGGAAGCTTTTAACTCAATGCCTGTTAAAATGGTGCTAAACTGAGTTTCATTCCTCACCTCAAGTGGATGTTTCCTTGCTGGCTGTGAGGCCTGGCCTGCAGGGAACCCCACAGTCTCTCTTGCTTCCTAATTGTGGACACAAGGTGGCATGTGGCCTCATGCTCCTGTGGCCACACCCTCTTCACTGTATTGGACTGTGATCTAAAACAAAGCCTTCTCTTAACTTGCTTCTGGCAGATATTTGGTCATCAAAATGGAAGAGTAATGAACACAGCTAAACTTCCATTCTTACCTCTTATTTTTTCAGAGTGTATGATGCACATGTGTGCAGGTGTACATACATGTATGTGCAAGACTCTGAATGGGAGCAGATGTTGACATTCAGTGTCTTCCTTAATCATTGTACTAGGAATATGGAGTCTGGCCCTGGGGCTTATGCGACAAGTGTTTTATCCACTGAGCCACCCCTCCCACCTACTATGTGCCCCAAGAACCTTGAACAACTCACCTGCCCCATCCCCAATCGCTGGGATTGTAAGCAGTGCCATCATGCCTGGCTATCATTCTCTTAATAAAAAATGCAGGTTGGTAGGAAATGGAGGGGATGGAAAAGTTGTCTGCCAAAAAACACTGACCAAAAAGCACACACTATACCAATCTGTTTCCAGAAAGTTCAAAGTATGACAAAAGCCTCCTGTGAGTCAGGAGCAGGTCTCTCTGTTGGCAAGGGTATCAGGAGAGATGCTCATATGCACATTGGTGTGTGTGTGTGTGTGTGTTCATTTTGTGAGTGCTTTGGGTCATTATCTGGATGCTTTATACACTAATACAATCTTTTGAGGAAGGAAAAAATCACTCTCTTCAAAGACAAAGCAGCTTTACTTGCCGCCTGCTTGTGGTATCTACCCCAGTGTATTGGGCCAGAGACTAAAAAACCTAAACGTTTAAAAAAAAAAAAAGCCACCCAAAGAGCCTGCCTCTCACATCAAGTGGTTTTTCACGGTTCTCAAGTCCTGCGCCAAGCTTCTTCAGCTATCACGTTAAGCTGATTTCAGTAGGGGACTAATCAAGCTGCTCAGTGTCCCTCGAAAATATCTGAATGGGGCCAATTTGTTTGTGGACCCACAGGGAGGGACAGAGCAAGCCCGTGGCCTCTCAGGTCCAATTTAGGACAGCAGAGAAGTCAAGGAATATTCTCCACCATTACCCAATGATGCTTGGGAGGTGCTGAGGGTGGGGCGGGAGCTTTCCAGGCATCTCACGCCACAGGATCACATTAATAAGCACTCTCCTTGGGGCACTGAGAAAATGAGCCAGAACTTCACAGGTCATTCTTTACAAGCAAGATACACAAAGGGACTCAGCCAGCTCTCCTCCAACAGGAAACCATTTGTCTCTAGAGGAGGGAGGAGGAGGGAGAGGAGAGGAAGAGGAGGAGGGGGGAGGAGAGAAGGAGGGGAAGAAGGGAAGGAAGGGTAAGAAGGGGAGGAGAAGCAGGAAGGATGCAGAGTCTGCTATCAGGCCCAGCTCCCTAATCAAAACACAGTTGCACAAATAGAGTCCTCTCCACTTGAGAAAAAGAAAAAATTTTTTTTGTTTAAATGGAAACTGAACAACTCTGATTAATTTTAAAGTTCTTCCTCTGCTTTCCGTTTTAGAACGTAGCTAAAAATAAAGGCTTAAAACTTGAAATAAGAAAGCAACACACACACACACACACACACACACACACACACACACACACACACACACACACAGAGCTTTTACCATATACGGTGGCATTATTCTTCAGCCTTTGAAAGGCCAAGTGAAGAGATGGCCAACAACTAAAATAACCCTTCAGACAACTGCAGGGGAAGGAAAGCTGGAAGGCTTGGTGAATGGCAGGCAATTGCCAGGCTCGCTCCTTGGGGATGAATGCCCACTGAGCGATGAGTTGCCATAGCTCTGGGAAACACGGGCACATGCACTCAGCACAGGCAGCCCTCTAGGGAGGGTTTTTGCCCCCTGGCCTCAGCACTGAGAAAGCAACAGAGGCTGCAATTTAACTTAAAGGAAGAAACCAGTGCAAGGACATGACTGAAAATTTAACTAAGCTTCTTCTCAGCATGAAATTTGAAAGAGAGATGAGGACCCGGCTCCAGGGCAGGAAAAGAGGCAGGCGGGATGACCTGGAGAAGATGTAGATGAGGGCAGCCCAGGGCAGCCCAAAGGTCAGCAACCTTGTGTGTGGTGGGGGAGAGGTGAGTACCGTGTTGCTGGTCTCCTGGGAGTGCGTCTACGGAAAAAGCCTGCCATGTTCAGGTCATACAAATGCCACACTTGGGGGCGGGGATTGAAAGGAAGCCACCTTTCCTGGGGTTCCATAGTTTCCAAAGCTGACACAGGTATTCTTGGGTCATTGCTAAAGCACCTACTTTCCTGACACAAACAGGCACAGGGGGTGGGTGACTATCGGTGGCTGGGCGCTTGCTTGGTGTGCACGATGCCCTGGTTTCATCCCAGGTCCAAACAAATAAATCTGTCAGGCAGGATATGCACTGAAGGGACACCTCCCAGTTATGTGTTGGAATGCACGGGACTGGAAAAGAGCTCCTCAAATGTGACACTAAAACTGCCCTCATTTCCCTGAAAGACAGCATACAGACTGAGAGACCAGGGCCTGCCAGGCTCATCCCACAGACTCAGGCATGGATCCTGTAAGCTGTGTTGTGAAAAGGCCCTGCTTCTGGGTGACGTGGCTAGCAGTCTGCCCGTGCTTGCCCAGAAAGGCTTCCTGCCGGGCACTGGGCACTGAAGGCTAGCCAGCTAATCCACACTCCAGCCTGCTGGGCTGGCATCTACCAGCCTGGTCTCCATGCCTACCAGGGAGCTCAGCATGATTTGTCGACAGGAAAACAAGGACCTGAGAAGTTCTGACACTGAGCCACGGAAAGCTGCACAAATCAGGGCTGAGACTGAACCTGGCTGGACAATGCCCGGCTGTCCCAAGGCCCGCCGCTTCTTTTTCCACTGCATGGGAGAGCCTGGTGAGCAGCCTCAGCGCATGAAGGCGAGGGAGTCCCATGGCTCCATTTCCTCCCACAGTGTTCCCAGAACCCAACATTCTCCAGGTCCTAAGGGCCCTCTGAGGCCCCAGTTGCAGGATTTGTGCTGGTGGAAGGTCGAGGGGCTCCACCTTCCCCTCCACTAGAGCATTGGGGCAGGACCACAACTTTATTTCCGACTCACTCACCTGGTGAGGCACAAGCCCTAGGGAGGTGGGTGGTTCATTCATGCGGTCGTCACTGCTGCTGGCGATGGCGTAGCCCCTGCAAGAGGGAAGCAGAAAGGCTCTCAGCTCCTGAGTGTTCATTGGGGAGCACATGGGAGAACATCTGGGGGTACTGGAAAGAGTTAGGAGAACCAAATGCCCTTTTCTGGGCTTCATTAGCTAGCGGGAAACTCATTTCCATGGGAGGGAGAGAAAGGCAGTCATTAAAAAGAAAGTGGGCGCCCCAGAGTAGGAACAATGAGAGCAAGCTTGTGAAGAGTGCCAACTGGCTAACTTCTCCTCTGTGCTTTGGGTACATCAGCTGTGAACAGGAGGAGAACAGCTACATGATAAATCAGGGGCGTGCGAGATAAACTGCTAAGTGCAAAGCTTGCCTCTCTTCCCTTCCTTCCTTCCCTCCCTCCCTTTCCCACTCTATCCTTTCAGAAGCTCTCACTACACTGAGAATGGCAACCAGCCTTAACTCCTGGCTTGGGCTGTCCTCCACCTCAGCCTTCTGGCAGCTGGGAGTGGGGTGTGTGTCCCCACACCTTTCTCTAACCTGCCATAAACATGGAGGAAGGAGGAATAAAAGGAATCAACTGGGCTGGAGAAGCAATGGCTCCTCCTGAGGAGGGAGATGCTCATTTATGACCCAGCAGAACCTGTTACCAGGGCAAAGCGGACAAGGGGTTGGGATCAAGAAGGTATAGAGTCATCTCTCATGAATATTACTTCCTACCAAGTAAGAAACTTGGATGGCAGAGAAGGTGAAGGCAGGGGACGGACATAGCTGCTCCTTCCCCTTCACGCCTTGTCTGCTAGCCACTGCAGCCCTCTGAGTCACACAACAAACACAAGACTGTTGGGGCCTTCTGCATTGCCTTTCTTGGAATTCAACTTGGATCAGCAATAAGTATTTTCTAAATTCGATTCTCCCCTGCACCACAAATGGCACAGATAACACAGCACTCCAAAGTGGAGTGCAGCAACATTGGGGCAGCCAAGCCTGGCTGCTGCTCACTAGCCCTGTGAGTCCTAGTCACCAAGTCCAGCTCCCCTCTGGCCCCATCCCCAGAAATGGGATTAATGAGCCTGATGGCATGAACTTGTAATGCCCACTGAGCAATGAGTTGCCATAGCTCTGGGAAACACGGGCACATGCACTCAGCACAGGCATGTTTAGTCTCCTCTTGACCTCTCACAAATTTATCCAGAGAAGCAACAGGCCCAGCTGAAAGAGCTAGGTTCCTTAGCATTCCTTGCTAGGTAAATCACAGGATGCGTTTTCTGGAAAGGCTCTTTTCTGGAAAGGGACAGTTCACGCTTCTGCAGCACCATGGCAGCTGTTGGCAAAAAGGGGCCCATGTAGAGAGTGGCTGACCCATTTTCCAAGGTTGCTGTGATAGGAAAGCATGGCTGCACTCCATGTTAGAAGCACAGGAAACTGGTCTTGGGATTCTGCAACCGAAACAGCACCGAGTGGCCTAAAGGGCTGTGTGCTGGATGTGAGCCTGCTGGGTCTGCAGAATGGGGAAGCTGCACTTAGAAAGCACAAGCTAATAACTGCAAGGGCGTGCTAAAGTCAAGACAGCTGGCAGACCTGTGCTTTGCCTGCTATGGGTTGCCATGACTGAGAACTGCAACAGGCAGGTAAGATCTATGCTCAGGACCAAGAGGGAAGGTCCTAGGCCTGCACAGCAACATTGGAAGTCATGCTCTGAGAGGTACGGTGACCTAAGAGAAGAGGTTACTTGGTGCATTCCAGACAACACTGGGAAGACAGGGAAGGCCAGCTGATGCACTCATCCTCTCCAGGGTATCACTAGGAAATGATCATACTGGAGAAGCCAGGCTAGAACTAGAGATAGTCATGGGCTTTGTGGTGAGGGCTGCAGTTCTGCAGAAGCCACTGGTGACAAGACAGGTGCTAAGGTTGAACAGGGGGATGAACATGGCCACCAATCAAGAATCTACTTAAAGTTAGATTTCAATAGTGACAACTGTGTTATTGATGACACTTGCCCCTGGACATTCCTTTACAATTTGGCAACCGATGAGGGACACTGATGTGACCTATGACCTTCCGTATGGATTTGGTCCATTCTATAGTTAAAAGGTGTGGTTTTGTTTTAGGCTATAGTCATGTGGAAGAAACCGATGTGACCTTTGATCTTCTGTTTGGATTTTGTTCCTTCTTTAGTTAAAAGGTACAGTTTTGTTTTACATTATAGTCATGTGGAAATGCTCCCTAGAGAAAAGTAACAAAGGGGCCTTCCCGCTAACTGCTGAGCTAGCACCAACTGATGGGTTCTGGGAGGGGAAGGCATAGTACATGGTTGTGAACTACTGCTGAGCCCAGCAGGCTCCAGTGTATAGCTCAAAACCCATGGCCACACAGCTGGCCCCGGTCAAACTCACTGGATCACAAAACAAGGCAAAAGTGTTTGTGTGAGGGGGATATTTGTAGGGTAGAAGCAGGAGACAGGAGTGGTGGCAGGGAGAGTAATCATCACGATAACCATGTAATATACGCATATGAAATCACCCAGGAACAAATATACTGAAAAAAAAAAAAAGGAAAGAGAGAAATTGATGGAGATTGTCTCAATCCCCAGTGGCGTTTAGTTTGTTACTAAAATGAGTGTTTGCTTGCCCATGAGTAGGCACTGTCACACAAGTGTGATACTGAAGAGCAGCATCTTGTGCCCACAGGTGAGGGAGGCCGAGTGGCATATGCTGAGCCTCTGGACCAGCCCTGGACTATGGGCTTTGAACTTTATTTGGACAGTTTCCTGGATTCAGACCTCAGCCACAGGCAGCTGATATAGTTCCTAATGCCAGTGACACCTTCCACAGTGTATACGTTATATACACAGTATACACAGAATATACAGTATACACATTCTCAACATCTAGGGCTAAGAAAGCCACAACAGACTAACAGAAGTGATGTGTGAAAGACCAAATGCCCCTGCCAAAGTCTTCCCTCTCCCTTATCAGCTACTCAAATCCTCACAAGAATCCCAGAGGGCACGGGGCATACCCAGGGATCACATGATGAGTCCTTTTGGGCCAAAGAATTGGACTAGGTTTTTGTTTGTTTGTTTGTCAGAAAGGTGGAGAAGAGGCCGAGTAAGGCCAAGGGAGCCCGAGAGAGACAGTGCCCATCCATTACCAACAAGTGCTCAGTTCATACGTTCATCTGTAGGCTCCAAACTCACCCCTCTGGATGCTGCAGGACAGAGACCATCAGCTCCACAGCCAGGGCACCTGCAATCACAGCCAGGCCTGGGCGGCTCACTGTGCACTGCTGGTCTAGAGTCCGGTCTCTGGTTGACTAAAGAGAAACAACCATGGACATGTATAGAATATTCTAGTCCAGGCAGCCCTAGGTGAACCTAAAACTCCCCATGATAAAACTTTAAAGTAGCCGACAAAGGACAGCCAGCCTCACCCTACCTTGTCTTGGGAGGGTCAAAATAAACGAAACAGTATGTAATTAAATGAGGGGCTATGCTGAACAGGATGCTCACTGGAAAGAGACAGAGATGGGGACATTAGCCAGCAGTGGCATGACCTCGTGGTGGCTCTGCACCCAGTGCTTCTCTAGGGGAATCCATCACCTTTCTTGTTCACGGCAGATGAGGTGGACTCACAAGAACAATTGTGAGCACTCAGTGATCCTTTCCTGTCATTCTCCCTAAAGTAAGGGCTCAGAGTGACCCTGAGTAAGGCAGAAGCCACAGTCTCTACCCTGCTGTCCTCCGCTCTGTGCACTGCCTCGTCACCCTGACTGTGGTCCGAGGACTTAACTGCAAAACGGCAAGCATTTGTTAGCACCTGGCTCCACACATACAAGCTGTTACTGGGTCAATCCCACAAATTCTATCCTTCCAAATGGGGGCAAATCCTGGGTTATGTGATGCTATAAAAATTCCAAGTAATAAAAAGACATGGCTGGCTGTCCTGCTTGGGGGCTCAGCCCTGCTTGATGGCAACCACTGACCAATAGGACAAGCTGCATGTTCTAGCACTTGATGAAGATCATTAAGCCTCCTTCCTCACACAAGAGGAAATGGAAGCTTTTCTGTGGTGGGGGAAGGTAAAGCCAGTTGCCCCAGAGAGCACACTGGGTTTTAGAATAGCAGAAGGGGAAAAGCACCATTCAGAGCAGACATCTGCCTCTGACCGCTGAGCAATGCCTGCTCCTGCAGGCTCACTAGGCTGGAGGCACTCCTGGCTGCCTCCCATTCCACCTGCTCAACACTGAGCATGCTCAGGAGGGCAGGTGAGCTTCCTCTTTTAGATTATCAGATAAAATACACGAGGCACAATTTCAGACAAATGACAATTTTTTTTTTTACTCTAAGCAGCTTTTGAATACCATAAAAGGCATACTTATATACTTAAAACCAAAATGAACAATTGCTGTCTTCCTGGAATTCAGTTTCCAGATGGTGTCACAGGCCTGTGCCCTGCTCTGTTCTGCAAAGTCACAGAGAACACAAGGCCTTCTGGTTTATGAAGAAGCCAGCATAAGGCCTGGACCAGAACCTGGGGCTTTAGTCTCCTCAGGTCTGGGGCTCTTTCTAGCGTGAGTGTAAGGCAACAAGAGATCAGTCTTTGCAGAAGCTTCCCCACTCAGCTTGGGTCACACAGCCATGGCTACATTTGTGCAGTGACTGTGGCTCAGCCAACCAAAGCTCATGGTAGGACAATGCCACCCCATCCCCTACGAGAGAACGCTCTTTACTAGACAATCTTTAAACACCACTGGGAGGGCAGGAAAAGAGAACTCGACTTACATCTCCAGGAGCCACCACGTCATTGCAGAAGTAGCAGCCAAGCTTGTACCCAGGGATGTTGGCAAAAAGTGAGGAGCCCAGGTCAGCAGGTGGCACAAGGTGGCTTGGGCACAGGTCCCCAGCTCCCTGCTGTTTGGGTTTCTTCAGACCGTGTCTCATGACAACAAAGGTGTCAAACCCCAAGGCAGCATTGATGACCAGCTGTTAGAATGGAAGGAATAAAAGGGAATGAGGACAAACACACCTCAGGCCAAGGCTAAGTTCATACCTGGCTACCTTTACATTGCTTTCTTTTTTCATGTGAGTGTAACTAGACTTTAATAGCCAATTGAAACCTGCAAGAGACTTGATCAGCTGGTCATATAAACATCTCATTTAAAGCCCCTTACAAACATTGCCTGTCTATAGACAAGGATACCAAAGGTCAGAGTTCCATCTCTGTCTCAGGGTCAAGAAGCTGATAGGAGGGAGGTATGGACAGCAGTTGGTGGCTGCCTAGACCACTCTACCCTTTTAGTTCTTTAGAAAGTTTTAATGAGACACATATTGTAAACCATGATTTGCCCACCCATGGGTTTTGTTTTGGTTAGGTTTTTGTTTGTTTGGAGACAGGGTTTCTCTGTGTAGCTTTGGCCATCCTGGAACTTACTCTGTAGACCAGGCTGGCCTCGAACTGAGAGATCCACCAGCCTCTGCTTCTTGAGTGCTGGGATTAAAGGTGTGTGCCGCCACCATGTGGTAACCACATGGATTTTTAAGAGGGGAGTTCTTTTGTACTATAAGAACCCCCTTGGTTATGATTTAAGTTGTTCTCCTAAAGCTTTGGTCACATACAAAATTTGAAAGAGTAAAAAACAAAACAAAACAAACAAACAGCATGCTGGAAACTTCCCTTCCTTTCTTGTCCTTTGTTTCATACACAATAAAAAGATGATACATAAAAAAAAAAAAAAATGAAGATGATACATGACAGATGATAGACAGATGATGGGTAGATGGTGGTAGAGGCAGACATGCATGTTTTTATATATAAATGTAACATATAAGATTCATATACCATTTTATCTTATAATATGGCATTTTAAAAAATTATCATTCTTTGGAAACCTCCATGAGCATGGCTGCATACTTAGTTAAGCATCCTATATCACAGGCCTTGAGTTTCACATAGACTAACAGGATCTGCAAGGATTGCTAGGAAAATGGTAAGCACACACATGCTAGGTGACAGTATGAGGGGAAAAAAAGGCTACAAGGCCACACAGGTCACCCTCCTTCCTGGGGGAAGGTGGGCTTTCTCAGGTGGCTCACTAAGCTCTACACAGAGGTAACAGGAGGCATACTCCACCTTCCGCTTGCTGGCTGCAATGACAGCAGGAAGCCACCGGCTCTCCCTGGTGTCCATTAGCAGGAAGATGACATCATGGCTCTCAATGAGCTCCTCCAGCTGCTCCACGTCTCTATGGGCCTGCTCCAGCGTGAAGTTAGAGAAGTTCACAGGGTGTCCTGGCATGGGGATGCTCATGTTGAAGCCTCTGGCGTTCTAGGGAAGCAATGGCCATACTCACATCACTTACAACCAAGAATTTCTCTGTGCACAGTGCTACTGCTCTTTCCTTCAAATACCTAAGCCCTGCTCTCCATCTTCTCCACTTTCTTGAGCCATTGTGTGTGTGTATGTGTGTATTAGTCTATCTTTGTATCTGTGTGTATATGTGTCTCTGTGTGTGTATATGTGTCTGTGTGCATTTGTGTATACTTGTCTGTGTATGTGTACCTGTGTCTCTGTGTGTGTCTGTCTGTTTGTGTGTGTCTATGTGTGTGTCTGTGATGGAGTATGTATGTGTGTGTGTGTGTGTGTGTGTGTGTGTGTGTGTTGCTGAGGATGAAGCTCAGAGCCATCCACAGGTGCAACACAACCAGGTATGCTCACTTTCCACAGAATGCAAAGAATCACAAGCTGTACCTCAATCCTCCACATGCCACTGGCCACAGGCAAGTGTGAAAACATTGGCTTTCCCAGAGTTGTCAATACAATGACAGGAAAGACAGCTGGGAGTGTGGTGCAACTCAGAAACTAAGTGGCAGAACTCAGATTCAAAGCAACACCTGCACAAGCCTATGGGAGGTTCACAGTCCTCTCCAGTGACAGACTGGACTGTTCTCCCAGCTGTGCAAGCCTGTGTACCCTAGGGTAGAATGACAGATCTGTGCCTTCTTCCGCAGGACTTTCAGGCCTTCTACCGGGAAGACAGAGTAAAGTGACCAATGCCACTGAGCCTGCGCTTGGCACTTACTTAATGTCTCAAAGTAGGGCTGTGGCTACCCAACACATAGCTGGGTACACAGTGGACCCTCAGTCAGTGCTATGGAATTCCACTCAATAAATGATGCTCCTGAGGGACGCTTGTGAAATAAAACCATCAACAATAGGAGGCTTTGGTAACAGATAATTTAATACTGAAAGACTAAAGGAGGAAACTTCTGGAAGGCAGGCTTCTCCACGGCTAGGGCTGAGGGTGCTGCGCCTAGCACTGTAAGAGCAAGCAGAAACCTCAAAGATCACCAATGTGATTCCTGTCAGATAAAATGATCATGTATTCAGTGGGCAGACTCTCTTGCTGAATATCTTTTTAAAAATCTCAAAACCTTTGGGAGGCAGATCACTCTGAGTTCAAAGCCAGCCTGGTCTACAAAATGAGTCCAGGACAACCAAGGTTACACAGAGAAACCCTGTCTCAAAAACCCCAAAAACAAAAATTAAAAAAAAAGAATCTCAAAACTTATTTTTATTCAAGAGAGTTGAGTGTGCTGGTTAGTTTTTGTCCATTTGACACAAACTCAAGTCATCTGGGAAGAAGGACCCGCAACTGAGGAGCTGCCTCCATCAGACCAGCCCGTGGGCATGTTTCAGGCCGTTTTCTTGCTTGATGGTTGATGTGGGAGGGCCCATCCTGCTGTGGGTGCACAAGGAAGTGGGCTGAGCAAGCCATGGAGAGCATCCCTCCATGACTCCTGCCTCTGCTCCTGCTTGAGTTCCTGACTTCACTCAGGGATGGACAGTGATCAGGCTGTGTGAGCCACATAAGTCCTTTCCTGCCAGTGGTTCTGGTCAGGGTTTCATCACAGGTTAAAAAAAAAAAAGCAAAGTAGGGTGGTAAGTGACTTGTCTCTCATCTGCTGTTTCTAAAGTATTATAAGTGTGCCTCAAAAATAGCAGGAGATACAGCCAAGGATTCACCTTTCAACCGGTCTTCTCTTACCTAGACTTCCTGTTAGTACAATTTCACAAGTGGTACTAAATAGCCAGTGGGTAGTGCGGTGACAGATGAAAACTAATACCTACATCTGCCCCATGAGAAATCCCTTGATAGCCAGGCAGGGTGAAAACACAGAGCTCCAAAAGACACTACTTCCTCACTTGATCTCTCCTGGGATGGATGAGAGGCGCTTGCTGTGCAGGCCTGGGGATGGCAGCTTCAAGCACACCAGGCAAACACTTGCCCACCTGGCTACAGCCCGGCTCTAGCTGCGTTTCAGTTTTCTTTGTTCTGTTTTGTATACATGTGTATGTGTGTTGACAGGTGTGCGGGACTGCCATGCCTATGTGCAGATGCACACGTACCATGGTGAATATGTAAGTCAGAGGACAGCCTCAGATGATGGTCCTCACCTTCCACCTTGTTTGAGCAGGGTCTTTTGATTGTGGTTGTTTACTGCTGCATAGGCCAGATTAGCCAGCTGGCCGGCTTCTGAGGACTCTCCCGCTCTGCCTCCTTTCTCACCGTGGGAGCACCCAGATCACACACATACACTTCCATGCCAGGCTTCATGCTCACATAGCAAGTGCTGTAGCCAATGACCCCACCCCCAACATCTTTGCAGTGTTTTTTAAAAGGCTCACGGAGATGAGGCAGCAGGCTTGGTCATATGACTGTCTGGTGGGAAGTAACACGTCTGATTGTCAGTCACCAAAGCTACAGAGCCTCGTTCCCCTGAACCCCTAGGGCTTAAACATGGATGTTTCCCCCGCCCCCCAATCCATCAACTTACCACCCCAGGAAATATTTTCTGGAGCCGCTCTGCTGCAGCCAGGGCCTTGGGCTTGCCGCCCACCAGACAATCTTCAAACTCATACAGAGGTTGCCTCACGGGGTTGGAGTAGGAGATCTTGGCGTTGTCCACAAATGTGATGTGTCTGACGCCCCAGCCCTACATGGAAATGGGAGACCATGGCATGCTCCTGACAAGGACATGTTCCTAAAAGTCTCTAGGAAGGGGTTTGCTTACGAGCAGTGGAGAAGTACAACATAAAATTAAAATATAGGAAACTGCAGAAAGTGCAGACTCAGTTTCTGATCACTAAAATGTCAACTTCTTTTTTAAAAGCGAAATAAAAAGTCTAGAGCCTCACAATTATTAGAGTAGGAAATGTCAGAATAACTCTCACTCACAAGGTGTTATTTTTGATAGTGCCACTAGAGGGAGAATGCAAGTGGATGCTAGAAGAATTCTGCTGTGTTGGTTCAAGGTTGGCAAGGAATCCCTTAAGCCTTTGGTTTCTCTTAATGAGTAATAAATATCAACTCCTCTGGATACACATTTTTAAAAGAATTTTTATTCTAATTAATTATGTATTTATTTTTATTTTTGGTTTTTCTTTTTTTCTTTTTTTCTTTTTTTTTTTTTTTTTGGTTTTTCAAGACAGGGGTTCTCTGTGTAGCCTTGGCCATCCTGGACTCACTTTGTAGACCAGGCTGGCCTCGAACTCACATCGATCCGCCTGCCTCTGCCTCCCGAGTGCTGGGATTAAAGTCATGCGCCACCACACCCGGCTTATTTTTGGTTTTTCAAGACAGGATTTCTCTGTGTAGCCCTGACAGACCTGGAACTCACTCTGTAGACCAGCCTGGCCTTAAACTCACAGAGATTCACCTGCCTCTGCTTCCCAAGTACTGGGATTAAAGTCATGTGCCACCACCGCCTGGCTGGAAGCTCATTTTGAATCTCAATTAAGTCTTCAGAAAAAATTTCTTGCTTGCCATCCCATGTGAAACAATGCAGAACACTCTTAGAGTAGTTCTTCACACTGGAGGAAACTTACTTATAACCGGGCACTATAAGACGAGTCTGTGATTACATGCAAGTTATCATGATGTCTTGGACATTTGCATAGACAAGAACATTCAGAAAAGCTCTGCATTTAAAGATGTGTCTTATGCATAGTATTTTGCCTCCATGTATTTAAGTACATACATGTAATGCCTGAGGGGGGCCAGAAGAGGGGATTAGATCCCCTGGATGTGAGCTGCCAGGTGGTGCAGGGAATTGAACCCAGGTTCCCCCCAAGAGCAGCCACCAGTCTTAAGCTCTGAGCCATATCTCCAGCCCCTATATTTCCTCACAGCTTATAGGGCCACATAGCTTTAAAGTTGGACAAATAAGCGACAAAGGAAACTTTTTATAAATAGCAGGCTCTGAACTAGTTTTTGTAAATATAAATGACCCGGTAAGTGACCAGGCCTGTTGAAAGGCCTCTGTTTCCTTCAGCCAGGACAACTGCTGCCATCAATGATGACATCCTCATGGATGAAACCTGACTACTTGTGGGAAGGGAACTGGAGCTGTGGCGGGAGAGGCATTCCCTGCTTCTGCCTCACCATGGTTACAGAATGCTCTTACAACTACAAAGATGCTGAGGAGAGCAAAAAGGAATGGGAGGGAGGCACCAGGGAATCTGGGAGAGGAGAGGCAGATCTTGACAGGGGCCACGAGGCCCCCAAACTCACCATCAATGTCCTAGCCACATTACACCCCAAGGTACCAGCTCCCAGCAGCAGGCATTTGACGGACATGACCTTTTCCAAGTCCAAGGTGGGGACCAATCGCCAACACATCAGCTTGAGATTCAGATCCACGGATGACTCAGCCAGCCTGGAACACAAGATGGGTGTGCTGGTGAGCCACTCACTCGAGCTCATGTCTAACAGAGACATGGTCCACGGGAGGAACAAGATGGGAGGAACTGGGCCATCAACATCACAGTAAGAATAAGGCGAAGTCGCAACAGAGGAATATCAAATGGCTGAGAAACACTTAAAGAAATGCTCAACCTCCTTAGTCATCAGGGAAATGCAAATCAAAACAACTCTGAGATTCCAGCTTACACCCATCAGAATGGCTAAGATCAAAAATTCAAGCGACACCATATGCTGGTGAGGATGTGGGGAGAGAGGAACACTCCTTCATTGCTGGTGGGAATGCAAACTAGTACAGCCACTTTGGAAATCTATCTGGTGCTAGCTCAGAAAAATGGGAATAGGGCTTCCTCAAGACCCAGCTATTCCACTCCTTGGAATATACCCAGAAGATGCTCTAGCACACAACAAGAAAATTTGCTCAACCATGTTCATAGCAGCCTTATTCATAATAGCCAGAACATGGAAACAGCCTAAGTGTCCCTCAGTAGAAGAATGGATAAAGAAACTGTGGTACATATACACTATGGAATACTACCCAGCTATTAAAAAGAAAGAATTCCCGAAATTTGTGGATAAATGGATTGAGCTAGAAATGATCATAATGAGTGAGTTAACCCAGAAGCAGAAAGACTCAAATGGTATATACTCACTTATATCTGCATACTAGCCCAAGGGGCATGTCCCACGAAAGCCTTCACTTACCAGGAAACTGGGACAGAGGGGAGGACATCCTATTGGGACTCTAGATGAGAGAAGCATGGGAGAATAGCAAAGTAGAAGGATCCAGAGGGTCCTAGAAACCTACAAGTAGAACATTATGATAGGCAGATTTGGGCCCAGGGGTCCCACTCAAACTAAGGTACCAGCCAAGGATAATACAGGCCGTAAACTTTAAACCCCTACCCAGATCTAGCCAATGGTCAGAACATTCTCCACAGTTGAGTGGAGAGTGGGATATGACTTTCTCACGTACTCTGGTGCCTCACATTTGACCATGTCCCCTGGAGGGGGAGACCTGGTGGCACTCAGAAGAAGGACAGCAGGTTGCCAAGAAGAGACTTGATACCCTATGAGCATATACAGGGGGAGGTAATCCCCCTCAGGAACAGTCATAGGGGAGGGGAGTAATGGGAAAATGGGAGGGAGGGAGGAATGGGAGGATACAAGGGATGGGATAACCATTGAGATGTAACAAGAATAAATTAGTAAAAAAATAAAAAGAATAAGGCGAAGCTTGTAGGCAACAGGGAGGAGAGAGGTCACCACACAGAGAGCACGCCACCGTCCTCCCTGACCCTGGGGTGGGGAGAATTTCCTATATGGTGCTGCCAACAGAAGAGTGAAAGGAAAGTCAGAGCCATCACGAGCTGCAGTGTGGGCCTAAAAGAATGGCTCTTCCAAGTACCAGAAACTCTCCCAGACTTTAATAAAAGGTGGGTGGATTCTCATTGCTGAATATAAAATAGCTTCTCCGTAAATGCAATGTTTCTTATCCTTCAGTGATGGCAAGTAGAACAAAGGTCTACAACTATGAGTAACGAACTAGAAAAGGAGGCAGAGGCAGGCGGATCTCTGTGACTCTCATGCCAGCCAGGGCTGCATAGTAAGACTCTGTATAAAGAATATTAACACAACGGTAACCATAGAAATTAGAGGAGGCAGTGGTGAGGTCCAGGTTGCTGAGAGTCTCAGCTGGAAACAAGAGCAGAGAGGCCATGCGTGCCTCAGGACATTGTTACACTAACCCTCAAGACAACTTGGACAAGCAGTGGCTGGCCCACTACTGGCACCTCTGAACTGCACCGCATAGCATTGGCCAGCACACCCACCGGAGACAAAGAGGCCCCAGTCATGTCTACCTTTTGGGGTCCATGCATCCGCTGAGGTTCACCATTCTTGGTCCCATGCCTCCTTTCTGGTTCTTCTCCCAGCCAACTGCTTTAGGACAATCTTAATTGCAAATAAAACATAAAGTTTACTAAAGTGGAAACTAAAGCAAACCTGAACTCATATCTTCACGCTTGCATGGCAAGCACTTTACAGACTGAACCCTCTCCCTCCCCCGACTTGGACTTTTGTCCTCTCCTTTTCACTGTGACTGCCTTTTTTTTTTTTTTTTTTTTTTTTTAAAATGTGTATGAGTATTTTGCCTGCATGTGAGTACACCACATGCATGCAGTGCCCTCAGAGTCCAGAAGAGGGCATTAGATCCTCTAGAAATGGAGTTACAGACAGTTTAGAGGCACCATGTAGATGCTGGGACTTGGCCCCAAGTCCTCCATAAGAGCAGCCAGCGCTCTTAACTAGTGAGCCATCTCTCCAGCCCACCTTTTCCTTCTGCTATAGGAGGCCCTGGGACCTGTGCAAAAAGACTGAGATGGTATTTTTATACTTGCAGATCTGTTACTCTTGCTACATCCTGGAGTTAACAGAAGCCCCTCAGGGCCACAAGACCCCTCACAATTCCTTCTGTTGTTGTGGGACCTCTGTCTGCTCCTTCCTCAAAGACTTCCTTCTATTCGGAATAAAGCTTCAACTGAGCAGAGAGCTCAACCTCAGGTTACAGCTCAGTATTATTTCCAATGGCTGCATTAAGTAAAGGCTCTAAGGCTGGGGCTGGGCCTACAACTTGGCAGTAAAGCAATATTCTGTGTGTGAAAGTTGTAGTGAGAGAACTGGGTTCCATCCTCACTAACACAAACACTTGCACACTTACACATGCACACACCACATACATGCCAAAACACATACACAGGCTTTAACACAAAGACACAGTATACACATACACACACATGTACACTCATATCAACTCCTACACACTCACTCACTTACACTAAGACACACACACAAGTACACACGGGCAAAACTCACTCTGACAGTGTCACACTTACATATGTGTACACATGGCTACACATGCTCTCTTACATATACATTCACTCACACACTTAGATACCCCCACACTCACAAATAGGCATGTACATTTACACTCACTTACACACAGTTTCAAAGATGAACCAACTCATATATGCAATACTCAACATACAGTCTTAAACATGCCCACCCATACTCACATTGACACATGTATACATACTAACAGAGAAATGTGCACCCAAGTTTTCATACCCAGTCTTAAGCATACAATCTCTCACACTAAGATAGACCCCATATGCCCATGCCAACTCATATAGATAGATAGATAGATGAGTGTGTGTGTGTGTGTGTGTGTGTGTGTGTAATATATGCTCACAAATGCATACTCACATATAGTTATAGTCGCATGTATTCACATACAGGTATACATTCACACACACACATGAGCATATATACACATTTACGCAAATATACTTTAGGCCCTCACATTTGTACATACACACACATAAATCTTCATTCACATATTCATATGTACTTGTCTATAC
The DNA here is from genome assembly GCF_903995435.1 of Acomys russatus. Taxonomy (NCBI): domain Eukaryota; kingdom Metazoa; phylum Chordata; class Mammalia; order Rodentia; family Muridae; genus Acomys; species Acomys russatus. The sequence goes on along the minus strand of NC_067149.1, from coordinate 42,170,291 downwards.
ATGCTCACATACATGTACAGACTCATACGAACACACATAACCACACGTGTGCATACCCATAAACACTAACATTCCAAACCACATGTATAACATACTCTCTTGCACAGACACGTATGATAATTGAGACAACTCGATGTTTCAGACTAAACATCTACATACATAAGCCTCCCCTCCCCTTCTCTCCATCTGTTTGTCTGTTTGTTTGCTTGTTTATTGGCAGGAACTCATGCAGCCCAGTCTGTCCTTGAACTCATGACCTGCTGCCTCATCTACATACACATGCCTCCCCTTTCCTTTCTCCATTGATTGATTATCAGCAACTTATATGGCCCAGGCTGACCTTGAACTTCCTAAGTGCTAGGATTATAGGCATCTGATACCAGGCCTGGTTGGTTACAGCCATTACTAAGAAAATTAGAGTCATCATGAGCTTATTAATAAGGAAAAATATTACATGTGAAAATTAGCAATCTATACATCCGCCTCTATATAAGCCATCCTGGTAGATGAAGAAGCATGTTCTGAATGAGATGTGCCCACTCACAGCTGGGAACCAGGCAGAGTACAGGGGTAGGAGGGAGAAGCTGGGATTACAGTCCACCCTAGCAGTGGCCACAGCTGCATCAGCCAGTGTCCAGAACAGCTTTCTGCCAGCTATGAGGGCTTTAACACTTCTCACATCACTGCCATTCTAATTACGGGATGCCTTGGATGGAGAGCCATGGTTGCTTAATCATGGGCTAAGTTCTGAGAAATGACAGGCTGCTAACTGTCCTGCTCTGAGAACACCAGAGTGTACTTACACAAATTAAGTGGCCACAAGATCCCTAGGCAACAGACTCTTAAGGGACCATTGTGCTATGTGGTGTGCTGTTGTTATGCCGCACATAGCCTCATTGAAGAGTGTGACTATGGAAACGTCCTGGACTCATATCATGATGCTACATATGTCTTCATGATGTTGTATAGAGCTTTAATGACAGCCAAGTGGAAATACTAATTATATGCAAAACAGAAGGAAATGTCCCTTCTAAGATGAGTGACCACTCTTCAACATGGAGTATAAAGAAGACGGAGAGGTCGAAACCTTCATTAGTTGGGATCAAACAGGACTTACTGACTGGCAGGGCACGAAGCATGAGCCTCACTGGACTGGGTACAGAGCAGGTCAGTGAAGGCATGGGAAAGCACTGTGTCTCCCACTGGGTAAAAGTAGGAGCGTGGGCATCCTCTTGACTTCACCTTTTAGTGGCGCTACACATACTGTGTCTTTGAGTTGCCATGGGAGCTATTTTAGGATGCACCAGAAGAGGGCGCCAAGCCAAACGTTAATCAGAAAGCCTCTGGAGTGGAGTTCTTCCTGGACTACACAGAAGACTCTGTTCACCTCTCCTACTGAATTTAAAATCTACAAGCTGGAGCACAGAGTCAACAACAAACGAGGTAATCTTGAGTCCCTCTGACTTTCGCACTTTTAAAGAGCTGAGGCGTATCTACCACCTGATGCACACACTAATGCATACCCCACGCACTGAAGAAAACTGCCTTATCGCGAGGACTACACAGTCTACGTGGAGGTGCTCTGCAGATGTATATCACATGGCTGTAGGGGATTCAGTGAGCTTAAAAGAGCCCTGGATGAACAGGGCTGAATACTGCTAAGCCTCCTCACAGAACACACACTTTATATACAGTACTTCATGATGTGGACATTTTCCTCATTCACTTAAACTTGGACATAGGCATTGGGTGTCCATACATATGCGTTGAATATACATATTTGCATACAGACACATCTAGCACTGTCTGTAAAATGCCTCCCAGACTTTGTTTCCTAACCTAGAAAACATGGATAAAAGCTAATACCTGCCACGCAACTGTAAGGGAAGATTTTAGAAGTGGAAGAAAGCGCGCCGTTTACTCACTGATACTCTCTAGAGAACAGGATCACACACTTTCAAGTACTCAATGAACAAACACGTTCATTGATCAACAACTTCACCCTTCCTTGAGGAAGAGGCATGAATAAAGATTCAATTAAACAATTAAAAATAAGGCTGGAGAAACACCCCCTGGACTGGAAAAGTCCCTGCTGGAGAAGCTGCCAGACCTCAGCCTGTATTCCAGGTAGCTGCTCACATCACCATGGAGGCAGGAGCTGGGCCTTCCTTCTCTCCTGCTATTTGGAGGCTGTAGGCAGGAACCTGGGTCTCTCGTCACTCATCATTACACACATTAGCAAAGCCTTGCCAATTACCTGGGCTAAAGGCCATTTCTGGAAGTTTCACTTCAAAGATGATGCTGTGTGCCACGTCTCTCGCCCCCTGCATGGTGCGGTCCCGAAAGCAGAGGACTTCAACAGACTGGAAACTGCCACTCCTGTTGTCCGCACCCGATTTGTGTTTATTTCATTTGATTAAGAAAGGAGAAGAAAAAGAGCTAGCATAAGTGCTTTCCATGCATGCTACTGAGAATTCAAGGCATGCTATCACCACTGTCTGACCCTCTCAGCCTCGGAGCGATTTTGAGCATGTCTGTCTATGCAGCCTCCCTCTATCTGTGCATTTAGAGCCTGGCTGCCAAGTTGGCTGGAATCTTTTGCCCCCTTGGTGAGTTTTTTGTAGCAATCACATAGCAGATAGATAATTCTGAAAAAGGAACCTTTTAAATCTAGGGGTAGGATGCTCCCAAGATCTTAACAAGGGACCCCTAAGGTCTTTTACCAGAAGACAGAAGACATGCTTGCAACAACTGAGCTGGGGCTGGCTGAGTATCCATATAACCAATCTCTCTAGGGATCATCAATATTTGTCTATCTTCTTATTTTGAAGTAAACACTTTTAATTAAGTAAAGCAAACACACACACATATCACACCATCCCTCTGAGCTTGACCATCTAAGTCATCCCTTTGCCAGGTCCTCACAGTGGGCTTTGCCTGTTTTGAACTATATAAATGGAATCATGACATGTATGCTTTCAGGCTGGCTTAGTTTACTCAACATTGTGTTTGAAAACCCATCCAGCATTTGGAAAGCAGAGTCCCAAGGCAACCAGAGTGACACAGTAAGACTCTGTCTTAGAAAAAAAAAAAGGCAAAAATGTGGTACACATACATACATGGAGGCAAAACACTCATGAAATAAAAATAAACCTTAAAAAAAAAAAAAGGAAGGAAAGAAAGAAAGAAAGCCATGTGTGGAGAGATGCTCAGCTAGGACACTTGCTGTGAGGCGTCCCTATGGCTCTGTCATCCATGTAGAACATGAAGCTGGGCTAGTAACACAGTACTGCTGCACATACCGTGTGTGTTCAGGTGTGTGTGTTGCTTGTATACAGCCTGCACTCCTGAGAGCAGCAAGCTCAGAATCCCACCACAGAGCCATGGGGTGTTTTTAACTCAGGCAGATCCTGCCACAGCGTTGCAGCATCTTATGAACTCTGCTGCCTTCCCTTTCAGCTATCCTGGGCACGGTCACTTGCCGTATGTGGTTTTGGTGGGGATGGGGCTGTTAACCTCTTACAGTTTTAATGTTGTTTTCTTGACACCCACTGATGCTGAGTATCTTAGCAAGTCTATGTTGCACTTCCCAATACCTCTGCTTATTATTTTAGGATTAAGAAAAATGTTAAAGGTGGGAGTGGTAACAATAGGAAATTCCTGTCTAAAGGCAGGAGGGGAGGGCTGGAGAATGCCAGTGTCATGACCTCCAGTTATGACATCACACAGTCTAAGTAACATCAGCACAGTACAAGCTGGGGCCAGGGCTTCCTAGCGGACCTGCTAAAGAGTACCAGAGGTAGAAATGGACCACAACTAATTCAATTGACTTCTTTTCCATTTTCCATGACAGGAATGAAATCTATGCACTTAAGGAAAGATGCTGATATAAGTAGACCCATTGTAGGAAACATACAGACAAGACACAGAGACATGGACACACATGTAAATACCATCTGTGGGCTGCCAGGACCAAAAAATTCCTCAAAGGCCATCCAGGGTACTGGGCTAGGTTACAGGGGTCGTACACACCAACTGTTATCTGTGAACAGAAAACATGTGCTGAGAGCCACACACCTGGTCAACTTGACATAACACATGCGGCTAACACTTTATGGAAATTAGACACTCGGCAGAAGGCTGAAGGGAAAAGAAGGAAGCCCCAGTAGCTCACCCTGGAAAAGGGAGAGGCCTCCTTGAGAGGCAAGACCAGGAACACTGTGCCCTGGCCTGGCCTGGCCTGGGGCATGGAAAAAGCAGGAACTACAGAGTTCAGAAAGAAAAAAGACCAGAAGAAAAGGGCAGAGAGAGGGGGTAGGAAAGAGGGACAGAGGGACAGAGATAGAGGGCGGAGGACAGCCGACTTTCAGGACTTACCCTCCTAGAGAATTGCAAGCTGTAAGAATGGCTCATCCGTGTGTGATGAGAAAGAGAACATCAGAACAAGGCCCGTGCCCTAAATCTATGGTTGGTTCACGTTAAAGTAGATGCCTGGACATTGAGAACACACACTCCCCTCTCCCCTACTCTTTCCCCATTGCTCCCCTAACCCTCACTTCCATCTGGAAAATTCTATTCAACTTCAAACCACAGTCCTACAGTGAGGGCTTTATGTAGGGAGGCCATGAGCTGCCCTCCTCCCACAAGCCTTCAGACACTGTAGGGGAGATGTTTTATCTTTCCATTTCCTCTCTGCAAAAAGGCACTGGGCTCCTGGCACCCAGGTATTAATTTCTAACACTATCCTCCAATAAAAGAAGTCAGGGAACCTTGCACACACGGCTGACTTTAGGGCTGGGACAGAGAAAAGACAAGATGCTCCTGGACCATCTCATAGTACCAGAAAATAAGTGCTCAAGGAAAACAACAACACAACAAAAGCATGAGGTCACGTAGGGGAGAGGAAGAGAGCAGCTCATAAGCAAGTGTCCAAAGGGTGACCCAGAGGGACAGGACCTAAACGGTACTAAGTGTCTCCAGTCCCGTGGCAGAGCGCTGCTTGCCTAGTATGTGCCAGACTCAGAATTCCATCATTTGCCAAAGAAATCGATAACCTCACACCCGTCAATACTGGAATTAATGAGTCAATAAGAGCTTAAACACTGAATGGAGGCTGCCCTCTTTGGGAGAAGAACTTAGCTCTCTCCATTTCTAGGGGAGACTGGACTGAGGGATTTGTTTCCAAATCAACAAGGGAAAGGTGGGGGGACTTGATTACGGGGGTTCTTTTCTAAAAACCTATAACCACAATCTTTTTTTAAAAAAATTAATTACTTTTATTTATTTATTCATACAATATTTTGATTATTCCCCTCCCCCAACTTCTCTCCACCTCCCATGCCCACGTAACTTTATGTTCTCTCGCCCTACAACAAAACAAATATCAACACAAATAAGCAAACTATATAAAAAAAAATCATTAAGACAAAAATACCAAAATGAAACTAGATCAGTCACAGGGCTGGGGGAACACTTACTAATGTTATTGTGTAGGTGAACACAACAATAAAATGACTCCTAAAAACATATTGCTAGAACAGGCCAGAGCAATGCTCAACCCTCAACAGAGAAGCTGCTGCTTCTTTACAATTTATTTGCTTAAAATAATTCACTTTTCATCCTGATTGTAGCCCCCTCCCTTGTCTCCTCCTGGCCCCACCCTTTCTCTCTTTCCCCCAACCCCCTTCTCCTAGTTCTCAGAAATGGGGAGCCCTCCTCCCCTACCATCTGACCCCAGCCTATCAAGTCTCATCAGGACTGCCTATATCCTCTTCCTCTGTGGCCTGGCAAGGCCGCCCCACCAAGGGGAAGTGATCAGTATGTGGGGACCAGGGTCCCCAGAGTCAGAGACAGCCCTTGCTCCTCATATTAGAGGACCCGCATGGAGACTGAGCTGCCTATGGACCACATCTGAGCAGGGGGTCGGGTCCTCTCCTTGGTCCTTGGTCCTTAGTCTTTGATTAGTATATCAGTCTCTGCAGGCTCCCCTGGGCCCAAATTTGTTGGCTCTCTTGGTCTCCTTGTGGAGCTCCTGTCCCCTCTGGGTCCTTCCATCCCCCAGCTCTTCCATAAGACTCCCTGCACTCTGCCCAAAGTTTGGCTGTGAGTCTCAGCATCTGGAGACGCTTCTTCTTACAATGGATGGGAATTAACACAGAGACCCACCACTGGACAATGGGCAGAGTGAGAGACTTTGGAGCACTCGGTCCTAAATGGGATGTCTTCATAAAACCCTCACCTCAGTGCTCAGGAACTGATGCAGAAGAGGAGGCAGAAAGGTTGTAGGAGCTAGAGGCGGTGGGTAACTTCAAGGAAACAGACACAACAGGATGGATACATGTATGAACTCACAGAGACTGTGACAGGCAGCACACACAGGGACTTCACTGGTTCAAACCAATCAAAAAAATCCCAACACAGAAGGGTAGTCTGACACAAAGTCCCACCCCTAACCAAGATATTATCTGCAATTAATACCTGCTGTCATTGGGGGATATCAGCCATACTGCAGGCCAGCCCCAGGACCAAGAATAGTTGGCCAGTACAAAAGAGACTCCATATTTTGTTGCCCTCTTTGGCTTGGTTTGTTATTTTTTGTCTTAATGGGTTGTATTTGTTTGTTTGCTTTTTAGTTTAGTTCTCTCTCTCTCTCTCTCTCTCTCTCTCTCTCTCTCTCTCTCTCTCTCTCTCTCTCTCTCTCTCTCTGTGTGTGTGTGTGTGTGTGTGTGTGTGTGTGTGTGTGTGTGTGTCTGTGTGTGTCTGTGTCCATAAGCACATTTCAGTAAGAAAACAGACATTTTGAAACATTGCTGAACAGTCAAACTGTCCAGGTCATCAAAATAAGACAGTTTGGAGAACCTAAGAGACTAAGGAGACAACAGAAAGCCTGAAGTGTAGCACTCTGGATAAGGAGGAGCTACTGGGGAAAAGGAGAGTACTTCAGCAGCCCTGGCTTCCAGGTTCTGAAGGGGAGCAGTGATGGAAGGTAACAAGGTTAGTGAAGCCTGAAACTGCATGCGGACAGATGGGAACTCTGTACCAGTCTTTATAATTATCTTCTTTTTGATATTTTCCCAGTTACCTTTAAACATTTATTTTGTTTTTTATGCACGTGAATGTTCTCCTTGCATGTATGTAGCTGGACAACCTGAGTGCCTTGTGCCCATGGAGGTCAGAAGAGGACATTGGGTCCCTTGGAACTAGAATAGATGGTTGTAAATTGGTACAGAGATGCTGGGAATCAGATCTGGGTCCTCTGGAAGAGCAGTAATGAACTTCACTGAGCATGCTCTGCAGTGCTCCCATCTCTGTTTTAAAACTTTATTTTCTGTGTACGGGTATTGGGCTTGGATGCATGTCTGTGAACTGCATGTGAAGATACCAGAAGAGGGCATCAGATTCCTGGAAACTGGATTTGCAGTGTTTGTGAGCCACCATGTGGTTGCTGGGAACTAAACCCTGACTCTCTGGAAAAGCAGTCAGTGCTCTTAACCACTGAGCCATCTCTCTAGTTCTTGCAGCTATGTTCTGTAAATCAAAAGTCTTTGCAAAATCAAAGGTTAAGTTTTAATGATAAGAGGATGCTGAGTGTCTAGACAGCGTGGAGCATCCTTTTCATCCTTTCATGGTCTTAGAGTAGCTGTCTAGTAAATGTTTATTGAATGATGGAAAGATGATGAATTAACGAAGGCTAGGATGGACCTTTGCACTTGTCCAGCATGTGCAGGTCCAGTAGATTCCCAACACTGGCAGGAAGCAAAACAAAACAAAAGCTATGGGCCAAAGGCTGGACATCAATGGGTGGGAGGGAAGGAAGTGGGGGTGAGGGAAGGAGGCAGGATATAGCTGGCAGAGAACCATGAAGCCGTAGGTTCCCTTTATAAGCACAATGTAGGTTAAATAAAAACATGGGTGATATGTGCTCATGTACACAAATATAACTTCTGTGTGTGTTGGGCAGGGGAAGAGGAAGAGAGAGGTAGAGATAAAAAGATATTGGGGATAAATGAATGGTTATGTGCCACCATGCATATGTGGAGGTCAGAGGACAACTGTATGGAGGCAGGTCTCTTCTTCCACCTTTCATGGGTTCTGGAGATTGAACTCAGGTCACCAGGCTTGCACGGTAAGCCCTTCTCCCGCCAAACCATGTCACCACCATCCCCCTCCTTTTTGAGACAGGGTCTCACTATGCAGCCTGTGGCTGTCCCCTGGAACTCAGTGTGTAGACCAAGCTGGCCTGAAACTCACAGAGATCTGCCTGCCTCTATCTCCCAAGAGCTGGGACTAAAGGTGTTCTCCAGTATACCCAGTTCTGTCCTACTTTTAGTTTAAATTAGTCAGGAACTTTTATGCATTTATTTCATACAAAGCTCAGTGTAGTGAAAGCCAAAAGCAGAAGCTGAAGCGACATTTAGATTGGGAAAAAAAAACCGCAAAAAACAAAACCTACAACCGTACCATATTATCAACGGTTCAAGAAACCTCTGTCCACATCTTCATGCATAACTACTATTCTGATGGCCTTTTCCCTCCCTTGTCAACTTGACACAAGCTAGAGTTATCTGGGAAGAACAATTAAAACGCATCCATCAGATTGCCAGTGGGCAAGCCTGTAGTACATTTTCTTGATTAATGATTGATGTGGGTGGGCTTGGGTGGGAACAGCCCAATGCTGGCAGTCCTACCCCTGGGTAGGCAGTTCTGGGATGTGTAAGAAAGCAAACTGAGCCAAGGAGAGCAAGCCAGAAAGCAATATTCCTTCATGGCCACTGTTTAAGTTCCTGCCTCCAGGTTCCTGCCTTGACTTCCCTTCATGATAAATTACAACTGTAAGATTAAATATGTTGGAGGATAGTCTGATGTATTTTGATGCTAATTAATAAAAGACCGCTGTGCACCTGGGCAGGGCAAATGAGACAGGTGTGGCTAAGGTTCCTGAGCTTGAGACAGAGAGGATCTTGGGAAGAAGAAAGAAGAGGAAAAGAAGAGAGGCCCAAGGAGAGAGGAGAGGAGAAGGTCATCATGGGTGAGGTGGAAGAAAAGGCCATGGTTGGTGTGGATGGAAGATTTGGCCCAGATGAAGAACATTACCAAGTATTTGGGATTATGGATGGGAGGTAGCTTGATAGAAATTATTAGAAACAGATGGCATGGGATTGGGGCAGGTATCGGGTACCTGACCCACCATGGGAAGTAGAGAATTAATGCCTGCCCTGCCCCAGGTTAACTAAGGCTATTTTAAAATATAATAGGTATCTGTGTCTTGATTGATTGTTGGCAGGCAATACTGACATAATAATAATTTAGGCCAAATAATAAACATTACTAGGCCAGTATTGATAACTAATAACAACAAGTGGTGCCCAACGTGGTAAGCCTAATAATATCGATACTTAAAAAACAACAGAAATAAGCCCATTCTTTCCCAAAATATTTTGACTACGGTCTTTACCACAGCAACAGAAACCCTAGCTAACTACCCCTAACTTTATTCTTCATATAAATACAGATGTATTATGACTTCTAAACAGAAATGGGATCGTGCTGTAGATGCAGATTGTGCCTCTCATCATATAAGCTCTTCTGACCTGTGAATGCTCTGTGGCCATTGCTACTAGTGGCTGAGTGGTGTTCTGTGGCAGAGATGCATAAAGCTTGTCCTACCAGAGGGCAGGTCAGTGCTAAGACTTCACTTATCCACTCTCAGAAAATAAAATCTATCTAATTAGCACATTAATTCACAGATATCCTTTATAATCATTTGCTACTTTCTCTTCCTCCTCCTTCCTCTTCTTCTTCTTCTTCTTCCTCCTCCTTCCTCTTCTCCTTTTTGGTTTTTTGAGACAGGGTTTCTCTGTGTAGCCTGGCTGTCCTGGACTAGCTTTGTAGACAAAGCTGACCTCGAACTCACAGCAATCCACCTGCCTCTGCCTCCCCAAGCTCTGGGATTAAAGGTGTGTGCCACCATGCCTGGCTGCTACTTTCTTGATTGTGTAAGAACTTCTTAGTCCTAAAATTGAAGACTTTTCTAGAAGTAAGTTCACATCTTCAGGTCAATTAAACAAATGTGTGCTTACTTAGAAATAGGTTCTCTTCAGGGAGACACAATATTGTCAGTGGACAGAGAACTCTTATGAAAGGAGCTATCAAAGGCATGCTGAGCCCCATCTCACTACATGAGCAGCCAAGGCCAGGCATTCAATCCTGTGGGCTTTGGTGGCCCTGTGTGCACTGTGAGGAAAATCATGAAACTCACCTAATTGGGCTACTGTGGAGATTTAATGAGAGGACCCTAAGCACACAGAGCCTGGCATGTGCCTGGTGCTACTAACAGCAGCCGGAGTGCCTCATGGCCTCCAAGAGGTGCCCAGTGACCCACATCAAGCTTCCCAGTAATTCAGATGTGGCTGCTCCAGTCCATGAACTGGAGTTTGGAAAGCACTAGAAAGGGTAGTCTTGGCACCAAAAGGAAACAAAACAAAACACTTCTGGGCTTTTTTCTCATGTTCTCAAAACCCCTGGTCTGGCTCTGTGGCTTCCTGTGCCCTGCACTATGGTGTACAAGCTGGAGGCATCAGTGTTCCCTGGGGAACCACAGCCTTTCCTCAGCCTGCTAGCTCAGACAAAGCTGGGTGGGTGGTCTCCCAATACCTAAGCAGGTTCCAACTGCTGTGCTCCCTTCACCCCACCATGGTTTTGCTTAGTTGCCCCATGGTAGGGGGCAGGGGGAGCCTGAGCTTTAACAACTAACTATTGCTACCTGGGCTCCAAATCCAGAGGTTCTGATTAACCAGCTTGGGATCTGGCTTCAGCAATGTGTTTTGGTGAGAGAGCTAGAAGCCAGGGTCTCACATGTGCTAGGACAGACTGTAGCGCTGGGCCTATCCTCAGCCCCATCTCTGACTCTCCAGGCAGTCCTAACAACAGCTAAAGACCACTACCCAACAGTGTGTAGCAGTTTCTAGGAAGGATGGATGCATACCACCCACATCACAGCTGCCTGGAAGCTGGCTGTGCTTGGGCACACAACCCATCTGACTCCCACCTCTCTGAGGGAGAGTACCCATGTGCTCAGCAGACACTAGAACATTCTTGTGCACATCCAGCTCTAATGCTTTAGAGTCTAAGTGTGGTCCACTGCAGTTTTTTTTCCTTACTGTAACTGATTATTTCTTGGACTGCTGTGTATTCTTAACTCAAGGACCACATGTGATAAAGGACTATCAGACTGTGCAGAAAAAAAAAGGGGGTGGTGGTGGATGACCACACCCAATAAACACAATGACTATAAGACATTCCTGATTTTAGAAAATTTGATAACGTGAAGAAATGTGCAATTGAAACCGGAAACATTCTTGTACCTCTGGCTGGCTTAGAAGTTCTGAGGGCAGAAGCAGTGTGCTGAACTCCTTTTCCTCTGTGGTACGCAGCACAACACCTCCTGCTCAGCATCTAGTAGCTGCACAGACTGAACTAGTCAGCGTCTCCAGGCCCACTAAGACATCCTCCTTGTTCCCAGTCTCTGAGCACGGCGCCTGGGGCAGCTAGACGGTGGAGGCTGTCTGAGTGACTGAGCCTGGAAGCTCACATACAGAACCACAGTGCAGCATCCTCAAGTTCCACTTCCTTCTCTGTCCATTCTCAGGACTCATTCAGTGTCAGTCTTAACACTGGAATTCTCCAGGCTGAGGATGAGAGGGGCTTGGAGAGCAAGAGGGCTCTGAGGTCTCAATTACAGGCATGTCCTTGAGCTCTTGTGCTCTGGCTGCCTGCTACACTGTCACCTGCCACTCTTCGGCTGGCCTCCTTTTAATGTCTCCCTTTATGCAGCAAGGAATGGGGAGAGGGGAGAACATCCCTTCCCTCCATCTGGGATGCCAGGACAGCTTACACTAAGGCAGTGGGCTCATACAAGCAGGAAGGGCACTGGCCACTGGCAGGAGGTGTGTGCTAATTCTGCAGCTGATTTCAAGACCCAAAGGAAATTCCTCCCTTGCCTGCAAAAATGAAAGGGTTGAGGGGCTGGGGACACAGTGTCTAGCATACAAGAAGCCTTTGGTCTAATCCACAGCATCACATAAAGCAGAGCAGTGGCGCACACTCCTAGCACTCAGAGGCGGAGGCCAGAGGATCCGAAGTTCAACGTCATTCTTGGCTATGGAGGGAGTTTGAAGGCAGCTTGAACTGTGAGGCTCTATCTCCATCTCTAGCACCAAAATGGAAGGACGGAAGGAGTGGTGGCTGCCTGGGATTAGGTAAGAGGTAAAGGAGGAAGGGAGAGAGAGAAAAAAAGGCGCTGACTTGTTTCATCTCAAAGACTTCTTTTCAGACGTGGAGAATTCTGGATGGCATCATACAGAAAAGAGGAACCACAGCTGGGGCTCACAACAGCAGAGCCCAGAGAAGCTCAGCCCCACAGGGTCTAAGAGCCATCAGAGGGGTGTTTAGGAAGAGCCTCAGTGTCAACCCAGAAAGTGACATTCCCCTGGAGATCTGAGTTCCAACTGTAAAATGCGACTTTAAAAAAAAAATGTGGGCCCGTGCAGAATGTCCTGTATCACTTACTCTTTGGTGACCTTTGGCAACTGACTTAATGTCCTGAGCTTTAATTTTCTCATCTCTCAAGTGATTCTCACCTGCGTTCAGCTGACTGAGAATGGGGCTATCATCTAAGAAGCGGTAACCATAGCAATGCCCCATACAGTCACTTCCCTACATCCTACTCCAGTTCACCCCATCACCACAGACTGCGCCATCTTCAAGTCTAAGACCCTTTTATAACTTGCAGAGAAGTGACAGTCAACTGACCAACACTCTTGGGGTCTTAAGTTTTGTCATCCACAAATGCAGAGTTGGAACCAACAGATCTTATAGAGTATCATACCCCCACGCTGCAGCAGATGCCCAGCCTCGAAGAAGAAGTGCATGTCTTTTCTGGGCAGGAATAAAAAATCTTTGAGCAGAAATGAGGAATTAGTTTCTTAGAACGCCCTGACCTCAGATGAGCTATATAGACCACGGGTGGTTGGTTAAAGAGGAACACCTACCATGAACTCATAAATGAGGGTCAAGCTGAAAATGTTTGAATAAGACAGGCATGCAGGGGGACAGACATGTACCACACAGGAGATGACAGAACCAATTTGACATGGGGGCTAAGTACTAAGTATCATTTAATCTTTCTGTAAGGATTTGAAAGTGATGCCACAGCCTCTTGGTGTTTCAGGAGCTAACTTGGAGCCTTAGTCACAGGAGAAATTATACAGGGCAGGGCTAGGTGAACCAGCTTAGTGACAGAAGTGAACACTGACTAGGAGTTCTGGGTTCTAAACCTGGCTTCACATGCACTTGGCCAAATCACTTCCTTTTTTGACAAAACAGAATTAAAATGGAAGACTGTTTTAAAGGTTTATAAATAAGTGTTCTACTTTGCTGAGAGCCTGCAGCTCAGTGAAGTGGCACAGCTGGCATCTGGCAATTTGGATTCATGGAGCAATCTGATGAGAACTACAGCATGAGAAAGATGAGGGCAGAGCAGTCGACCTCGCCGTCTTCAGCTGGAGACTTCTCTTGTAAGGATCTCATACAAATGGCTGCCTTTAATACTCAAACACTTGATGTCCCAGGCAATGAACAGAGGAGACTCACTCCTTTTAAAAGCACAGGGAAGAAGATGCAAGTCTCAAGTGCACTTGAAGGTCACAGCCTGCAACAAAGACACAAAGCAGTACCTAACACTAAGTGGTAGCTAAGTGAAAAGCAGGCCCGGCTAGCGGCAGATAGAAGTCTGAGAACTACAGGGCAACCTTGGTGAAATTATAAAGCATTTTCCACTCTTTAGTACCTAGGCTGGAGGAGGATGAGCAAAGCGTTCTTTGGGGACAGGTGGTGGGAGGCTGCTCTCCATACAAGCCCAAGAACTGGCTTCCTGGGGAAGCACACAGTGGGAGGGAAAGCAGTAGTGTGGGGCAGTGGTTGGCAGCACTAGCAATCTGAACATGGCTCCAATAGGCTTGTGAAAGCCAGCCCTGACCACCTTTCTACACTCAGTGACTTCACATTTGTATCAAGAAATGATGCCTGGTGGGAATCCCAACAGAGAGGAAATGAGCAAACATGACAAAATCTAGTGACTCCTCCTCAAGGGCCGGTGGGTGGACATTAACCAGCACACCACTGACTACAAACCAGACAACGTCCAAGGTTGCTAAGATGGAGCACAGGGTAAAAGTGCTGTCTGGACAACTCTGTATAGTTGGCGATCTGGGTTTGTTTTCCAGAATTCAAGGTGTGGGAAGAGAAGTGACTTTGGCTAGATGTCTACTGACCCTCCACAAGTCCACCCTCCCCCCCTCTCATATGCTCACATACACACACACACAGAGACAAAATAATTCTATAAAATGTTTAATCTCAGGGCTAGAGAGGTGGCTCAGTGGTTAAGAACACAAACTTTTTATGCAGACACCAAAGCATATTTCCCAGCCTCCATGTAGCAGCTTACAAGTGCCTATAACTCCAGGTCCAGGGGATCTGATGTCCTATTCTGGCCTCCACAGGTACTGCACTCATATGCACAAGCCCACAAGAATGAGCGTGCACGCACACGCACACACACACACACACATACACACACACACACACACTCTCTCTTAAGCATTTTTAAGAGTTCATCTCTTCAATTTAGTAATTCTTTATCAAAGAGCTTTTCTTTATAAATAACTCAAGATGCAGGAGGTGGGTTGGAAAGGAACAATTTACACATAAGAATAACCTAACAGTAACAAAGCATGAAAGCTAGCTGTCAAAAACAGTAAAGATAGTCTATGACAACACACCTTCTAAGAAGGGGTATGGATCTGGATGACATTATTTTACAAACAGAATATGGTATGATTTTTATTTAAAATAATGTACAGAAAAGGTTGCAAGGAAACATACAAAGTTTACTTTTAAAGTGAAACAAAGCTGAAGTCTGGCGCAGTGGACACACTCCAAAGTGAGTCCAGAAAAATCAAGGCTACACAGAAAAACCCTGTCTTGAAAAAACAAACAAACAAACAAACAAACAAAAGCCAAACCAAAGCTGAGTATGGTGCCACAGGCTCATAATCCCAGCACTCGGGAGGCAGAGGCAGGTGGATCTCGGGTTCCAGGCCAGCCTGAGTGAGCTCCAGAGTGATACTTTGCCTTGACACTAAAACAAAATAAAAATCTCTGAAATTTTACAATGGTGAAAGTGAGCTGTAGCTGGAAATTAAGTGCACACTCAGGAGCACAGCTAGCACGGTGCACTGATGCACCTGTGTTTGCACACGTTACTCATGTATTTATGTGTGTGGTGGCCATGTGTACATGTAATATGGAGTTCAAAGGAAACTCTGTGGAGCTGGTCCTCTCCTTCCATCATTGTTTGTGTTTCACAGATCTAGCCCAGGTCTCTAGGCTTGCATGGCAAGCATCTTTAGCCAGTGAGGCATCTTGTCAGCTCAAATAACTGAGTGGATCATAACTAGAACTTAATAGCGATAAAGCATGAGCCAGGGTGTTGCTCAGCAACAGAGTGCTTACCTAGAGTATGTGAGGCACTAGGCTCCATCCCCAGCATTATAAGGTGTGTGTGTGTGTGTGTGTGTGTGACCCACTACACAATACCACATGCACATATTCTCTCTCTCTCTCTCTCTCTCTCTCTCTCTCTCTCTCTCTCTCTCTCTCTCTCTCTCTCACACACACACACACACACACACACACACACACACACACACACATTTTGGGAAACATTTTTGGGATACATACACTCAAGAACACACGCGTATTGAGTTACAATGTCACAGGTAATTTTCATTCTGAGTAAATCCAGCAAGTGTGTATTGAACAGCCTATGCCATCCAGGAAGTGAGAGACAAGTAACCCCAGGTGCACTGGCCAAAAGCACCCACGAAGGGCCCCTGCCACTAAGCTAGCAAGCCTGGCTAGATGTGTGGGGCTGAAGGTGACCTGGGAACAGCTTCTCTGGTAGACAGGGCTCTTCTCGTTTATTCAGATTTTTTTGAAAACCAAAAAGGCTTTGTTTGGGCAAACCTTGAGGACTCCAAATGTTCTCTCATGAAATAACCAAAGAGTGAGGCTAACACACAAAAAAATGTTTTCATAGAAAACAGAATCTGACCAATGTATTTTATGAAGAGCTATAGGAATAGTAGTCATGCATGAGGAAAACCTACTGAAGTGTGTCTCACCGGTCACTTCCCAGTTCTTACAGACACCCATGAAGGAAGGTATTGCCACCATATACCTGTCCCTCAGAGGTGACGCTGGCTCATTAATGGCAGTGGGAACCAGAATGTGGCTTTCACTTGGCCGGAGTCACAGAGAAAAAGGAGAACTGCTGCCTTTTCCATTCAGCACATGCTTAGCTCAGACAAGACTTCCACCCTAACCACTGTCCATTCCCCTCACCTGTGCCACAGGGCCGCACTGCTTGCTTTCCTGACTGCTGAGAGAACCAAGGGTTAACACCATGACTGGCTCTATTCTGGGCATGAGGTCAGAACCCAGACAAGAGAAGCTCGGGCTGCAGTATGGCCTCTTTGGGGGGTGCAGATGCCACTCCCTTGTAGCCAGCAATGCTCCACACGCTCAGCCACAGCCTACGTGCATGATAGCCCTTCCCATCTGTCCTCAGCAAGCCACAGGCACACTGCTTTCCTACCTCTACCTGCAAGCCAGAGACTTAAAGAGCATCCACAGATGAGTCCAAACTTCCATGGCATTAGCTGTGAGCTAGGGGTTAGCTCAGTGGTAAAGTTCACACCAAATATATACAAGGTCCTGGATTCAGCCAGCAGCCCGCACCCCTAAGTGCAGACCTGTGTTCGGCTATCATTTTTCTACAGAGAGGACCTGTGGCTTCTCGCAGATTCTTGAAGAGTTAGTGCTCTGTACAAGAAACCCTCACTGTGAGCCACATCAAGAGCTTCTGGCTACTTCTTGGAGGCCTCCTGTATACCAAGCCCTGACTAGTCTTCCCCTATGAGACCTCTAGTCCCGCCCCCACACATACACACAAGGCACTCATGCCAGGTTCATTCTCCCATCCTGCTTTACAAGTTAGGCATGTTCTCTACTACTTAGATGCTTCAGTGGGCGAGCACTGACAAGGGGCAGTCCCAGGAGAGCATAACATTAACAGGAGCCCAAGGCTGGCGAGACAGCTCAGCAGGCAAAGGTGCTTGTGTAAGTCTCATGACCCACAAAAAGCCAGATGCTCCAGACTGCATTTGTGGTCCACCATTCCTACAGCAAGATCAGAGGCTGAGACAAGAGAATCACCTGGAGTTCACAGACCAGCTAGCCTAGCATACTTAGAGGACAGAAACAACACAAGAGACCCCTCTTCAATAGTGCAGGAGGAGAAAGTTGTCCTCTGACTTCCAC
The DNA here is from genome assembly GCF_903995435.1 of Acomys russatus. Classification (NCBI taxonomy): domain Eukaryota; kingdom Metazoa; phylum Chordata; class Mammalia; order Rodentia; family Muridae; genus Acomys; species Acomys russatus. The sequence continues at coordinate 42,152,849 of NC_067149.1, read as the reverse complement.
ATGCATGTCATGGCATGCACACCTCTATTCACACATGTACATACCACGCATGCACCACCACCACCACCACCATCATCATCATCATCATCATCATCATCATCAAAATTTTAGCTGGGTGCACATCTTTAATCCCAGCACTCCGGAAGGAGGGGTAGGAGAATCTCTGTGAGTTCAGGGCCAACCTGTTCTACTGAGTGAATTTCAGGACAGCCAGGCATATGTAGTGAAACCCTAAGATAAACAAACAAAAGTTTTGAAAGACAGGAGGCTAGGTGTGGTGGGGTACACCTACAATTCCAGTGTGCAGAAGAATTCAAGGCCGGCTTGGACTACAAAGTAAGACCTTGTCTCATAAGATCATAAATCTTTTTTAAAAGATTTATTTGTTTATTATATATACAGTGTTCTGCCTCATGTACGCCTGCCTGCCAGAAGACGGCAGTAGATCACATTATAGAGTTGCGAGGCATCATGTGGTTACTGGGAATGGAACTCTGGAAGAGCAGTCAGTGCTCTTAACCTCTGAGCCATCTCTCCATCCCCAAAAGATCATAAATCCTAAACGAACAAATCAATAAATTCAGAGCAAGGATTAAAATCAAAGATCACCAAGAAAATAAAGAACGACAGCTCAAGTAAATACAACAGAGGCAGATGGGCGATGTTAGCATCCAGAACAGGAGGAATTAGCCTGCGTATGGAAGAGAGGAGGCTGTCCAGAGGAAGCAGGGAGTGTTCAGATCCACAGAGCAAGCACTCAACAGAGCAAAGGGGGTGTGTGTGGTGGGGGTGGGGAGAAGAAAAGGGTGCCACAGGCCAGAAGCCTATGGGAGAGAATGTGGGCTAAACTGCAGCTGGATTCCTTCCACAGTCACCATCGGAGGTCAGGTGTGTCAGAAGAGAATTCAGCTGCTAAGCTCAGAGGGAAGACACTCAGGTGTTTCATTTGGAAAGCACCACAAAAGGTCACTTCAGACTATGTGAGGAATGGAGCAGAGGCCGCTGTAGACCTACCAAGTCTAGAAGTCAGTGGGCAGAGAGGAAAGGCAACCCCTAGCTTGGGGTGATGACAGAAGGTACAGGTAGCAGACTGAGATGTCGAGAACCTGAAAGCCACAGGAAGTGACGGTGTGATGAGGGACAGGGAGGTAGCCAGCAAGAGCATGGAAGCAGGGCCATTCTGAGGTGGTGATGCCTGGAAGAGGAGCAACAGCCTCCGAGTTCAGAGTGGATAAGCAGGCAGCTGTAGAGTGGTGAGGGGGCCAGAGGGAGTTCAGGCTTGAGGCAGGCAAGTGTGTCATGTGGGAGAAAATGGTTACTGGTGTCATAGGCATAAGGATATCACCCAGGACAGCCATCTGGAGGATCTCAACACTTCTGTATTTTTCCCATGAAGGAAGGGGGCTCACTGGGAAGAGCAGTTTCTGGATTAAATGCGGCTGGGAAGGGGAGGCGGAGTTGGGGTATAGGTCAGCCAGAGAGAGCTTGCCTACAGTGGGTGAATTGTCCTAGGTTCCATTCTCAGCACCGCAAATGGGAGACAGACAGACAGAAACAGAGACAGACAGAGACACAGACAGAAGTCAAAGAGGAGGAAAAGAAGCTGCAGGCAGCTATGATGTGGCAATAGGAAATAGAGAAAAACACCATCTGAAGGGAGAACACAGCTCAGGAGCTCACACTGAAATAATGAATGCCTGTTCTCAGAAGAGGGCAAATCACTCATCAGAACACTTGAGAGACGCTGGAATTACCTATACAGTTAATGCTAAGGCGGTAAAGTGGGAGTGCCTGATCTCACCTAGACTCTTCAGAAACATTTATGGGGTGAGGGGGCTCTCCCACAGCTCCAGTTTCTTGGGACGACATGGTGGCCTTTCCCTTTCTTCCACTTTTACCAGTAGGTGCCTCTAGAGCACCCAGATGGCAGTAAATGTGGAGTCCACAGAAGGAGCACAGCACGGCCACTGGGCTGAGGTGTTCACGGGCAGCCTGGGACCTGGGCCAGAGGATGAGCAGCCTGTTAGAACTCAAGGGGTAGGGGGGAGGTTGCAGCTGGACCCCAGAAGAGGACAAGAAACAGCACACTGAGTCAGCTGTCACTTTTGGAGAGATGACTCAGGTGAGGAAGGCATCTGCCAAGGACAGGAGGGAGGCAAAGGGAAGGATCCAGCAGAGGACAGAATGCAAGCATGTGCTGTTTAGAGGGCAGGCTTTAGTCGGAGCGCAGGCTTCACCTTGAGGAGCAGTGGGAGATGAGGCAGGGCTAGGCTAGACATTTCAACCTTATGCTGAAGCCAGTGGGTCTAGAAGGGCTGCAGGATGAGGAAGGACGTGGCCACAGGCTGGAGAATGCATTTGGAGAATGGATGGGAGCACTCAAGACCACAGGCTGGAAGGCTGTGAAGCTCCAGTGAGATCACCAGTGTGCATGGCTCCTATGACATTTTCTGGAATATGAACTAACACAGGTAACCAACCAGTGTATCAGTGTCTCATTTCTTTGGGCCTTTTCTTTTATTTATTCACGTTCCATTAACTTTTCAGGTTGGTGCCTCTTCTGCCCTATAAGGCTCTGGGTTCTATGAGAACAGCTATTGCAGCACCTCTCAGGTTCTAGTCCACAAGGAGGCAGTCGGACATGTGCTGAGTGATTCAGGCTTTCCTGAGACCCGACCTTAACCAATGGTATAGTTCTAATGAATAAGAGGCAACAGTCCTGGCTGCACAGGTCCTTGGTCTATAGAACCCCTGCAGAGGAGTTCAGAGGAGACTCGAGATCTGGTAGTCTCTTAAAATATGCTGAGGAATGGAGAGAGCAGAGGGTGGGGGTCAGGAGACCAGAAGGCTTGGAGGGAGAACAGAAAACAAGGCCGAGGGCACCTCTGAGACAAGCTGGAGACTATGACATGGTAGGGCTCCTGGGAGGATATGGGAGTGACTCTAGCTAAGACCGAAGAGGCCACCTTCTAGCCAGAGAGGACTTGTAGTGGAGGGAGGGGAACACCAAACCACTCACAAAAACTGACCCAAAATTTAATTTACCTTACCTACAAGATGTGCAAGGATAAAGATAGAGCAGAGATTGAGGGAATGTCCAACCAATGCCTACTCCAACCTGAGACCAACCCCATGGAGAGAGCCCTGGCACTATTAATGATACTCTGATATGCTTGCAGACAGAAGCCTAGCATAGCTAGGCTTTGAGAGGCCCCACCCAGCAGCGGATTAAAACAGATTCTGAGATTCACAGTCAAACATTAGGTGGAGCATAGGGAGCCTTGTGGAAGAGTGGGGGGTAGGGGAGGATAGAAAGACCTGGAGGGGACAAGAACTCCATAAGAAGACCAACAGAGTCAAATAACCTGGGCCCATGGGGGCTTATGGAGACGGAAGCACCAGCCAAGGACTGGACCTAGGCCCCCTCCACATGTGTAGCCGATGGGCAACTTAGTCTACATGTGGGTTCCCTAGTAAGGGGAGCAGGGCTGTCTTTGACATGGACCCTGTAGCCTGATTTTCAATCATGATCCCCTGGCGGGGCTGCCTTGCCCGGCCTTGGTCCAGGATGATGTGCTCAGTCCTGATGCAACTTGATGTGCTGGAATGGGTTGGTGGAGGGGGCTCCCCTTTTCTGAGGAGTAGGGGAAGGGGGAGGAGGGAAGAGGGAGTGACGGTGGGACTGGGAAGAAAGGAGAGATGGCGGCTACGATGGGGATATAAAGTGAATAAGTAAAATAAAAACAAATTTAAAATATTCTGAGGAAGAAGACACAAAGAGGAAGAGAAGTGGTGTATATATACTGAGTGCCTGCTACATACTGAGGGACAATTGTACATGAAGAATGCCCACTATGTGCTCATCTTTTTTTTTTTTTTTTTTTCCTTTCCTGAGACAAGATCTCTCTACATAGCCCTGGCTGTCCTGGAACTCACTATGTAGACCAAGCTGGCCTCAAACTCTACCTGCCTCCCAAGTTCTAGGAGTTCAGGCATGTACTACCACATCCAGCTTTTCTGCTGAACATTTTATTCATATTAGCACATTTAGTTTTCACCAAATCGTGGAAAGAGCAGTCCTATGGTATTTGATGGAAAGGTCAAGTCAAGAGAAAGTCACTCTGCTTTCCCAGGGCCACAGAGCTGGCTGGTACCAGCACCGAGCAGCCGATCCAGGTCTATTTAGAAGTGCAGGGTCAAGCAGAGATGGCTTTACCAGAGCAATGTAGTGGTGGGAAGGCAGAGAGTGTGGGGTTCTAGGAAGCTGGTCATCGGTCAAGGTGATGGGCAGTATCATTTTTTTTCCCCACATAGGACATGCAGACACCATGACATCTATTTGATAAATTTATCATGAGACTTTGAGTTTGCGAAAGCCCCTGTGGAAGGTTGATGGAGTGACACTGGGGAAGAGCATCTATTTGCTCCATCAGGCTGACCTCCATAGCTCTCAGACAGCCCTGCCTGCTGTCACAGGTGGGACATGCAATAAATAGGCAAGTTACTAAAGACTGGCCTGTTAGGCAACTACCACCCTATTATCACCTGGATGAAAGAATTTTAAAGACTTTTAAAAGTTAAATCTTCAAAGCCAGGTGTCGTGGCACATGCCTTTAATCCCAGCACTCAGGAGGCAGAGGCAGGCAGATCACTGTGAGTTCGAGGCCAGCCTGGTCTACAAAGTGAGTCCAGGAGAGCCAAGAGAAACCCTGTCTCAAAAAAAAAAAAAGTTAAATCTTCATTCTTTGAGGACCTTTCCTCTGAAAAACGAAATATGAATGTAGTTGATTTTAAAACAAAGAGTTTGGCTTAACATTCACAAGGCCCTCCTGGGTTCTAGGTTCAAATACCATTAGTTAAAGGCCTCTTTTTTCTCAACTCTTATAGATTTTACTTCCTCCACCTGATTACACAACTTCCTGATGCATGTGGATCATTTTCATTCACAACCCGATGTATGGCTCAAATTGCATACTACATATCTGGTTACTTTTAAAAAACAAAACAAAACAAAAAACCCATTTGCAATACTCTCATCCATTCAAAAGAGTTTGATTGAGGACCAAAGACAAGTGCTACACACTCCACAGACACCAACCAATCAACATGGGCCCTGCTTAACAGTTTAACATGGTACTGTGTGGAGGGAGGCCAGACAGGGAAGGACCACCCATGCCCTGCCTGTAAGGATGCTCTGGGGTGAGAGAAGCATTATTAAGCACAGAGTGTTTTAAGTGCTGACAGGAAGATGACAGTGCAAGTGAAAATAGACAGAAAGAGATGTAGGTATGTTTGATTGGGTGATGGGGGTGTTTTAAATCTGGAGAAAAGTGGGCAAGCTTAGTTAGAGCAATGGTTTACTGAGAGAATATTAGAGGATGAGCAGAAAGGTCGTGGGACCAGAAGGAGGGCCCCACTGGGCTCTGTTCAATGGATGACCAAGTGGCATGGGCAGTCTGAGGATGACTGTTCCCTAACAGTATTATGCAAGATAGAAGCAAGAAGACTGCCCAGGAGTAAGGCAGGCTTCAGTGGTGGTGCTGGGAAGTTGAACACAGATGTATGACATCATCTGGAAGGAAAACAGATCTCTTCATCACTAATAGATGTGAGGAGTCCAGACTGTGGAGCTGTGAGAGAGCTAGGGGGATCTGAGGAGGAGGAGGAAGAGGAGGAGGAGGAGGAGCTGAACTGGGGACAATGGAGGTGGGAGAGGACAGAGAAGGAAACACTCTAGAGCATCCTGTGGAGGGCTAAGCAAATGTGACTTTTAAACTTCAAAAAAAGTGATCTACTATAACACAAACTTCAAAAATTTTAACTGCCTAGCAAAATGATACCCATAGACTCTGACCTTTGTCCTTTGACCTTGGAAGAAATCACTGTAGTGTTTGAGCAAGGAGACCAGCACAGTGTTGTCATCGTACTTGATTAAGAAGTATGGCAGGGCCGTGACGCCTTCAGTTTGACACAGATCATCGTAGGCACGCTCCAGGGCCTGGATCTGAAAACAATGAAGGTGAAGGCACCCTCTAGGAAATACAGCTCCGAGCTAAGGACCAAAATTGGTCAAAGGAACCACCAAAGCAGCTGGCCCGGAAGAACTGACTCACCAAGTGCCCATTGATACCACCTACTAACTATTCTGACATTTTCCCTGTGCTATGCCTTCTCAGGGCACAAGGGGGACACAAGGGGTCAGAATGGTGGCTGCCTAAGCTGTCAATCACAGAGGTTCACAGAGGTAACCAAACACTCTTCTGTAATAATCCATCATGGTCCATCCAGTGAGAAAATTCATCATCATCTTTTTCAGTTTTGTTATGACATGATCCACATGCCATACAACTCACTCACTTAGAAGGCAGAATCTATAATGTCTTGAAAGTGTTTCATTATTTGATTTTATTTTATGTGTGTGTATAAGCATTTTGCCTTTATGTCTGTATGTGCACCAGGTGCCTGCAGTGCCTGTGGAGGCCTGAAGAGGGCACAAGATCCTCTGACATGGAGTTAAGGACTGTTATGTGCCATCAAGTGGCTGCTAGAAACCAAACCTGGGTCCTTAGCAAGAAAAGTGCTCTTAACCACTGAGCCATCTCTCCATTCCAGAACCATTTTTTTTTTCTTTTGATAGTATGTTGAAAGGGTTGGACAATAGTTCCTAAAATGATCTGAGAATTTTTTTTCCTCCTTAAACATGAATATTCAATCTCCAACTAGACTGTGTTACCTCAAGCCAGGTTTCTTCTTAGAAAACTAGTTGCAGAAAACTACAGCCATGTATTTGTTCTCACGTTACTTAAATTTTGAATCTTTTTAAAAGGTTTATTTCTTTTTATTTTATGTGTATGAGTATTTTTGTACATGTGTGTCTGTATACTATTTGCATATAGTGTACCAGGCTATCAGAAGAGGGTACTGAACCTTCTGGAGCTGGAGATACAGATGGTTAGCTGCCATGTGGATGCTAGGATCAGTCCCTGGCCAGAGTAGTAAGCACTCTTAATTGCCAAATCCTTTCCCTACACCTACCCTGCCCTTAAATTTTTGTGTCAGCTTCAGATTTTGCGTCTCACCAACTGACAGGCTTCTGGAACTCAGGTCATCTTGACCCTCAGTCAAGGTCTTAAAAACAACCAGAATTCTCCAGCTAGGTCTGCATTCTGCTGGCCCAGTTATAATTGTTCATAATCTCTAATGGACTTCTTGAAGGAAGGAACTAGACCTGCACACCTGTCCCAGAAAGGAGGTTCTGTCATTTGGTACAGGGGTGGCGGGGCGCGACACATGGGGGTGGTGTGTTTCACAGACTCTCCTTAAAGGCTGTGTGTCTTCCCCAGACTGAAAATAGAAAACACACTTTGGTAAATCTCAGTCTTTCAGATGTCCTTGTAATTCCTCCCAGTGGGCTTAGCATTTTCCCCAATTCCACAGGCCACCTGGAGGACTGCAGCTCCTTCTTGCACAATGACCTTATCAGCACTTAGTAAACACTGCTCCCGTGCCATCTGGAGCGCTCTGCAGGTGCCTTTCCTCTATCCAGAGACTTCTGGCTCATCTTCAGCTTGAGCCACACACCTGCTCTCACAGCTAAGCCCCACTTTACCTACATTTGTTTTGCTTGCTGATACCTGTTTTGGTGAAAGCCTTTGATCCAAGCCCACAGGGCCCTGAATTAGAGGGATGCTCTCAGGGAGACAGAGGGCAGGGCAGCAAAACCAGTAGTAGAAGTGGTACTTCTTCAAGTCCTAGGGTAAAAACATCAAAACAAAATTGTATGTAACATTGGTCCTATGAGTTAAAGCAACACACATCCATTAATGTAATATATTAAACCAGAAACAGTGATGCACGCCTGTAACCCCAGCACCTGAGAGGAAAAAGCAGGACATCCTTAACAACATAGCAAGTTAGAGACCAACCTGGGTTACATAAGACCCAACTTCAAAAACCACAAGAAAAGCAAATGCATTAAAAAGCTGATACACGCCGGGCATGGTGGCACACACCTTTAACACCAGCACTCAGGAGGCAGAGGCAAGTGGATCACTGTGAGTTCAAGGCCAGCCTAATCAACAAAGCCCAGAGCAGCCAGGACTACAGAGAAACAAGTCTGCCTGATTGTCTCCATCAACCTCAGGGAGAGAACACAGAACTTCTGCCTAGATCTCAGGCCTCCTGGCCCACATCACCTCATAACCGACTTTCTCACTCAGAGGCAGAAGTTGAACCCTTGACTCCTGCGTGCTTTGGAAGAAACTACCCTAGGAGGTATGGTATCATCCCATTTTAAGGTGAAAACACCCAGCAGGCTTCCCATGAAGACCACACCAAAACACAGCAGCACTCCTCAGTCCTGTGGAGGACACTATCTGGCCTCCTCTGCACATCAGAGGGAACCCTTCCCCAGAGGCTTGATAGTCCATATGGCTCAGATTTTGTAACTTTTTAAGATTTCAGACTGTTTGCATATATACCCTGAAATACCTTGGGAATGGGACCTAAGCCTAAAAAGGGAAATTCATTTGTGTGCTATGTACATCTCATCTCCATGACCTGCATGCCATTTTCCACAGTATTTTTAGTGCAGCAGCATTTTAAGTGGGGGATTTTCCATTGTGTTACCATGTCCTGATCTGGGAACGTTTCAAGCTTTCAGATTAAGGATGTTGCCCTGTTTAATGCTGCTTTCCAAAATGTCTTCCAGTCAAGTGTAAGTTAGCAACTATTAAATGCCTGCTGTGTACGTGGCAAACACAACACTCAGACAATGACTAAGCCTTGGTTCTAGCTACCAGCGGCTGGCCTTCTCCATAGAGCAAGGGACAGTGAGTCCTTGACTGACAGTCTGAGATAGAGGAGTCTCCAAGTACTGAGGTACAAGGACATCATGCAAGGAGCAGCTGGCCACTACCACATGCAGGGGGAGTTTCTGAGCTATTCTGAACTCACACTTTGAGGCCAAAGTGTGGCAGTAGGGCGTGACTATCTCATGGGGAAGGACCCCAGAGCTCTGTGACTCCTGGACAGCCTCTTCACTCATCAGCAGCCAGGGCTCTGATGCAGTTCTCCAGCTAAGGAACCACTTCTATTGCACCTTGCTAATAATGAGAACTGCAGAGCTGTCCCATGACTTTTGATTTAGATTGTTTGGTTTTTGCATATGAATGTACTATATATGCATATGTGTATGTGTTCTCATGTGTATGTGTGTGTGTGTGTGTGTGTGTGTGTGTGTGTACAAGGGTGTAACATGTATACATGTGTGGAAGCAGGGTCTCTGGTTGAGCCCAAAGCTCACTTGAGGAGGCCATCTGACTAGCCAGCGTCTTTGTGCTCCACATCTGGTGGCTGCCACACCCACTTGCTTTTTATGTGGTTCTCAGAATCTGAACTCAGGTCCCCATGCCTGCACATGCTAGCGCTTTACCCACCAAGCCATTTCCAGCCCCTAGAGGCCTCTTACATCAAAACATAATTCATAACCCATAATTTTGTGGGGCTTGTTGTCATTTGACATGGCTGAACCACTAATAATTCTTGAACATTTTTATTATTTCAAGAAGAAACCCTGTCCCTAGGAGCAGAAGGGACCCACTCCCACGCCTCCCTGGCCTTGGACACACCAGTCCGTTCTCTGGATATCCCTCCTCCTGAGTTTTCAAAGAAATGGAATCACTGGATGACTGTGAAACAGAAGTATGTATGTAATGCAGTTCCAGGTGCGTGCCTAATAATAACACGCTCCACAGCCCCCAACTCGGCCACCAAGAAGAAGAAAAGAGTCTCCTGTCACAACTGCCAACTGAAGGTAAATAAAAGGCTTAGCCCTCTGAGGCCTGAGAACTGCAGAAAGGAGAGCCAAAGGCCTGGGAGTGTGCACTCCCCTGTGTTTAAGTGATTTGTCACAGCTGATCTTCAGCAAAAGGTTAAGCAATTCAAGATGGGGGCAGCTCCTGCCAGCTTATCAGGGCATCTCGAGAAGCTGGAGCTTTGATTTCTTGGAGTTGTGCTTTTTTCTTTTTTCTTTTCTTTTCATGATACAAACGATCTTGGACAAATTAAACATAAAACCTTTTGTGTCTAAAGACTTTAAAGGAGACATTTTTATTTTTATTTTTGTACAGCCTGCCTAAAAACACTTTGCAAAAAAAGGACAGCAAGGCAGATACCCACTGACTGCAGGAAACTGCTCAAAAGTATAATGAGAGCTGATGCTATTTTCTCAGTAAGCTGAAATTATCAATTAGGATCCATGGTATAAAAATGGATTAATGTTTAATTAACAAGAATTCTTAGTATAAAAAGGTACTCGTATTCAAGTAAAAAACTCTGAAACCTTTAGCAATATTTAAATCTATCCTACCAATGAACTCATAAGCAGACAAATGATTGACATCCAAGTGACAGAGCCCCAGAGATCCTTCTCTTCTGCCATACTCATGGGAAATGTGCCCCCATAGGTAACCTATGGGGTATTGTGACGCTCGGGTTGCTTGAGGTGTGTACCCTGCCAGCCTCTCCTGTGCCTGGTAGGGAATGACAGAGAAGGGGAGCATTTGAAGAAGCAAGGCTCAGTTAAAAGAAACCAATGTGGTTGCTTTCTTCCAATGTGTAGGGCTGTCTATCTGAGAACACTTTCATAATACACCCAGCTTTACTAAGTAAATAAACATTTCAAATGTGTGGAAGGGGAATGATTGCCAAGGCAACAAGACTGTGGCAAAGTGACACACTTAACACACAGGAACCTTAATGTGCCTAGAGGCACATGTGCAGGCAGTGAGAGCAAATGTCAGTATGGCCACTGTGGGTCATGGAAGCGCTGCTCCCACTGGGGGAAAGGAATCTGATGCTGCATGTAAGCTGAAGTCTATGGGACATACATACACTTGACAGACACAGCAGTGTTTTACAGACACGCACATATGCAGATGCCTTCCTCACCTCTGGGGTTGTGTGTGAGCATACAGGGAAAGCAGGTCTTGGGTTCTTAACTTCTTGGCAGGTGTGATTTCTTCCCCCTTCCAGGCTGCACTTAACATTTGTATAAGTCTTGTGTACTGAAAAGCTTTCTTTCTCTCTTGGTAAGCAAGTGTGTGTATCTAAAGCCAGGTGGTATAACGGCCTTTTTCCTCTCTGCGTTGGCTGCTGCTGAGAGTTTGGACCTGGAGTGGCTTCAGAGGCATGCATGTTAACATCTTGGTCCCCAGGCTGTAGCTGAGAGCCAGTTGGACTGTTAGGAGGTGGGGGTTAGGGGAGTGGAGGTTAACAGGATAAAATTAGCCCACTGAGGGCATGCCTTTAAAGGAAGGGACACTGGGCACCCAGCCTCTTCCTGGTTCTCTCTTTGCTTCCCAGACACATGAGGTAAGCAGCTCCTCCTTCATGCTCTCATGGTGATATTCTCTGAAACCACAGGACCAAGCACAATAGAGCCAGGGACCACAGACCAACACCTCTGAAACCATGAGCCACTTTTACATAAAGAGTTTCGTGGTAGTTACAGCAAGCTGGAGGACATGGCAGTCTTGGGTACTTATTTGGTTTTTGTCTGCTTGTTTTTAAGACAGAATGTTGTTACATAGCTGGCCTGAAATTCACAATGTGTACCAGGCTGGCCCCAAACTTGTGAGTATCCTTCTGTCTCTACCTCCTGAGTCACAGGCATGTGTCACCACCCCTGGCTGCAGGATGCTATTTAACACAGACATTCAACAACCCTGAAGCCTCTCTTCCCTGAGCCTGCTCTGTCCTGTGCTGAATGTCGGGAGCCGTCGGGTCACCATGTTTGAGAAATTATGCAGTGACTATAAAGTGATCAAGAGGCACAGATGGCTCCTCACTGCTCACAGGTCCCAGCGTTATCTCCACTACTCAGCAGGCTTTTCTTTAGCACACACACTCCCAGGGACCGGCTTAGAGATGAGAGCAGAGGCTCCTGTTGGCCTGTGGGGCTGAGCCAGGGTGGTACAGTTTGCTTACCGCGAAGGTCAAGAGAAGAAACTTGTTGAGGAGCACGGGCTTTTCGAGAGCAGCACCAGACTTTATGGCTTCCCAGATCTGCCAGAAGAATGGAAGGCGTTAGGTCGGACTGCTGGTTACTCTGTCCAGCCGCTGAGCGTCTCAGCACAGCTCTTCCTCCCATCTAGCCTGCCGCTTCTCTCAGGCACTGAAGTGGCTGATTACCTCCTCTCTGCTTATTTCACACTGCCTCTCCACCAGCCTTGCACCATCATTATCACCTGGTGAGAGCACCTGGCACCTTCCCTCAGGGGCCCTCAGCACAGAGGAGGCAAGTAAACACTCACACCTTTGAGATGCCCATCCACAGGCAAGACAACAACGCACATAAAATAAAATTAAACAAATTATTATTTTTGTAAATGCAGGTATGGGAGGAAAATAAGCCACATCACCACCCTGGTGGTGCTGAACCATAGAAGAGTAGACCCCACTTTCCGATGAATTGGCTGAGGGTAGGGTGGGGACTCCAGGAGAAGTCTGAGCCTGGTCAAGGTTAGGATTTTTTTTCCTTCATGAAGTGAGATCTGATGCAGCTCTTCAGAGTTGCACCCACCATGAGGGAAGTGACCACTGGGACCCACACAGAGAAGACTCATGTTTCATGTTTTTCTGCCATGTTGGTGTGATCACTGTTAGTGTGGCTTCTGTAGACGCTTCTTTACTAAACTGACTCAGAGAACACACACAATGGGTGAATTTTCCCTCTACTAAAAAAACCCTCAAGCTCCCCAGGGCCTCTATGTAATTCGTATATGCTATGTCTGTGACAGACCCGTGTGCCTGAGTAGACACAGTGCACACGCCTGGACCTTAGGAGATATAACAAGACAGCATGGCTGTGCAGCTAACCTCGTTTGCTGACTGCTCAAGAAGCAGCTTCTTGTCTGCAGTCTTAAAAGCCTCGAGCGTGTTGGTGTTGTGCAGGGTTCCCATGGCTGGGCAGCAGCGCGCAGGCGTAGGGGCGCTCCTAGACACGAGAGAAACACAGTTAGCCAGCATGGCTGGGACCCTGAACAAATCGCCTGGTGACAAGTACACCTGACACCACTGATTGGGTGGGAAGTAGACCAGCAGTTCACTGGTCCCTGCTCAAGCACAAGCAAGCAGGCACTGTCTGGGGACCCTCTGTACCCCCAGCCCTCAGCTGTCAACCTCCTATTCTTCTCAAAGAAAGTTCACATTTATTCTTTCCCATAATCAAATTGAGGAGGAACTGGCTGAACTAGGAACTGCAAAGGCCCTGAGCTCTAACTAGCAGCTCTTTCCCCACTTAAGCCTTATGAAAACTGATGGTTAGTTCACATCAACTTGAAACAAGCTAGTCATCCAGGAAAAAAAGGAACCTCGTTTGAAGATTTGTCTCCATCAGACTGGCCTGTAGGGATGTCTATATGGCATTTTCTCCTTGTTGATTGATGTGGGAGGGCTAAGCCTGCTGGGAATGGTGCCATCCTTGAGCATGTGGTCCAAGAAAGCAGGCTGAGCAACCATGGAGAGCAAGCCAGTGACCAGCACTCCTCCACGCCTCTGCTTCTGTTCCTGCCTCCAGGTTCCAGCCCTGACTTCCCCGCACCATAGCACTACAACTATAAGATGAAACAAAGCCGTTCTTCCCCATGCTGCCTTTAGCCATGCTGTTCATCACAGGGAGAGAAAGCACACGTGGACACCTGGGGTCACACAATCACAGTGGAGCAGAACGTGCAGCTCAGGCTACAACCCCTGTGCTGGCTGTGGTCCTCCTGCCCTGCACAGCAGCTCCTGTGTTCCTGGCAAATGCCGAGTATCTCAGCACATTTTCAAGAATGGCCACACATACCCTGGAAAACAGACAGCTTCTCAGGAGCCAGGACTAAGTCTTTCCCTGCTTGTCCCACCAGACCCGCACTGCACAGCTCTGCACACAGCTGCTATGTCATTTGGACCACGGATAAAATGCAGGATAGCCAGATGACTGTTAATCTAGGGCACCAGCCACATGGTTCCACAAAAGCACTGCAGGAAGTGGAGGGATAAAAGTGGAAGAAGATTGATTCTGAACACATCTGCTGGCTATAAGTGATCAGCCTGGATTTTGGATAGTACGATGTTAAATGAAAATATTCCAGGTGCTGGAGAGACGTCTTAGTGGTTAGAAACACTGGCTGCCCTTGGAGAGGACCCAGATTCAGTTCCCAGTACCCACATATTGGCTCTCAACCTCTAACTCCAGTTGCAGGGGATCCATGGCCTCTTCTGACGTCTGTGGGCCCCAGGCACACACGGCGCACACATACATACATTCATTCAGGCAAAGCACTCATCCACATAAAACAAATAAATCTAAACATTTTTAGAAAGAGATATTCCTGCAGTTAATGGCTTACTGTTGCTGTCACGTGGGAGGTACACAGAAACTAATCAGCCTGAGGAGAGTAGATGAGCCAGAGACCCAGTGTCTTTTGATATCTTTCCATGTGTGGGAACAAAGGAGCTGCAGGGGCCCTGGTGGAAAGAGATCTCAATCTAGGGCAGGTGAGGAGGGGCCCATGAGTAACAATGGCTCTGCTAAATGCCACAAGCAATCCTTAAATGTCACATCCTAGTGGGGATAGCGGAGAGAGCTGTCAGTGGCGGAGCCTTCCCTTGAGAGATGAGTCACCGTAGGCTGCCCGCTGCCCGTCATCACACTTCTCCACTAAAAAGACATTCCTCGTCTTGGCAGGATGAAAGCATTGAAGGCAGTCTTAAAACAGAGAAACCACACAGGGTAAGGACAGAGAAACCACACAGGGCAAGGACAGAGAAACCACACAGGGCAAATTTTAGCCTGGAGAGGAGATGCGGGCAGAGCCTTCACTCAGCAGGCCACCCACATCAGACAGCTCTACAGAATTAATGCTGAGGTAGCAGGAAGGAGGCTGGCACGAAGCACAGTGCAAGAAGGAACTCTGTCCAACGTGTCCCAATATCCCAGGGGTGCGCAGGTTATCAGAGAGCCCTGCTCTGAGGGACAGAGCTACTTCCAAGACCACAGACACTGCCAGGATGGCTCCTGGTACCACCAGACACAGACAAGCTACTGAGCACATCTGACCAGGCTCCCACTGGGAATTACTAGGATTTAGTTTGCTTTGATAAGTTTTTAGTAGGTAGTTATGATGGGGAAAGGAAGCTGTGAAAAGAGGGGCTGGAGAGATGGCTTGGCAGGTAAGAACACCTGCTGCTCTAACAAAGGATCCAGCTTTGAGTCCCAGCACCCACAAAGTGGCTGACAAGCACCTGTCACTCCAGTTCCGGGGGATCTGATATCCTCTTCTGGCCTCATGAACACTGCATGCATGTGGTATACATACGTACAAGCAGTCAGCCACACACATACATTTTTTTTTTAAGAAAAGAAGGCTCTGAAGGAGAAAAGAGACACCAGCAGGTATCCTATAAAGATATAAACACTAACATTGTTCTACATTTATGTTATGTTTTTAAAATCTGAAATCTGATGAGGACAAAGTACATTAATATTTTGAGAGATTTTATTAAAGTAGAGGAGGCCAGGGAGATGGCTCAGAAGATAAAGGTACTTGCTGCCAGCACTAACCACCTATGTTCAATCACATGACTAACATGGTACAAGTAGAGAGAACAGTCTCCTGCAAGTTGTCTTCTGGCGTCTCCACATGTGTCATGGCACATGCATATTCACATGCATGTACATGCACTCACAATAATAAACAAAATGTAATTTGAAGTATTTTTTAAAGGGCTAGAATGATGGTTCAACAGTTAAAGAGCACTGGCTGCTCTTGTAGAGGACTCAGGTTTGATTCCCAGCACCCACGCAGCGGCTCACACCCATCTGCAACTTCAGTTCCAGAGACCCAATGCCCTCTTCTGTCGTCCATGGGCACTGCACACACATGGTGCACAGACATACATGCAGGCAAACACACATACATGCATACATATGTACATACATGTATACATGCATGCATGCATGCATACATACATAGAAATAAATCTTTAAAACAAAAAGGTACTAATATAGAATGATAAAATATTCTACAATGATGACCTGGAGGGCTTTTATCTGAGCACCAATCAATCTAGATAGAACCAGACATGTGACAGGCTTTTAAAAAGACTAATTTTTCCCCCTAATAAACAACTGTAGCAGACAGTCCTTATTTACAGCATTTAATGGGAGGCACTGCTTCTGTACCCGGAGCTTCCTTGGCTGCTCAAAGGCCCACCTGCAGGGAATGCTCACTCCTCGCCCAAAGTAAGCAGGGTTCTTTGGACCCAGCACAAATCAATACTCACATGTCAAAAGCGCTGAACTCCAACGTCAAGCGGGTGGGCAGGCCGGCAGAGTCACCTGTGTGGAAGCAGTATCTCATCTCAGTGACAAGCCAGAGTGCAAAAACATCTATTCATATCCTTTTATTTGAAAGTTGAGCCCACGATGCCCTATTCCAGTCAGCTAACCCATGACTTGCAGATACAGGGTCTTGAGAGAGTGACAGGGAGGGACTTGTAACTAGTTTTGGGCCTGGAGAGATGGTCAGAGGTTAAGAGCACTGTCTGTTTTTCCAGAGGTCCTGAGTTCAATTCCCAGCAACCACATGGTGACTCACAACCATCTATAATGAGACCTGGTGTCCTCTACTGACATGCTGGCATACATGCAAGCAAAAACAACACCATACATAATAAATAAATAAATAAATAAATAAATAAATAAATAAATAATGGTTTGAGTTTCACCACTCCTCTTTTTTCCTCAAAGAGGGAAATTTTTTTAAAATAACTTGGGGCCAAAGTCAAGAACGATCCAAGAAGCTAGAAAGCTGTGGATGTAAACGACAAGCATGCCCCTTCCCAGAGGAGGCTTGTCTAGTGTTCATGAGGCTCTGGCTCCATCCCCAGTGCGCCAAAGCAATAGTAACAAGTGCATAATAAGGGGCGCTACGCCCGCAGAGGACAGACAGGAACATGGACGGTGTGAGGAGCTGGGAGCTGCTTACCATTGTAGTAATAGCCCTTGATGTCCTTGGGAGCCTCGTCCAGGCGGTACTCATTCAACTTCTTCTGAGTCAGCTCGTGCCAGAAGCCAACATCCAGGGCACTATTAAAGGGGGCAAACTGCAGCTTGGACAGTCCAGGGTCCCCCATGGCCACTGTTCTTCTTGGCCTACCAAAACAAACAAAAAAATAGAGCTTAATTCAAGGAAAACATTGGGGTTGGAGAAATGGCTCAGTAGCTAAGAACACTTGTTGCTCTTGCAGAGGCCTTGGGTTTGGGTTCCAGAACCCACACGGTGGCTTACCTTCCTGGACCAGGAGACTCAGTGCTGGCTGTCTTCTAGCCAGCTCCCTTGGCATGTAATAAATAAATAAACCTTCCCTCTAAACAGGCAGCCAATGGAAGCTCCAGCATATAGACTCCCTTAAGACACTGCCAATCTTTAAGACTACAGTTGCACCCTGCTGTCTGTTGGTGCACCCAGCCTGGAAGTGTAATTCAATCACAGACCTCTGGGGCTGTTGCAATTCCTGGCCATGGAGCTCTGCACCATTTACTCACTCACTTACTTACTTATTATTACTTTTTTGAGACAGGGCTCTCTACACAGTCCTGGCTGCCCTGAACTTAGGATGTAGATCAGCCTGTCTCTGCCTCCCAAGCGCTGGAATTAAAGGCATGCACAGCCATGCCCTCTCATCATCCTTAAAGAGCAGCTTCCTGTCTCTCTCCTAGCTGCCACCCCCTCCCCCCAGCACCATCCACTCTGTCACAGTGAGACTAACACCACAGATCCTTTGGAGAAGGGGAAGCATATGTGACTTACACTTTAGTGACTAGCTTACTTCACTTAAGGCACACTTTGAAAAACATCCTAAAGAATTTGTCAAGTTCAGTCTCTTTGTAGGAGTAATCTGCATAAACAAACTTTCTGAAATCAACTTCTTTTGTCTTGCATTGGTGCTGGGCTTGCAACCAGGCTCTCTCCCTGAGCTAGGCAAGTACTGGAGCCCTGAACTGCAGCCTCAGCTCCACCTTTGACTCCCTGTCTCATCAGAGTCAGCAGAGGACCCACTCCTTGGAGAGTGTCACAATCTTACACATCCAAAATCCAAAGTGCCATCAGTCAGGATGCGCCAGCTGAGCCAGACGGGATTGTGCACTCTGTCATCCCAACACTAGGAAGATGAAGGCAGGAGGAGCAAGAGCTCAAGATCATCTATGGCTGCCTAGTGAATCCAAGGCCAATCTGGACCACATAAGACCCTGTTAGAAGGAAGGAAACGGAAAACAAAAAGAGAGGCAGGCTGGAGAGATGGCTCAGTGAAAGAGCACTGTCTGCTCTTCCAGAGGTCCTAGTTCAATTCCCAGCAACCACATGGTGGCTCACGCCTATCTCACACTGGGATCTGATGCCTTCTTCTGGCATGCAGATGTACATGAAGAGATAGCACTCATATACATAAAATAAATAAAAAAGACGAGAGAGGCAAGAAGGGAGGGACAGAGGACAAGAAAAGCCATCAAGAAGGCCATGTGGAACTCTGCCTATCTGAGGTCAGTACTGAGCACTCCAGCTGAGGAGAGTGAAGCCCACTGCCCATGGTGCCTGAATTCCTTTAAGATCTCAACTTCTACTTCTTCTTTTCCCCCTCCTCATAGGGTCTGTGCCGGTGTGGGAACTGTTGCATCTCTTAAGTACACGAAAAATTTGCATTCTACATCATATTATGTATTTTAATACTTTTATTTCTCCACTCAAGTCATCAAGTCATCTGCATATGTACCAGAACTCTGACATACCCATGCACACATCTATGAACTATGTACATGCACAAGGCTGTGAAAACCCATTTGTACCATACTTGTGAACCACTCATGTAGACCCTGCATATGTACCACATCAACGAACCACCCATGTGCACCATATACATGCACCTCACTTTTAGTGCACCATATACATGCGCCTCACTTTTAGACGCTCACATCTGGACAGGGAACATAGCCTAGCAGGAAAGCAGCATGTCAGTCTCAGCACTGAGCTCTTGGGAATTTTCCAAAGGCTCGTGTGCACAGCTTCTAGTTGCCATCACACATTTAAAAATCCTAATGCTGTCTGTATCAAAGGAAAAATGAAAATCAACTTTAGCAACAATCTTGTTTGCCAAAGAACTGTTTGTGCCTGTGCCTGGCTGTGTGTCTATTTAAAGAACCACTTTGGTTCAGATTCAGCTACCTTCACTTGCTGGATTGTGACCACCAACATGGGCTAACTTACCAATATGGGTCAGGATCATTTGAGTTGACTTGGTTATCTCCTGCTTACGCGCCACACTAGGCAGTACATTTTCACTGTTTTGTGGCTTCTGGCCAAAAGCACACTCCTTTCCTAGTATTAACTCTTAGCTATACAGGCATGCATTCATATTGGTTTTTACACTCCAGAGCTGACAGTTCCACTTTTAGACAGTCTCTGTGTTTTCTAGAAATAGAAAGAAAGGCTATGGATTTCTAAAAATTAATTTTAATTTCTAGAATAAAAGCTATTCTATTCCTAAAGCTAGAAAATTAATTTTATGACAAGAGCTAAATCTAAAGTGTTTTATTTAAAATCTGTTATGAATTAGCTGTCATCTAAAGGTTGGGTTTTTTTGATGGTTTGTTTTGTTTTGAGACAAGGTTTCACCATGTAGCCTTGGCTGGCCTGGAACTCACTCTGTAGACCAGGATGATTTCAAACTCTTAGAGATCCACCTGCCTCTGCCTCCCAAATGCTGGGATTAAAGTCTTGTGCTACCACACCCCTGTTGAGGTTGACTGTCTTATATGGGCATTTAAATAGGAAAACTTCCCCATGCGAGATGCTTGTAGTCCCAGCACTGGGGATGCTGAGGTAGGAGCACTGTGGGTTAGAAATGAGCCTGTAGTCCAGGGAGTTCCAGGGTGCTGGAGAAGCCTCTGAGGTCCCACCACTTTCGAAGAAGCTTCTGGTGGCTGGTGGCACCGAGACAGGAAGAATCAGTCACTCTCCATTGGAGATGTGGCTCTGGAAGGTTGCTTGAGCCTCAGTGGGTGGCCACACACACACACACACACACACACACACACACACACAAACACACACACACACCGTGTTCATATGAGCAGCACTAGTTGGAATCACTTATTACAAATATGAAACAAGGACGTGGGGCTAGGAGGGAGATAGTGCGGGCTCTAGCAAAAGCTAGAGGGAGGGTCAACAGGCATTGCACAAATATATGAAACTTCCCCAAAAAATATTATCAAGAAAAAAAATAAAATAAAAGAACTGCTTCGGACTCAGAAGATTGACCATACATCCACTAGTGTTTAAATAAGTCAACAAATGTCACAGTGGATGTTAAAGGCTATGTCCTTAGTGACCAAGCAAAATATGCATCCTCAGCTTTGTAAATAGCATGAGAATACAAGGACCAGCTTGCAGCTGATTAACCACATGTTTTCAACAATGTGCTTTCGTTGTATTTATAATTCCCTTCAGTAACAGCAAGCAAAGCTCCTCGCTTCCTATACTGTGATTTACTTACCTCTATTCCAAATCTGGATTAAAAATCAAACCAAACTCAGTACTTAATTTTTTTGCTTTTTATATAAAGTTTAGAAAAGTTCTATAAAACAAGCTTTAGAGATTTTTTAGTTGGGAGAGTTTTAAATATACACAGCTAACACAACAGTGTCAGTTCACCAGCCCTAAAATATTGTCTATTTTAAAGCCTTTATAAATCCCTTTAACGGGTGTCGTTAATATTCTATAGAGCAAGGATTCTTTTTTTTTTTAAAGATTTATTTATTCATTATTATGTATTCATTATTATGTATTATTATATATACAGCGGTTGCTGGGAATTGAACTCAGGACCTCTGGAAGAGCAGGCGGTGCTCTTAACCACTGAGCCATCTCTCCAGCCCAGAGCAAGGATTCTTAAAACCTCTTTTGCTTGCAACCACGGTGCATTTGAGAGAATTTTACACAGCCAGACACAGGTAAATAGTTAAAACTGCCTATCAGGATGGACTGCACACTCAAACTGTGAGCCAAACAGATCTTTTCTTATGAAGGTCGCTTTAGTCGTATTTTGTTGTAGTGGCGAGGAAGGTACTAACGCAGAATATTGGTCACGGAAGTGGGGCCTTTCTATGATAAGCCTGATTGCGTGGTTCCTGGGCCTTTGGAATAGAGCTGGGGAATAAATGTGGAAGGTTTGGAACTTTGGGCTTAAAAAGCCCAAGGTGGCTGTAAACAGAGTTTAGTGGATGTTTTGGTGGGAGTTTGGAAGACCAGAATGCCAAGAGATGCAGGAGTGGGAAACCAGTGTGACAAGAGATGCATGCGCAGTGGAGGCCAAGCTCATAAGGTTTCAGGAGGAAAAGAGCGCGAGTTGAGAAGCGCTCCACAGCTCGCTCGTGTTGCACTCCGGCAAAGAATCGGGCTTCACTCTGCCCGTGCCCTGAGAACGTGAGTAAAGCTGCATGAAAAGCAATGCACTAATGACATGCTAGCACTCAGGCCATGCTACAGTCACCACTCACTGCTCTTATCCAAGACTACAGGGGCAGGGGAAGGAAAGTACTGTTTTAGAGCATGCTGTGTGGTAGGGAAAGGAGGGAGGTTAAATTTGCCCACCAAGAGGGTACAGAGAATCAGTTGTAACCGTTAAAGATATTAGCACCATTAAACAGAAACCCTTGTTCTGAACTAGGACACACACACTCCTGAGGGTTCCAACTTGTGAAAATACAAACTCACTTGAGAGGCTAAGGTGCTCCCTGCTCTTAGCAGGACCCTGGGAAGTGTTCCCTGGGGACACAGCACAGAGTGGTGGCTGTGACTGTGGTCATGGTGGCCAGTCCAGCAGCTTGAAGAACTTGAAAGCTACTTTTACAAGCATGAAAAAATTCAATAGTTAGGGGGTTCATGGAGGCTCGTGTCAAGGTTCTCGAAGGTCCCCGAGGCCAAGCAAGTAAAGGTGAGGCAGTGAAGGTGAGTCCTAATTTACAGTGGGGACAGCAGGGTGTTGGAGATGCTCACTGCAAGGTGTACGAAGGATGAAAGCCAATCCACAAAGGCAAAAATACCTTTAGCCTTTTGGGGCCCAGATGACTCCATTATGAGCTCCAGACAGCAGACATGAAGCTACAGGAGTTCAGCTTCAAGCATGCTGGGCTTCAGTCTCGTTTCTGTCTGATCTTTCCCACTGTACCTCCATGCCTCCCTTCGGGACTAGAGATACTGACTATGCCATCAGGTATTGGCGATATATAACTTAAAAAAAAAAAAAGATCCTACAGTTAAGAGCTTGTCTTTAGACACAAAAGAGATTTTGGACTTTGAACTTTTGAACAGGCTTAGGCTATTGAAGGCCATAGGAACCTCTTAAGTTGGATGGAATGCAGGATGGCCATGGGTCTATAAGGACAAGTGGAAGGTTATAGCTTAAAAGTGATGTTTGGGTCTGAGGCTGACAAGAGGTAGGTTTGTGATGGCTAATATTGACTGTCAGCTAACGGGACCAAGAGTCCCCTAGGAGACCAGCCTCTGTGCACACCCGTGAGGGGGCTTCCAGCCTGGGCTTATGGAGATGAGGACCTCCACCTAAGCATCGGTGGCCCCAGCCCATGGGTTGGAATCCTGGACTCGCAAGTAGAGAACTGAACTCAGCACCAGCACTTATTCTCTCTCCGCTCTCTGACTGTGGAGACCATGTAACCAGCAGCCTCATGCCTCGTGCCAGGGTTTCCCTGCCATGATCACATCCTGGAACCATGTCCTGGAACAATGAGTCGGAACACACCCTTCCTTTCCTCCTTCAGTTGTTCTATGATATTCTGTCACAGCAATGGGAAAAGTACAACAGGTATGTAATAGGTATAGAAACCTTTAGGAATACATGTATTTTTACCATTTGTTAGATGAGAACAAACTAGAATACTAAGATTTATCTTTAATTACGTGTATGTGTCTATGTGGGAGAATACACACTTGAGTACAGGTACCCATGGAGGCTACAGGAAGGTGTTGGATCCCTTGGAACTGGAGTCACAGGTGGCTGCTGGGAAGCTAACTCAGGTCCTCGGCAAGACCAACACGTGTTCTTAACCCTTGAGCCATTTCTCTAGCCCTTAAGGCAATTTTTGTTTGCTTGTTTCTTTGTTTGTTTTTTATGATGCACTAGGCTGAATCTGTCAGGCACAAATAAAAGCAATACCCATGAAGCCTTTCTAGCTATGTGTTAGAGCTGCCTGCATTTAAACAGAATCCTGAAGAGATTTATTCTTAGTACAGAATGAAAAGTAGGCTTTCTTGGTCTTCAAGGTAAGTAAAGACTCATCTTTTGACCTATTAAGAACGTTTTCAATGATAACCGAGAGACAAATATTAAACAGGTTTTATTGCACTGCAACGTTAGCCTGTGTCCAACATTTCATACAAGATGTAAAATGTAGCATTTGGTATTCTCTATGCAATTCATAATGAAGACTCCTGTTTGGGAGGGTAAGAATGTGCCTTGACTGCAAGATGAGGTATAATTTACAGGAATTATCCAATGTGAGACATTTTAGATAACAAGGAGGCATTCACTTCAGTACTTTCTGCAGTCAAAGGGCATTTACACTGTGAGGAAAGATGCTGTTCGGTAAACTGAGGAAACTGAGGTTGTTAGTGGAGAAGAGCCTGGATATGAAGTAAGAAGGCCTAGTGTCCATGCTCCCTAGTAACTCTCAGGCTCTGGGACCACAATGAATAAGTCAAATAATTTTATTTACTATTTAAAGACTCAGGGGTTGGGTAGATGGCTCAGAGTTCCAATTCTAGCACCCCTGTAATTAATTGGTTTACAACTGCAGTTTGGGGGACCCAATACCCTTTTCTGGCCTCCACAGTCACCTGTATTTATATGGCACAGAAACAGACAGATGGCACAAATATGAATAAATAATAAAACATTTAAGAAGACAGCTTTCCTATCACCCAGAGGTGCTTTGCACGATTTTACTGCCAAGGCTTCTGAGACACTTAGTTTCCCCACTTTTTTGGGGTTCTAGAAGCAGAAGTAAGGAGTGCTGACAAGGGCCTGTACAACAGAACACACCTGTGTCTGCCTATCAAGGACTAAGACTGCAGGGAAAGGACCCGAGTGTCAGGCTGGGCCACAGGAAAGCCTGATGGAAGAGCAGGGTGCCAGGGAGCTCGAAAAGGCTGAGTGCAGAGGATGATAGGGAAAGAGTCCAAGGAAAAGGGACAGAGGATTGGCTTCTGTAGGAGTGCGAGGAGACCAGCCATCCCACTGTGGAGCGTGGGGCAAGTGCAGCAGGCACAAAGCTGACTGGACTGGTTCCTAGTACCAGCCCACAAAAGGTGTGGAATAGGCTGAAGAGTCCTGGATAGAGCTAGCAGCAGATACACACAGAGTACTAGACACCTGCAGCAGCAAAGGACTGCGAATGAGGAAGTCAGTTCAGAGGCTGGATGTGGACGGAGCTCAGTCAGTAGGAGGAGATTTCTTATCTAGCATGCATGTGGCCCTGGGCCCATCCCCACTGCAAACAAACAAAGAAGGGCTCTGAACTCATGAAGAACTGAACAGGGCAGAAGATAAGAGAACAGAAAAGAGGAGTTTTCCCTGGGGACACTTAGGAAAGGTGACCAAACTTGGTTCACTTGTTGACTTCAAGGACTGGCAGGGCCGAGGCTGTGGTGCAGTGAACAGAATACATACTTTGAAGTGTGAAACCTATATCCAATCCCTGGCACCGCCCAAACAAAACAGAAAGAGCAGGGATAGAAAGTCCTGTGGGTACCAGGTAAGCTGAGCTAAACAGGACTGGGATACAAACACAGGGCAGGTGTGTCAACAGAGGACAATGATTGGCAAGGAAACCAAGAGGAAGGTGACCCAGAGAAGTGAGAAGTATGGGCCACCAGACTCATGAGCGGCACAGCGACCTTTGTCAGACCTTGGAGGTGTTTTCCTCCAAGCACTGAGTTGAATTTTTAAAAAAATATTTATTATTTTATGTGTATGTGTGTGTGTGCCTGAGTGTACATCTACATACCATGTTTGTACAGTGCCCTTGGAGGCCAGAGAAGGGTGCTAGATTGTCTGGAACAGGACTTACAGACAGTTGTGAGCCACAATTTGGACGCTTGGAATTGAACCTTAAATGCTCAGTGTTCTTAAATACTGAGCCATCATCTCCCTGGGTTCATGTTTGTACAGAATTAGACAAACTCTACATGTACTTCTGTCTTCTACACGCCAATGCCCAGTTCTCCCAGTGCCATTTATGGGAGAGACTGTCTTTTCCCCCAATATATGAACTTGGTGCCTTTTCCTGGAACCAACTGGCTACAGCTGCATGCATTCGTTTCTGGGTTCCTATATTTTATTCCATTGGTCTACATGACTGTTTCTGCACTAATACATCATGCTGGTTTTGCTGCTACAGCTATGTACTACAGCGTGAGTATGTGTAAAACATATTAGAAAGGGTCTCATTGTGTAGCCCTGGCTGGACTTGAACTCTCTACGCAGATCAGGCTAGCCTTGTACTCACAGTTTTCTGCCTCCTGAATGCTGGAATTAAAGGCGTGCACTACCATGCCCAGCTTCTATAGTATATTTTGAAATTAGGTACTGTGGTGACCCCAGCATTTTTAAAAATATACTTATTTATTATTGTATATACAGCAGTGTTTCACCTGAATGTCAGAAGAGGGCGTCAGATCACATTATAGGTGGTTGTGAGCCACCATGTGGTTGCTGGGAACTGAACTCAGGACCTCTGGAAGAGCAGACAGTGCTCTTAAGCACTGAGGCATCTCTCCAGCCATGCTTTTTAACTCAGGATTGTTCTGACTTTATGGGGTCTTTTGTTTCCACATAAAGTTGTTTTACAGCACATGGACTATACCCAGCTTCCTTCATATCTGTTTTAGGATTTTTCTCTAGTTTCATGAAGAATATAATCTGTATTTTATTAGCAACTGTAACCAATGTAAACACTGCTCCAGTAGTGTGGCCATTTAAAAACAGTATTAATTATCCTGACTTGTGGACATGAGAAGTCTTTTCATCATCGAGTGCCAATTTCTTTAGTGTTCTAGTTTTCACTGTAGAAGTCTTTCGCCTCTTCAGCTGGGTTTATTCCAGGTTTTATTTTGTTTTGAGCAGTGACAGTGGTTGTTTTCTTTCATTTCTGTCTTGGTGAGTTCATTACTGGCACATAGAAAAGCTAATGATTTTTCCACATTGATTTTGTACCCAGCTCTTTTGCTGGATTTGTTTATGGGTTCTAAGAGTCTTGGCGGAGTCATGAGGGTTTCTAAGAACAGACTCCTGCCATCTGCAATCAGGGATAATTGGACTTCTCCCTTCCTGTATACACCCCTTTCTTTCTCTCCATGGCTGTTCTGTCTAAAATTCAAAATACCAAATGAGCAATGAGTTAAGACACCTTCATCTTTTCTGTCCTCTGAGGCTGCCAGCCTCTGCTCCCTCAGCCTGACAGTGGTCCTGGGCTGCCCGATCCCACCTTCACCATTTTGAGGTGCATTAGCTCTGTGTCCACTCTCCTGGGCTTTCAGTTGGGAGGGTATACTGAGTTGTATATGCCATTTTCTGCATTGATTGAGATGATGATTCAGAGTTTATCCTTGGGAGCCAACATACGGAGGTCACATCAACTTAAAGAGCATCCTCATGGAAAGAGGGGCCTACAGAACAGGAGAACTTGGACACCATGCATCTAACAGAGGCTTCATTGTGCAGAATGCATGACAATGTCAGTACAACTAACAAGAAAAGAACAAGTTATCCAACCACTGAATGGGCAAACAAGCTAAACAGACAATTCTCCACAAAGTATGACAGCCATATATATAAAAGTATATGTTCAATATCTTTGGCCATAAGGGAAATGCAAATGTAAAAAACACATTGAGATTCTATCTCGCTTGCGTCAGAATAGCTGACTATCAAAAATTAATAATCACCATAGCAGCAACACATGCTGGTGAGGACTTTGGGAGAAGGAACCCTGTACGTTGTTGGTAGAAATAAAAAATAGTTTAGCCATTACGGAAAACAGTACAGGGTCCTTCAAAAAACTAAAATGTTAACTAGCAAGTAACTGAGTATTGTAGGCTATTGATCCCATTGTGATCCCTGAGATTGTGAACTGTAAAAACCTGTCTTTTGTTTGGCATGGTTGAGCTCTAACACACACCTTTAGTCCAAGAACATTCTGTTTCGTGTAAACAGGTGAATAAGGTGTCATTCAGCCGGCCACACACACACCTTTAATCCAAGAGCTTTCTGTACACAGGATTTAATAAAGTTAGCCCTAGGACAAGAGGCGGAGCAAGAAACCAGCTGACAAGTAGTAAAGAGTAGGAGGGACTTTGAGTTGAGGGGTATTTAAGACAGTGTGTGTAAGTAGAAGGCGCTCTTGGGCCTTTAGCCTTTAGCTCTTTAGCTCTTTAGCTTCTTGGAATTTGGCTTTTTGGGCCTTTTCCATCAGACGTGAGCTGAGTAGGAAGGTCAGCTGGATGCTTTCTCTGCCTCTCTGAGCTACAGGTTTTCACCCCAGCATCTGGCTCCTGAGTCTTTATTAGTAAAATAGAATATTTGGGATTTTTAATTAAAGCAACAAGTGAGCTATACTGTTCTTGGGGCATACACCAAAGGACTCTAAGGCCTTATATGCAGGACGTTAGCATGTCCATACTTATCACAACATTACACATCCGTCAGTCTCTGGAATCTGCCTAAGGACATGTCAGCAGATGAACAGATAAAGAAAAATGGTATATATATACAATGGAGTGTTAGTGGGCTGTAGAGTAGAGGAGAATGACATTAGGTCATTTGCAAACCGGGTGCGGTGTCACCCGCCTTTAATCCCAGCACTCGGGAGGCAGAGGCAGGCAGATCACTGTGAATTCAAGGGCAGCCTGGTCTACAAAGTGATTCCAGGACAGCCAAGGCTACATGTTTTGAAAAACCAAAAACCAAAAACCAAAACAAACAAACAAAAAAAACAAACAAACAAATAAGAAGTAGGCCGTTTGCATAAAAATGAATGGAACCAAAAGGAGACAAAGACAGACAAATTGTGTTTCCTGTTACCAGCAGAAGCTAGAACTAAAACAAAGGGGAAAAAAAGGAAGAACAGAGGGGGTGGGATGAGGAAGGGGAGGGTGAGCACGCATCAGTGGGTACCAAAGTACAACATCCTGATGGCCCATAAAAGCCTGTAAACGTGCACAATAAATATCCACTAATAACTACAACTTGAAAAAGGCGTCTTTAATCCCAGCACATGAGGCGGAGGAAGGTGGAGCTCTGTTAGTTCCAGGCCCTTAGAAGTGTAAGGACAAAGGACACCATAAGATGACCTTCTGTACATTGGATTTTAATGCCTAAAACTCTCTAAAATGCAATTTAACAGAAAACTGCTAGACAGAGAGCAGGCTGTGTCCTCAGAGTCACCGCAGGAGAGGAGCTGCCTGTGTCTCCACGGCTGGGGCTAGGTCACTTTGCTGCTGGATGCTTCAGAGGCAGCCTCTTTCCACAGGCTCAATATGCTCTGCCCACTTAAAAGTATGCGTGGGCACTGGAGGCCCCATGTAAATGGATGGAAAGTGCTCAATGGGCGTAGGAAACAGAGAAAAACTGTCGGAAGACAGCAGGTGCAGATGAAAAGAATTAATCCTTTCCTATAGGACTGGTGAGCCTCATTGATTACAAAGGCATCAGGCAGTGCCTCACCCAGGGACTCACTTATATCCCAGGTTGTCCACACACTTTTGATCCTTTTGCCTCTGCTTCAAGAATGCTGGGATTATAGGGGTAGACCATTATACCTGGTTCTCTACAAGCTTCAGAGAAATGAGGCATGTGGGCTGTGAGGATGGCTCAGTGGTTAAGAGCATGTATTACTCTTCCAAAGACCAGAGTTTAGTTCCCTGCACCCACAGGGCAGCTCACAACTGTCTGTAACTCCATTTCCCCGAGATCTGATTTCCTCTTCTGACCCCCAAGGGCACTGTACAAACCAACACACAGACACATGCAGATAAAAATAATAAAAACAAATCTTTCTTTAAAATTGAGTTGCTTGGGTCCCATGTATTCGTCCTATGTAGAGGACAAAGAACAGGTTGGTGGTCAGGAAGTGGCAAGTCTGACCAACAGCCAAGGTGATGGAGTTGGACACCTGGTGCTACCTTGGAGCTGCTGGCTATGGCTGCTCTTCCTGGCCCTAGGCCTTTGCTGTATAGGAAATCTTTCCCCTCTTTGCTAGGAAAACCCCTTCTCATCTCTTAGATATCTTTATATGGCTCTCATTAATACCCACATCTATTAGGAGGCAGGGGTTCCTTATCCTATGGAGACAGCTTCTATTACAGCATGGTATGCCTTTTTAAAATATGTGTGGGTAGCAGGGCATGCCACCGTGATCCCTGCACTTGGAGAGGCAGAGGCAGGTGGATCTCCGAGTTAGAGGCCAGCCTGGTCTACAGAGTGAGTTCAGAACAGCCAAGGCTACACAGAGAAACCCTGTCTTGAAACAAACAAACAAACAAAAATGTGTGGGCATGTGTGTGCAGGTGTTTGTACACGTGAACATGGACGGACATCCCAGTGGCCATCTTCAGGAACAACATCCACCTCATTGCCCTGGAGCTCATTGGCTAGAACGGCTGATCTGTGAGCCCTAGGGACCATCCTTCTGCCACCCAGAACTGCCATGACAAATGCCTGCCACTGTGCCAAGCATTTGTTTTTACAGTATTTTTTTAATTAGGGGAGATGGGTGTGCAAGTGTGCCATACCATACACAAGGAGGTCAGAGGACAATTTGTAGGAATTGGTTCTTTCCTTCAACTTTGTAGGTTCTGGAATTGAACCAAGGTTCTTGGGCTTGGTAGTAAGCACTTTCACACTGCTGAGCCACCTTTCTTGCCCACGCCCAGTATTTTCACATGGGCTCTGGGTTCTCATGACCTTTGCTGACCAAGTTATCTCCCAGCTCCCTTTAGAAAAACTCATAATGGCCAGTGGAATGTGGCAGCAGAACCATCACTGGTAACAGTGTTTTAAATAGCCTGCAACACATGGCTGATGGCCATGTTGACTTTGGAATCAAGAGGGTGGAGCCATAGCATCACCACCATCCTGACTAAGGGCAGCCATATGATTGGTAGCCATCTTTGCTGTGGGAGATGCCATCTTAACTAAGCTACCAAATAGCATTCAGTACCTTGTTGACTGCCAAATATAACTTCTGTCTTTTAAGCTTTGGCTGTATGGATACACTGGGACCTACAGAAAACTACAATAGTCTGTAATGATGCATATGATAAGATCAACAGAGTTGCCAGTGTCTTTATGAATTGTATCTGTGATTGAGTTTTGCTTTCATAATAGTATGATCAAATCCTTTAATGTGTTCATATATTTAAAGTCATGCTAAGTGCTCCTACTTTATGTTTACAGCTTAGAGCAGATAACTAAAAACACACAAGGATTGCTGAACTCAGAATGCTTGATAGGTGTCAGAGTCCTGTTGAATATGACACTTAAATATTTAATGAAAAAGCGTACTATGACAGAGACCCCAGCTTCTAGCAGTAACCTCAAGGCCTCCAAGAAAATACGAGCACAAGAGCAGATGACTCTACCTGAATTAAACTTCATTAACCACTGGGAAAGACTGCCCCATGCCTTGCCGGCTGCTACGGCCTGGCCTGAACAGTGGACCAACAGGATATCCAGAGAGTTGACTGCCCCATTTTGCCTAGACACAATTAAGTCAGTCATTTTCCAAAGCTCCTGCTCCACAAAAGGACTCCCAGATTTGCAGAGCCTGGCTGGGATGTTGGGTCTCAGACCATACCAAAGTGGACCTGGCCTCGCAGGTTCTCCCAGCATCCCTTGGTCCCTACCTGCTGCAGGGCATAGCTGGCATACCTGACCCTGTGACCCTGAACTTTCCAATTCAGGGACAGGGGCTTCCCTTCACTATATAATGCAGACATTTTGGTTCCTCCTTTCTCTCCTCTCACTCTCCTCTCTCTTTCTGTATCTTTCCTCCTCTTCTCCCTCTCTTCTTTCTCTGTACGTGCCTCCTGCCCCCAACCCCTCCCCATGCATGGCAGCCAGAGCTGCTTCCAATAAACCTGCATTACATACTATAACTTCATCTTGCAATTAGCTCATTCCACCATCTCTATCAGTTTCTAGTGAAAGAAGACAGGCTTTGATGAGGGCTTGACATGCAACAGACAAGAATCTCAGCAGCCACAACACAGTCAAGATAAAAGGGAAATGGCGGGGATGGTTGGGCAACACAAACCTCCAGGGCTTCCCATGCCACTGAGATCTGGTGCTAGTTGTAAACTTTTATCAATGGAGCCGTACCCAGTGACTTACATGTGGGAGCTCAGATGTCACACGAAAGTTTATGACCAAACCGAACAAAAGGAAGAAGCTGGGGAGGGGGGGTGGGGCAGAAGGGGGAAGGGAAGGGTAAGAAGCAGGAAGTGGGTGGGAAGAGGGATCAGGAAGAAGGAGCAGTAGGTGGAGGACAAGAGGTGAGGGGTCAGGAGTCAAGAGGAAAGAGGCAGGAAGCAGGGGTGGTGGTCAGGGTAAGAGGTGAGGGCCTGGGCAGGAGGAGAGCTGTGGGCAGGAAGCAGAAAGATAGGGAGGAAGTAGAGGGTGGGGGTAGGTGGCAGGGGTGGTGAGCAGAAAGCAGAGAGCAGGAGGCTGGGAAATAGAAGGCAGGAAGAAAGCAGGAGGCAGCGGTCAGGAGGTAGGCTACCAACAGAGTCCCTGTATGGTCTCTCAGTCTAACTTGGTGCTGTGTGTCTGGAACAGCAATACAGAAATAAGGAAAATAAGAGCAGCTTTCTCCAAGCAGAATGGCCACACAGACAGCCTTGATGATGCTTTGAGTCATGGACTGGATAGGCTTTGTCTGTGTCAGAAGTTACCCAGAGCTGTCATCAACAGCACCCCAGCTGACTACACCAGCGCTCCCTGAGTTCCCACTGATATGAGGAGAAAACAAAGATTTTGGCAACTGTGTCAGATACAAGGAGAAGTCTGTGTATTTTTTTTCTTTCTTTCTTTCTTTTTCCATTTTATTATTTTATTCATATTACATATCGATTGTTACCCTTCCCCTGTTTCCTCCCATTCTTCCCTCCCTTCCACTTCCCCCCTTCTCCTCTCCCCTATGTCTGTGATTGAGGGAGACCTCCTCCCCCTATATATGCTCTTAGAATATCGAGTCTCTTCCTGGTAACTTGCTATCCTTCCTCTGAGTGCCACCAGGTCTCCCCATCCAGGGGACGTGGTCAGAAAAGGGGCACCAGAGTTCGTGTGAGAGTCAGATCTCACTCTCCACTCAACGGTGGAGAATATCATGATTGTCGACTAGGTCTTGGTAGGGGTTCGAAGTTTAATGCCTATATTCTCCTTGGCTGGTGCCTTAGTTTGAGGAGGACCCCAGGACCCAGATCTGCCTGTCATAAAGTTCTTCTTGTAGGTTTCCAGGACCCTGTGGGTCCTACTATTTCCTTATTCTTCCATGTTACTCTCGCCTAGTCTCAATAGGATGTCCTCTCTTCTGACCCACTTTCTTGGTAAGTAAAGTTTTTCATGGTACGTATCCCTTGGACTAGTGTTTTGATATAAGTGAGTATATACCATTTGTCTCTTTTTGCTTCTGGGTGAATTCACTCATTATAATAATTTCTAGATCAATCCATTTGTCCACAAATTTCAGGAATTCCTTGTTTTTAATAGGTGAGTAGTATTCCATCGTGTAAATGTACCACAGTTTCTTAGTCCATTCTTCTACTGAGGGACACTTAGGCTGTTTCCATGTTCTGGCTATTATGTATAAAGAAGCTATGAACATAGTTGAGCATATGTCCCTGTTGTGTGATAGGGCATTTTCTGTGTATATTCCAAGGAGTGAGATAGCTGGGTCTTGAGGAAGCCCTATTCCCATTTTTCTGAGAAAGCACCAGATAGCTTTCCAAAGTGGTTGTACTAGTTTGCATTCCCACCAGCAATGAAGGAGTGTTCCTCTCTCTCCACATCCTCGCCAACACATGGTGTCATTTGAGTTTTTGATCTTAGCCATTCTGATAGGTGTAAGATGGAATCTCAGTGTCGTTTTGATTTGCATTTCTCTGATGACTAACGAGGACAAGTCTGTGTATTTTTTAAAAGATGAAGATAACCTGCCATGGCTGTTCTTGGTTGTCAGTTTGACTACATCTGGGATTCGTTGAAACCTAAGTGGCTGGGTACACCTGTGAGGGACTTTTCTTAATTAAATCAATTGAAGTAGGAAGGTCCACCTTTAATCTGGGTCACACCTTCCGCTGGCAGCCTATATAAAGGACATGGAAGAAGGAAGCTTGCTCTCTGCCTGCTTTCCCTCACTCTCACTGGCCATGCTGTTCCTTCACTGGCATTGGAGCATGTTTCCTAAGGATTCCAGAGTGTGCCAAGGAAGGATATACCAGCTGAACCACATCCAGCCCCGTGGACTGAACAACTACTGAATTCTTAAGACTTTCTGTTGGTAGACTGTAAAGCAATTTTAATTCAGAACATGGCTGCTTTAGTAATAGATCACATCCAAAGGCCTAGGTCTGTGTGATCTGGCTGGAAGACAATTAAGCCTTCAATCCAGGAGACAGAAGGAGGAAGATCTGAGTTCAAGGCCAGCCTGTTATAGAGCAAGTATCAGGTAAAGAGAAGCTTAGGTCCACGCATAGTGGGACGTGCCTTTAATCCCAAACGATGAAGGTAAAGTTAGGTTGTAGAAGGAAGCACCCATGTTTGAAAGTGACATCTAATTGAGTGGCAGAAAAAGAAAGTGACATATCAGAGAGGATTTGACAGAATAGGATAAGCCCAACTCTCAGGAGAGGAAAGGAAAACTTCTTAAGGAACAATGGAGAGAGAGAGAGAGAGAGAGAGAGAGAGAGAGAGAGAGAGAGAGAGAGGTCCTCATGTTGTAGTGACCCCCAACTATAAAATTATTATTTTTGTTGTTACTTCATAACTGTAATTTTGCTACCGGTATGAATTGTAATGTAAATACTTTTGGAGACAGAGGTTTGCCAAAGAGGTCAAGAGCCACAGGTTGAGGATCACTGTTCTAGAGCTATTCCCCGCCCCATATACTATTTAAAGGATGTTGTAAAAATCTAAAACAAACAAGCAAACAAAAACAAATTTTAAAGACTGAAAATTACTTGTTTTTAGTTTTTATTTATACACATGTGAGTCTGGGTATTTGTCAAGAGTGTACAGGTATCCAGGGAGGCCAGAAGAAGGCATCCCTGGAACTGGAGTTATAGACAGTTGTGAGCCACCACGTGGTTCTTGGGCACCAACCCCGGGTCCTCCGCAAGAGCAGCGAGAGCTTGTAACCCCTGAACCATCTCTGCAGTCCTAAAAACGGAATCTTTTACCTGCCATGTTTTAATTTTTTAATGTTAGGAGACTAAATCTAACCAAGACTTTTTTAACATTAAAAAAAGAAGACGAAGGGAAGGTGCTTGACAAATGCTCACATGAAATACACACTCTGGTCTTCACTCAAGGCTAGTGTGCGATGGATGACACACAGTAAGACAAATGTCATCAGAACCCCAAAATGACTAATGCTGCCTGTGCTGTCCAGACAGGAAATGGGATGCCATGCCTCCCACTAGTAGAAGCATCAAAGCATTGCTTTGATGGTCATTTGTCAAGTGATGCTGTGCCTACCAGCGGCTGGCAAGCTTTTCCTGAAAGCGGCTAGAAAGAAAGTATTTTAGAAACTGCAAGCCACAAATAGTTTCTGTCATATATTAGTCTCCCTTTTTATAACTCTTTTAAAAATGTCAACCCTGTCTCAGAAATGAAAGAAGAGGAAGGAGGAGGAGAAGGAGGAGGAAGAGAATAAAAGAAAAAACTCAAGACCAGGGCTAGAGAGATGGCTCAGTGCTGTTAAGAACACTGACTGCTCTTCTGGAGGACCCGGGTTCAATTCCAAGCACCCACATGGCAGCTTACAACAGTTCCAGGAAATTCTACCCCCTCACAGACATTCATGCAGGCTGGGGAAAGGATTCAGTGAGTAGGAACACTTGCTGAGTTGTATCCCCAGATTCTACTAAAAACCAGAGGGGGTCACATGCAAATCTAACCCCAGGACTGGGTGGCAGACAGGTGGACACTAGAAGCTGACTGGCAGGCCAGTCATCAAAGCTGGTGAACTCCAGGTCCAATGGAGACCCCCTTCTCAAGGAGATAAGGTAGAGTGACAGAGCAGGATACCAAAACAATGTCCTTCTCTGGCCAAAAAAACCCAACAACAACAACAACAACAAAAACCCATATTATTATGTTGATGATGATGATGCTTTTATGCTTTAGAGACTGAAATTCTGTCAGAATATTTTACAGGGCATCATAAATTATTGAGGGCTACTGAAGGCCAAGCAGTGTCCAAAGAAGAAATCAGATGTCACAATTGGTTGGCCTAGGATGTGACCTTGTAATATAGTACTTACTACATCGGGGAACACGGCAGGGTCCTGTACATAGCCAAGGCTGCCTGTGAACTCTCTATGAAGATCAAGCTGTCCCTTCAACTCACAACCCCTGCCTAAATCTTCTGAATGCCGGGAGTATAGGCATGTGCCACCGTGTCCAGCTCCCTGTAAACATGTTTTTATGATCAGGTAAATACAGTGCACGCAGAACACTCACCCAGCTCTCAACATTAGATGAAGCGCATTTAAAACTTATTTTGACTTGGTAACACCTTAAGACTGACTCAGCAGGACTCCAGATCCTCAGAAGCACAGTACCACACCTCATCGCCACACTTCCACATCCTGGGGAGTTCCTTCACACTTTGTCTTGGTTCCTGCCACAGCTTTTCAACTCCTCCACTCTCAGCTGTGACCCTGCCTCCCTACATCTCTGACTTGATGCTCTTCTTGAGGCAAAAGGCAAGCGGCCTATTACTCCCTAATAGTGCACTGAAGCTCTCCCTGTCAGAGGACTGCTCATTCTTCTCCCCACACCCACCTATTGAGGCAAGCAAGCACAGGAGATTCCTCTTGGTATAAGCTATACGGACCCTCCATGTCTAAGAATGCACTGGAAGCCTGAGACACTTACCTGCCTGTACTAGGCACACATACACATGCCTCTCTGAACAATGCAGCTGGCAACATGTTAGCAAGCTAGGACCCCCAACTGCATTAGCCTACACATTCTCACTCCTCTTCTCCCAACAATTGAATGGGTTTCTCCTTCCTTTGACAATGGTCAAATTCAGACAGATTCCAGTTAATCCGGCTCTCTTTGTGCCCAGGTACAAAAAATGCAAAACTGCATCCTCGAAGGAATTTTAGGGACAATCCTCTATCCACCATCTTACACGTGTGCAGAAGTGGAAGCGCATATAACTAAAATCAGATTCAGGGAAGTGACATGTATAGCAGAAAAAGCATAGCCTGACCTAATCCATCAATACAGAGAACTACCCAAAATCCAAAGGCCTTAGCAATAGCCCCTCCTTCTTTAGACCCCATAAAGAGACCCCAGGCAGTAATCTAGGGCCCTTGAGTATCTTCACTCCTGTGGCTCACTGCTTGCTGCTCTCTTGCAGTGTATTCTGGCCTGTTCTACCACTTTGATTTGAATGATTCTTCACTACCTTACAATCTGTATGGGCCAAGAGGCCAAGAACCTGAAAACACTGAGCCCATAGTGTCACAGGTGACACTATATGACTATGTAGCATTCTGAAGCCAGCTCAGGGCTTTTCTGTGCTTGAAGACCTTCCCAGAATTCCTCACACTGCCCTCCTCAGCTCCTGTCTCATGGGCAACTGGCCAATGCTGCGGTCTCTTAGCCACCTCTGCATCTGCTGCCATGTTCACCTCTTTGCTTACCCATCTGCTTCCATCCACTCAATTGTAAAGTCTCTAAGTACAGATCATGGTTCATGCTACCCCCTCCCCTTATTGCTAGTCCCTTGTAGAATGGCTCAGTGTGACAAGACATTTTGGTCCAGTGAGAGGAGGGAAAAGAGGAGGAAGGAGAAGAGGACGGATGCATGTGGAGAGGACCAGGAAACAGCAAGAGAAATGAGCTGGACCTAGGATGTGGGTAAAAATAAAGTATAAAGTGGGAAATCTGGGGGGCTGGAGAGATGGCTCAGTGGTTAAGAGCACTGCCTGCTCTTCCAAGGGACCCAGGTTCAATTCCCAGCACCTACATGGCAGCTCACAACTGTCTGTAACTCCAAGATCTGACACCCTCACACCAACACACATAAGTTAAAAAATTAAATAAATAAAAAATATTTTTTAAAAAAAGTGGGAAATCTGAATGGGAGGAAACTACACTAGCTTGGAGGTTTCTTATTACTCAGCACTGTGCTCTAGGCTAACTAAGCAGATCCTAGTCTCTCTGTGTGGTTGTTTGGGTATAAAGCTGGTCACAAATTTATTAAAATTATGAATCAATATTAAATATTATAATCATTCAATACTGTCCAAGGTATCACAGTGTCAGAAGCCCAACTGAGGTGCTGCTGGAGACTGAGGAACTAAGAAGACACAAGTTGGCAGGGTGGAAACCAGGGTTCAGCCTCACTAAGAAATATTCCTGGATAAAACCAGAACGGAAAGCTGAGTGTGCTAAAATGCTAGTTCTGCTTGGGAGACTGAGAAGAAGGACTGCCATGAGTCTGAGGCCAGCTTGAGCTCCACAGTGACTTCAGGGCTACACAATGAGAGCATGTCTCAGAAAACAAGACACACACACACACACAGAGAGAGAGAGAGAGAGAGAGAGAGAGAGAGAGAGAGAGAGAGAGACCCTTCCCTGAATGGAGTTGTTTCTTCTTCTTCTTCTTCTTCTTCTTCTTCTTCTTCTTCTTCTTCTTCTTCTTCTTCTTCTTCTTCTTCCTCTTCCTCCTCCTCCTCCTCCTCCTCCTCTTCCTCCTCCTCTTCCTCCTCTTTCTCCTCCTCCTCGTCTTCTTGTTTTTTCAAGACAGGGTTTTTCTGTGTAGCCTTGGCTGTCCTGGACTCATTTTATAGACAAGGCTGGCCTTAAACTCACAAAGATCTGCCCTCCTCTGCCTCCCGAGTGCTGGAATTACAGGAAAACTTCCTTCTAACACGGAAGGACCTGCTTTAAATAAGAAATTTCTTCCACGATGGCATTTTGTTACTAAACATGCTAAAGAATGAGGTATTGGACTTTAATGTTCAGGAAATAAATAGATGTGTTTCCTAGGGTGTGGTGAGACTGCTCAGCAGTTGTCTCTCAACATGGGTCTAATTGGATTGGACACAGCAAAATGCAGGCAGGTGTAGGATTGTTAGAAACAAAGGAGAAAGTCAGCAGCCAGAGAACAAAAGCTCTCCATGGGAAATGGGCCTGAGAGGGAAGCAGATAAACACAGCACCCTGCCCATCCCCCACATGGCATCACAATCATTTTTCTGTGTGTTTTAGGCTTTTTGCTTGCTTGCTTTGAGAGAGCTGGGAAGTTTTTAACGGTTCAGAGAGAATATGCCAGAAGGACAGTTAGCCAGATGCACTGTAAAAAAAAAAAAAAAAAAAAATCTGGCCCAAAGCCCCTAGGAACCAAGCTCTGGTCCACTTGCTACTAGCTGAGGAACCTCGATGTCCCCATCTGTAATGTGTGGACAGTTGTCACAACACAGGATGCCAGGATGCCCCAGAGGATGAAGAGGGATGGGAACGTTTGCTCCAGGGCCTGGCATCCAAGGGGGAGAGGCATGGCTGCAATCCATGTTCCAGGCCCCCTTTGTGCTAGTCAACAGCATTCCACAAACATGGCTGCCTAATATGTGCCTGCCTGGGGTCTCCCCTTTCAAAGGAGCCCAAGAGCCACAGCACAAGCTATTTGGGAATAGGGCAGTCAGCTCCTGCTGAGAACCCTCACAGAGAAGGCAGGAAGGAGTGCCTAGGACCCAGAGCTCCAGCAGGGAGATAGGAAGTAGAGACAGGAGAATTCCCAGATGCTCCACCACCAGCTAGCTTGGTGCACATAGGGGAAAACCAACAAAGAACCCTGTCTCTAACAACGTGGAAGGCGAGGGCTGACATTTGAGGTTGCCACCTGACCTCCACACCTGTACCCTTATTCACACACAAAGTGCATACAAATCTCTTCTAAAGTTTCAGAGCTGCCACAAACTGTGATCTACAGTGGTGTACTGCCTGCAAGACATGCTAGGGCAATGGTGGCACAAAGTTTGTGGAAGTAACCAATGTTACCATTCTGCTTCAGTCCACCTACCCGTGATGTCACTGCTTACCTGCTTACCTGCCACAGAGGTGTGGCCCTGCCCAGGGTCGTATAAAAGAACAGACCCTCCACATGGCGCTCTCTCTCTCTCTCTCTCTTTCTCTCTACACTCTTCTTCTTACTCTCACTCTTCTCTCTCCCTCTCCCTCTCTGGGGTACCCTTCCCCCCTTTCCTTCTCCCCCCCCCCCCCCCGCATGCTCACTTAATAAACTCCTCTACAACATAATATCTGCTGCCTGGTACCTTACTATCTTATACCTTATTACCTTATATCCTACTGCCTTAATCTTTCATTATAACAACCAACCAATAATTACTTGACTTAAGGCCGTCTCCATGAGATGGAACCCGTACCTGACACTGTGTGGGTGACCAGGAACCAGAGACTAGATAGCCCAGGGACCTAGGGTAAAACCAAATAATCCTGGTCTAAAAAAGGAAAAACAAGCAAACAAAAAGGACCTGAAGCCTGCAGATAAGAACACAGTGTAGAGCCGGGTGTGGTGGCGCACGCCTTTAATCCCAGCACTCGGGAGGCAGAGGCAGGCAGATCGCTGTGAGTTCGAGGCCAGCCTGGTCTACAAAGTGAGTCCAGGATGGCCAAGGCTACACAGAGAAACCCTGTCTCGAAAAACCAAAAAAAAAAAAAAAAAAAAAAAAAAAAAAAGAACACAGTGTAGTCTGGCACACTGTAGGATGGATGAGAGGGAGGGCACAGTTTCACAAGCTAAAGACTAGAGTTCGAGTCCACCCCTGCCCCGCCCACCTGTCTTTCAACTTCCGAGACTCTTCTGCATCTGCACACGAGATGCTGCTGACTGTGAGGATTGTGAGGATCCAATCAGAAAATGCATAGTCACTGTGTAAGAGGCATACAAGCGGATAGCAAAGGAGCTGGGGACTTAATGTGGTCATGGAGCCCTAGCTTAGCAAGCACAGGGCCCTGGGTTCAGTCCCCAACATAACAACGATGAACTAACACCATCAAAACATGTACGGGTTTCCTATCCTTCAGCAAACATCTACCTGATCTCCTACCCAACCCACCCTGCATGCAGCATTTCAGGGTTTGGTAGTAGATGGCAATAGGCCCACTGTCAGAGCTAACTGTGTTAGGCAATGCATGCTGGGAACAGCAGCACAACTTGGAAGTGAAGCAAGCACAGTACACAGAGTGTGGCAAAGGTCTGCACAGGTGTGGCAGGAGGAAAGAGGAGGATGTCTAAATTGCAATGACTAGGCTAGATTGTTTCCCATAGACACTCATCAGCCAAGGCTTTAAAAGCCAGAAGAGGACTCTCAACAGGGGCCTAGGGCAGGCTGAGTGGAATACTCTTTTCTTTTGAGCCTTACACTACAAAATGTTGAATTTGGCTGGTTCCCTATCAATTAAAAGGAAAAAAGAAAAGTGATATCCTGCGGTTACTGTTACAAAGCAAAGCAAAATAAAATAGCCCAACATATTCCTGCAGGTGGCAGCAGCAATGCCAATGAGTACTGGATCAGGAAGCCACATTGGGACTGAGGGGGGTGGCTCAGTGGCTAACAGAACTTAGTGAGCAAGCGTGAGGATCTGAGTTCAAATCCCCACCTCCTATGTCAAAAACAAAGCATCCTGTAACCTGAATAGTGTGGAGGCACTGGAGCTTGTTGGCCACCAACCTAGCTCCAAGTTCAGTGAGAGATCCTGTTGCCTCCATACTTGCACCTGCATACATGTGTGTGCTGGTATAAAACACACACACACACACACACACATACACACATACACTACAGTAGGCCAAAGGGAGAAGGGTTGATGGCAGACTACAGCACAAATCTGCAATCCCAGCCCTGGGGACAGTGAGGCAAGAGGATCATGAGTTTGAGGCCAGCCTATACTAGAATAAGACCCTATTTCAAAATTAAAAAAGAAAAAAGAGAGCTGTTTCACTTCCACAGCAATTCCAGAATCCTCCAATGGCTTCTGCACAGCATGGAACATTCTTGTCCTACACACTCACCCAGTTATTTCTTTGTCCTGTGTACGTCTCAGCCCTGCCATCTTTTATACAGTAGGCCTTCACCTGGAGTAAAATCTTCGACACTGCACCTTCCAAAACCACTCTGTGCCTCATCTTCACCACACAGTCAATAATTTATTAATATTATTAAGAAGGCCTACTCCTGCCGGGCGTGGTGGCGCATGCCTTTAATCCCAGCACTCGGGAGGCAGAGGCAGGCGGATCGCTGTGAGTTCCAGGCCAGCCTGGTCTACAAAGTGAGTCCAGGATGGCCAAGGCTACACAGAGAAACCCTGTCTCGAAAAAAAAAAAAAAGAAAGAAAAAAAGAAAGCCTACGCCATTTTGAATCAGGCCACCATGTTAAGCCTTAGCTGTCAGTTTCCCAGAAAGGCTCATTAGACTTCTTGAAAAAGCCTCCAAAAAGGGCAACCAATCAGCAACTGCCCAGACATCTGGCCTGGGAATAAACTAGATATGAGGTGACCATTCCCTCCCCAAGATCAGAACCAATCAGGAGCAAACAAGTACCCCTTAGAATGAACCCAACAAATCCTAACAAAGATCGGATGATCATGGCTGGAAATCCCCTAACTGGCTTTAAAAGGAGCCTGCGAGCGCCTCTTGGGGTCACCATTTTGTATGAGTGGTTGACCCCTGCATGCTGGCTGTTTCTGCAGAATAAACACTTTTTGTTTTTGCAAAGTTTGAGGTCTTACTTCAGCAATTCTTGGACCCTTAAATTTTTGGGGGAACAGAGTCTCCCTATGCAGCCTCCCGCCTTGGCCTTGTGAGCACTGGAGTTCTCAGGGAAGGCCAGCATAGCTCCATGCTCATTATGCTATACACTGTGAACGTCCGTCTTTGCTGGAAGGAAAGTTCAAACAGAACCATGCTGGTTTCCATGTTCCCACCACTGCTTTCCCAGCATCTGCCTCAGTCCCCAGCCGCTCACATGTACCTAACAAGGATTTGCTGATGACAAGGTCTAGGAATGGATGCACAGAAGGGCATTTCCAGGCAAACAGGAATGAGCCTGGGCAGCAAGAAGGAGACATGTGAGGACAGAGCACCTGAAAACCTACTAGTCACCAGAGTAGGCAAAGCTATACCTGAAGGGCCTGATAGGAAAAGGATTTCCATTCCAGCAGAGCTCAGCACTCCAGGAAGGGATTGCGCAGCAACAAGGGTAGAAGCTAAGGCCGGCCAAGCAGCAAGAGGCAGGGCGGGGATTTAGGCAAGGCAAGGAGGCCTTAAAAAGGCAGCGAGGAGGACAGCAGATACAGTGATGTCAAGGAGTAACTCAGGAGGGAGATCTGATAGTTGCCGGGCCTAGAAGAGGAGATCCTGTAAGGGAAAAATACCCAAAAAGAAAGATTTTGAGATTCTGCCTCAAGGACTGAGGAAGAAGAGGATGGAAGAAGAGGATGCAGAAAGAACAGCAGGTTTAGAGGGACAGTAACAAGTTTCCGTTTGGGTCCTCAGAGACCCAGGGTGGCACTCAGGATCACAAGATACACAGAGCAGGGGTCACAGGTCTATTAGCTTAAGTTGTGGGTGAGGAGGCCAAAGAATTATGGACATAGCCTTGGAGAAAACTAGTATTCAGAGCTAAAGAAGGGAGAGAGGCTAGAGATGCAATTAAGAGGAAAATGGTCAGGCTGGGAAGCACAGGGCAACAGTAGCAATACACATATACCAGCAATGCACATCTATCCAGCAAATGGGAGATGAAGCAGGAAAGCTGGGGAGCTCTGGCAGGGTGCTGCCAGCTGCTTGGGGATGGCAGTGTGGTGAGTGCTGGCTGCAGGAAGCATGACAACCAGTGAGGGTGAGGGGGATGCAGAGTGCTCCACACTGCTCTCACCTGCACCATGGCTGGAAAGGTGTCCAATAGTTAACAGAGGATGTGCAGCAAAGAAAATGAACAGACAATGAAACTAGGTCCCAGGGAAAAAAGATGGGAGTGGCACTACTAGGAAGTATATCTTTGTTGGAGGAAGTGCATCACTAGGAGGCGGGCTTTGAGGTCTCAGAAGCTCAAGCCACTTCTAGGGGCTCACTGTCTCTTCCTGCTACCTGCAGATCCTGATGTAGAGTCCTCAGCTTCTTCTCCAGCACCAAGTCTATCCACATGCTGCCATGCTTCCTGCCATGACGATAATGGACTAAACCTCTGGAACTGCAAGTCAGCCCCAATAAAATGTTTTCCTTTATAAGAGTTGTTGTGTTCATGGCCTCTTTGCAGCAATAAAACCCTAACTAAGGCAGCATCTCACAGGCAGAGGAATCTGCCTCATAGTACATGAGTGTTCCCTGGCTCTCCTGAGCCTCCCCTCCTCCAGTCATTCCTCCCTCTCTCCCTTTCAAACAGAAACTCACTATGTAGCACAGCCTGGCCTCCAACTGTCTCAACCCTCCTGTCTCAGTCTCCCCAGTGGTGCTCTCACAAACAAGCATCAGTCACCAGGCCCCTGCCAACACACTGTCTTTCCCCCAAATTAGAATAAAATGCAAACTGACGGACGTGGCTGGAAAAGGCTGGATGATGAGCAACAGAGACAGGGCCTTGGCTGATGGGTCTAAGGTGGTGAGGCAGGAGGCAGGGAAGGCAGCTGTGAACTGTGGGGAAGACAGAAGAAATGGACAAGAGCTTCTCACAGCCATGTAGGTAGCATTTGCACCTTGCTGGAAACACAAGAGTACGGCTTTAGGAAGAACATGGTGTGTCCACCAGGTCACTGCAGGGCTTTAGGAAATGCCAGTTCAAAGTGCAGGGCCTGAGTAAAGAAGCAGGAGCACCCCAAATCCCGGGGCTGGATCAAGACACTGTGAACAGGACTTGTCCAGTCTGCCATGAACATGGAAATTCAAATTGTCTCTTATCTCACACAGGACTACACAGTTAGCATTCAGAGTCTGGGAGAGGGAGAGACCACCAGGAAAA
The DNA here is from genome assembly GCF_903995435.1 of Acomys russatus. Lineage (NCBI taxonomy): Eukaryota > Metazoa > Chordata > Mammalia > Rodentia > Muridae > Acomys > Acomys russatus. The sequence goes on along the minus strand of NC_067149.1, from coordinate 42,108,447 downwards.
AGAAGAGGAAGGCAACAGTGGACTTCACTTCCCTGGGGAAGGGTGGAAGAGTGAGGCCAACTGACTCTAAGCCTAACCTCAGAGAAGGCAGGCACACTCAGAGACCAGAAGCAAAGGACTCTGCTCTTGCTGCCACACAGCGCATGCTCTTCCAGCCCCCAACAGGAGTCCTGTCTTCTTCCTCTCCTGAATCAGGCCCGTAAGGCCTACCTCCTTTCTTAAAAATCCACTGCCAGTGACTTTAGCCACTGGCTAAAGTTGTTGTCCTCGTCACCTGGATCACTGCCACAGAACCTTAACTGACAGGTCCCCAGGCAGATCTGCCCTGGGTAGTCATGACAGTCATGGACTCAACAACTTGGAGATGACAGCACATGCTCTGCTTGTTTGTAATTCTTCAGTGCCTTGTTTCCCACTCCAGCACTGTTACAATAGAAGCCCATGGCCCAGCAGGTAAAGGTGGTTGCCTACAAGCCTGACCACCGTTGTTTGATTCCCCAGGGCTCATGTGGTGGATGGACAGTACTGACTCCTCTAAGTTGTCTCCTGACCACCATACATGTTGTACCCCGCCCTACAATGACATTTTAGAAGTCTCCATTACTAAGTGGGCAAAATTCGGCTCACTCACATCTTCTCCCATCTCATCCTTCTGTCACACTGGGGCTGGAGTGTGGTATATTTAGCTCTACCACTAAGCTACATTCTTGGGCCTAATCTTAAAACATACATAACTATCTAATAATTTCCTGTTTAGTAAATCGCTTAATTCTAATTTCACAACTAAAACTATCACACTGTTAGTTTAAAGCTGCTACTCAAACAGGTGGCCAGTCCCAAACTCTATGCATCTCAGTGAGCTTTTATATGGTTGGAGTGGCAGCTCTGAAGCTCTGGAGCTTCTATTAGGGTTTTACACGTTCACTATCAATTACACACACACATACACACACACACACAGAAGAAAGAACTATGACAGAAACTAGGAAAAAAAATAACGTTCTCCCTTAACTTGTTTTCTGAAGCAAGGTCTTGTTATGTGGCCTAGGTTGGTCTGGAATGTGCAATCCTCATGCCTCAGCCTTCTAAAGACAGGTATACACCAACAGGCCCAAGTGGGACATTTCAACATTTTGGAAATAACTTACTTTTCTGTAAATTCTATATTTTAATTTCTTAGGTAGGAAGAAGTTAGCATGCCACGGTATGCATGTGGGGATCAGAGGACAGCATGTTCTTGCCTTTCACTTTGTGGGTTCTGCAGGTCCAAGTCAGGTCATCAGACTTGGTAGCAAGCATCTTTCTCCACTGAGCCTTCTTGCTGACACAGTGCTTTTTTTTTTTTTTTATTAATTTACCCTTACCTGCTATAAAGATGGAACTCAGGGTCTGGTGCGTGAAGAGCAAGTTTTTTTTCTCTCTCTCTTTCCCTCCTTTTTTATAGAGGGCCCTGAAGCCCAGGAAGTAACTTATAGAAGTAGGGCAGAGGCATTGTGGCCTGCAGTCTTTGCCCTTGGCATGACACTGTCCACAGGGCCACACATGATATGGCCCTTGCTTCCCAGAAGCCTTTCAGTCTGCAACTTGCATGGCTTTGCTTCCCTTCAGGCCATCCTGTGTCACCCACAGTCCCTGGTTTTTATCACCTGCAAACCCTCTTCATCTGGAGTACCCTGTGCGTCGTTAGAGGTGTGGCCAACCTTTTGACACTACAACTGCATACTGTCACATATAAAGTCCATGCTGTTAAAATGTGTAATCTAAATCTAATTTTAAATAAATTTGTGATTTTTGTGTTGGGCTGCCTGCATTTATAGCTGTCTGGGCCACATGCAACTCCAAGATCATATGTCAGAGATGCCTGCTAGGCCCAGGATAAAGTGCCAATGTGGCTGTGGACCCCTCAGCCTTAACTGCCAGCGACCAAAGTCCCTCTCCCTCAGACCTCTGCAAGCGCTTCTTGACAGACTGTCACAAGTCAGCTCCGGAGGACAACGATACACATTCCTCATTTTTGTATTCCCAGATTAAGGGGCCATAGAAGGCACCAAGAAGATGCTGAAGAACTGTCCGTGCTCACTTTTTGTAATGAAACACTGGCTAAGGACAGAAAAGGACACACCACCGACCCCAGCAAGGGTTTCTCTGTGTGACACTGACTGCCCTGGAACTCTCTCTTTAAACCAGACTGGCCTTGAACTCAGGAATGCTGGGACTAAAGGCGTGTGCCACTGTATTGGGCTTCAGAAAACGAATCTTGATCCTGTGGTTGAGTAAAAAAGCCCTATCCTTAATTCTTTAAAGGGCTTCAGAAATCATGTCACATGAGGTCACACAGGAGTTGACCACAACAAAGACAGATGTTCCAGGCAAATGAGAGCAGAGCTCTATGCAAGACACAGCTGTAAGTAGTGTAAGAAAACTGGGGGACAAAGCTGGGGTGGAGACAGGTTTCATTATTTGGGTGTAGCTCAAATACCATCTCCTCAGATAATTCATTCTTGCTTACCAGCTTCCCAGACAGCACCCTCAAATACAAACGGAACAAAATGCCTCCTGGTGTCCATGTAGCTCTCCAGCCTGTTACCTGGGTTTCTGTAGAGCCACAGGACTTGAAACACTTTCCACTCCTTAGAAGTATTCTATTAACCTCATTCACTGTTTTTGGAGACAGGGCTTCATGTAGCCCAAGCTGGCCTTGACCAAGGTATGCAGCTGAAGATAACCTCTCTTTCTTTTCCACTTGCCTGTGCATATTGTCCATGTATGTATATTCATAGTTGCATTATGTGAGGGCACATGTACATGGGGTGCACATATGTGTACATCCATGTGGAGGCCCCAGGTTGAAGTTAGGAATCATCTCCCACCACATTCCACCTTGTTTCATTGAAGCAGTCTCACAATCAAATTCAGAGCTCATCAATATGCCTAGTCTAGCTAACTCTCTTGCTCTGCAGAGCCAGCCTCCACCTTCCAAGGCTGGAATTACAGGCAGGCCATCAAGCCTGCCTGTCATTTATGAGGATTTGGGGAGCGGGGGGACCTGGACTCTGATTCTCATGTCTGCATGGCATCAGTTAGCCAGTGAGACATCTCCCTATCCCCAACTATGAACTTTGTTCTTTTAGACAAAGCCCCACTATGTAGACCAGGATAGTCTCAAGCTCAGAGATCCATCTGCCTCTAGGGCTGGGATTAAAGGATTGAACTACCACACCTGTCAAAAACCTTGAACTCTTGTTGGTTTTTTAAGGCAGGGTTTCTCTGACTAGCCCTGGCTGTCCCTGTAGTTCACTATGTAGACCAGCCTGGCCTTGAAAACACTCTCTCCCTCTCTCCCTCCCCCACCCCCCTCTCAGCAAACAGGCCTTCGACTCAGAGATCCACCTGTCTCTGCCTCCCAGGGTTCAGATTAAAGGTATGCGCCACCACAACTATCACCTTGAACTTCTGCTCCTTCTCTGCCTTCTCTACCTCAGCCTCCCAAGCGCTGAGATTAAGGCAGGCACTACCACCTCATTTAAAGTGGGCCATTTATTGGCAATCAGCACCATCATCACCACCAAGTGGGGCTAGGGGATCCATTTCATCTTTAGAGCTTACAAGTAAAGCCTGGTACATAATGGGCATTCAAAAACGACTTTTATTTGGTATATCGACGCATATATTAAGCATATATACCAGACACTGTTCTGTTTGCTGAGATTACTAATAATGCAAAAACTCTGCATCACAATAGAGCTCATTATGGGTAAAGAACTAAATGCATTTAGCTACAATGGAAAGGGAAGGCAACCTAGCAGTGTTCAAAGACATGTGGGGCAACTAAGAGCAAGTGTGACTCCGACAGGGATATGAGCTGTGACTGCTAGCCACAGCCCTCAGCCCCTCCCATGACCTTTTTGAGTAATAACTGGCTGGAGGCAAGCTGGAAGCAACAGAAAGTCATGAGCTGTCACAAATGGAGGCCAGTGGCTGAGGTATCCTAAGACCAAAACAAAACAAAAACAGCAAAAATACAACAAACAAAAAACACAAAGTAAACAGTCTATGGGAAAGGAAAAGCCTGAGACAGAATTTCTCAAGTCTACGCCACAGACCTGTTTATTCAATTAGATGAGGGGGGGGGGGGGAAGCTCAAAAATCAAAACAAAACAAACCCCACCAAATAAGCACATTTGGGAGGGAAAATGCATTTGTGATTAAGCTGGGTGGTGGTGGTGCACACCTTTAATACCAGCACTCGGGAGGCAGAGGCTGGAGGATTGCTGTGAATCCAAGGCCAGCCTGGTCTACAAAGAGAGTCCAGGACAGGCAAGACTACACAGAGAACACCTGTCTTGAAAAACCAAAAAAAACCAAAAAACCAAAAAACAAACAAAAAAAAAGAACACGGTGATTGGGATGGGTGTGAAGTTGAATTGATAAGAGTATTGCCCAGCATTGCAAAAAGCCCTAGGTTCAATACTCCAGCAGCACAAAAACCAGGCATAGATACCTTTAATCCCAGAGCCCAGGGAGGTGGAAACAGAAGTATAAAAATTCAAAAGCCAGCTTCTGCTACACTGAATGTTCAAAGCCAGCATGGGCTACATGGCATTCAGTCTTTATTTAAAAAAATTAATTTGTACTGGAAAGCTGACTCAACTCAGCGGTTATGAGTTGTGTACTATCTTGCAGGACCTGGATCGGGTTTCCAGTATAATCCAGGCTGGTTCTAAATAGCAATTCTCTTGACTCAGCCTCCCTGCGGCTCGGTTCACCTCTTTACGCGACCCTGCCGGGCTCAGAAACTTTCTGACGAGTGCTTTTGCCTCACCGGGATGATTCCTATAAAGTATTAATTAATAACCTCTGAGTCTTTTCAAGGGATGCAGAGCCTCTCTTAGAAAAGCATTAAAAGAAGAACTGTGTCCTCTTCATGAGACAGGTCACAAGATTAAAGCCTTACACAGACCAGAGGCACTGGCTCACTCGTCAGACCGTCCACACACACCGCAAAGGCAGCACTTGACAGAATAAGCGACCAGAGGTGCCTCCGAACACCGGGAACAGAACACTCCCTTGCCAGGGTACGAGGGGACCGTGTATAGACAGATGAAGAATATTCCAGGCCAGCCCAAGACTAGCTTCAGTTATCCTAAGTAAAGCTCGCCAGACCCCGCACCTGCTCCACAACCACGACTTACTTACCGCCGCTCAACTTCCGGCAACCAAAGCCCCAGCCGCGCCGCGCGGTCCAATGACGTCATAGCCCAGCCCACACAAACGCGGAAGCCCGGTGCGCATGCGTGCATGAATAGCCAAAAAAAGAGTCCCTAGCACCGTGGGAGCGGGGGCGTAACGCCTGAAGGCTACACAACCTGTAGGCCTTGAGCTTTTAAGGAAGATTACACTTTCCTGCTAGTGATTCTAGAGGACGACGAAATGACTGTCATTATTATCAAATTTCTAGGAGACTTATATAGTGCAGGTGTTCTTTGCATTTTAATTTGATTTTTAAAAAGATCAAGCTACAAAGCCATGGCTGTCCTGTAGCTGTACACATACATCAGTATAGTATCCAACAATCGGAGATCACCTGCTTCTTCTTTTCCCCAGTGTTGAGATTAAAAGCTTGCACAACCATACCTCACAAAAGGAGCTGACTTGCATAGGAAAAGCCTATGACGGTGGAAAACCAAATAACATCGAAATACCCTCCAACCTACTGCAGCTTCAGCGGCTATTAAATCACTTCTTACAAACCCATTACAAACCAGGCAGTGTGGCGTATGTCTTTAATCCTAGCATTTAGAAGGCAGAGGCAAGTGGGTCTCTGAGTTCTTGGTCTACAAAGCAACTTCCAGGACAGCCAGGGTTACAAAAAGAAACGCTGCCTCAAAACAAAATAAAACAAACATACTGTAGGGCAAAACATAGGAAAACATTTTTGATGGGACAATGAACATAATGAAATGCTCTAGCCTGAGGAATCTTGCATCTGAGAGGGGACTTCCTTAGAGGCAGGATTCAGTTCTATAGTCCAAGATGACCAGTGCTCAAGGCAAATACGCTGATACCACATCTCCACTGCTGAGACCACATTCCATGCACACCTTTCCTGGCACACAGTGACTTTGGAGTGCCTCTGGGGACTCATCATAATAAGATAAAGGACTATTCATTGATTCCATAATTCAAGGTTTCCTATTTCTACTGGTTAAATTACAAGAAGTCAGCATTTTATGTGCCTTCTATAAAAGGGGGAAAACAGTAGTAGTAAAGCAATGTAAAGTGATTCCTGGAAGGAAAGGAGCTTTGGAGTCAGGCTGACATTGAATAATCTTAGACTATGACAAAGGACAATACAGCTTTAGGGAGGAGGCACGAGCCTAGGCAAACGGTAGGAAATGACTGGAATTGGAGATGACAGGGAACTACAGATAGGCAAATGTGTGAGGACTACAGCTGGCTGCAAATCCCAGCTGATCAACAATTTCTGCTCCCAAGTCATCATCCTGCCTCAGACATCGAAGAGAACGAGATGACAGATGTGTGTTTCTGTTTCTGATAACAGTCAAAAAATAAGAAGAAGAAAAGAAAAGAAAAAAAGAAAGAAGAAGACATTTGTGGAGGAATTTTAATTCAGTAACATGGCTACTCTGGCTGGAATATAAACAAGCCTTTAGTACACAACTTTAATCTCAAATAATATAGGTAATATTAGTTTATAGAAGGAAGCAGGAATGTATCAAAGTGACTTCTAATTGAGGGAAAGACAAAGTGATGAACAAAGATTTGTCAAAATGAGTCACAGATAGGATAGGTAAAATTCTCGAGAGAAGAGAGGAAAGAGAGGTCCTAAGGGGGATTTTGAGAGAGAGAGAGAGAGAGAGAGAGAGAGAGAGAGAGAGAGAGAGAGAGAGAGAGAGGTGGTCGGGGAGAGAGAGCAGTTTTTACCAATATAGTTTTATGGACATATGGGAGAGAGAACAAGCTAGAGACAGGTGAAGACACTGAACCAGAGAATGAGAAACAGGCAGGTTAGAAGAGACTGATAGGTAATTTGAGTCCAAGATAAGCAATTCAGTGAGAAGCTGAAAGAAGCCAGATTGAATCAGAAAGCTTGGAGAGGCATTTCAGCCAGAAGAGCTGAGTTGAACAGCCCAGCCAGGGAAAATTAAGAAAGAGCTAGAAAAGGAAGAGCTTATTCAACAGTAAGACTCTAAGAGAAAATTTTACATCAGTCAATAAGAGGAACATTTTACATATTTTAGAAATGAGAGTGAGTAAGTAAGAAAGTGACAATAAGTGTCTGCATGGTCAATAAATAAAAAAAAGAGGAACTCCACATATTAATCAGTAATTTGAGTCTCATAAACTTCATTAAAAAAAAAAAGATGAGAGAAAAATCAGTGTAGAACTATGAAAAGAAAACTCCTTGGTTGAGAGTCAATCCCTGCAAATATGACTACCAGATGTCAGACCTGAGCATCAATGTTGAATTCTGGGAATGCTGACATGAAGTAAGCCAGCACTGTGGAAGGCCAAGACTAGACGAACAAAGGGGATTTCTACTGCCCATGAAGAAAGGTTAGAACTTCAAATGATCAGACAGGAAGGCAGAGCGCAGGACACACACCATGTTCCTCTATCACTCCCAGATCCTAAGTGGCAGGAACCTACACATCTTCTCTAACTTAAAAGACACACACACACACACACGCCACATACACACATACACACCTCTGCTAACAGCAAAAAACAAACGGCCAGGGAGAGCAGCTCCTGTCAATAAAATCAGCAGTCAGAATAGCAAAGCACTCAGCTTATCCAGCAGAAAACAAGGACTGTATTAAGATGAAGGGTTTTCTGTGGTTTGTGCAATTGGTTGAGGCTACACACACAGGCCTACAACTGACTAGGCACGGCTGAATTCTCTACAAGGAAGACTGACCCTTTCTGCCCGGGTTTGGGTGATGCCTACAGGCAAGGAGCAAGGCCCTATGCCAAGCTGGAAGCAGGTTCTTTCATTTTCAAACGCGGTTTTGTCCTTGCGCGTGCGCAGTGGCAATTGGGGAAAAATGAGTCCCTAGCACCTAGCTGAGAGGGGTGTACCTCCAGCCTGCTGCAACTGCTGGCTCAGGCTTCTCAGGAAGGCGCTGATATCCTGCTAGAGGCTCCAGAAGGCCCCAGGGTGACACTGCAGTGTCAACCAGTGTGGGAGGACTCTGAGGTGTCCTGTCCAGGTTTAGGAGCCTCTGTGTTCTTTCATCTTCATTTGATGAGTGTTGTTTCAGTGGCTGTAGTTAGTGGTCTCCTTGTTGTTGAGACAAGGTCCCAGGGGGAAGCCAAGGCTGTCCTAAACCTCCATCCATATTTTATGCTCACAGGCCTGGGACTCATGGACATCCACTTGCCTCTGCCTCCCCTGGCCTGAACACAACCTGGAAGGACAAAACTCCCAGCCTGCTCCCTGGAGAGGCTAGGGGATTCAAGACCAGACAGTGTCCACAATGCACTTCTCCTCTGCAGACATGGCCACTGTCTTCTGGCTGAAATGAGAAGCAAATCAAAGCTTGAGGACTAAGTGAGTGGGTTAGTCCAGGCACAGAGGATGGCTAGCAGAATTGCTCTATAGTGGGAGGCCACCCCTCCAGAGGGCCTACTCTGTGCTCAGGAGGGCACCTACCAGCATTTAATTCTCTAGTCCTGGCTGGCATGGAGCTACAGGCAAGGCTCCTGCTATCAGCTTCTCCCTGTTCAGTTCCCATGCCTCTTCCACCTTGCTTGGTCACAGTGCCTTTGCAAGGGCTCAAGGCATTGTCCCAAGAAAGAGGACTATTTATCGATGCAGCTTCTCTAGGCATGTGGTATCTCAAGTCTGATCAGGGGACCTGAGAGGGCAACCATTGAGGAGAATACACGCAGAGCAGGGCAGTGCCCAGGAGGCTAAAAAGGAAAAGTGCCAGGCTGGAAGAGAATGGGCTTTAGAGTCAGGATGGCAATGAAACTCCTCCTATTATGAACAGACAACCAATCCTGACTCAGGATAGACTTACCAGAGGTGAACCCAGCTGCAATGGAAAACATCCTGAGACACAGATAGGTTAAGGTCTCAGGATACATGCTGCCTCCTCATGACGAAAACTTGTCAACCATTTCTGCATCCAGTGCATCATTCCCCCTCGAAAGTCCTAGAGGAGCACACTGTGGTGTGTGTGTGTGTGTGTGTGTGTGTGTGTGTGTGTGTGTGTGTGTGTGTGTGTGGTCAGTTTGTGCGTGATCAAGTTCCAGCTCTAAGTTTCATTGCAGAAAGAAGGAAGTACAAGACCTTTAGTGAAGCCGAGAGGGAACAGCACAATGAGAGGAAGAAGCATCCAGAGTTCGGCTATGTCTCTCTCTGGCCTGTCTGTTCACTTGGGACTTCTGAAATGACAAAAACTGACCTGGAGATGAACGAAAGGATTCTGGATCAAACAAGAGCATTAAGCTGACTACAGCCAGGTGACTGTTCGCCTCATGTTAATGCAGACACTTGCAACATTTGCCCTTCATAAAATGAAGGAGCTGAATGGTGCAAGATTAGCCATGGTCCCCTTGTACACATGGGAAGCAGGACAGGGAACAAAGAGGTCCCTATGGCACCAATATTATTTCATGTATACTCTGCAAGCAAGACATCACATCTCTGAGTGGTGTCCCGCCCCCTGCCCCCTCCCCGGGATCACACTCATAAAGGGTCATCATATAAGCACTATCCAAAAGGGCAGGTCTGCCTGGCGGTGGTGGCGCACGCCTTTAATCCCAGCATTGGGAGGCAGAGGCAGGCGGATCGCTGTGAATTTGAGGTCAGCCTGCTCTACAAAGTGAGTCCAGGACAGTCAAGGCTACACAGAGAAACCCTGTCTGGAAAAAAGATCCAAAAGGGCTGGTCTCTGCCTCAAGACCATCACATCCCTGTTCCCTGTCCATCCAGGAGGCCTCCCCCAAAAGAGTCAACCAATAACCACTTTCCAAAGAGGCAGGTCTCAGGCAAAACCAGGATTCATACTAGGTTTTAGGTTCTTTACACTTCAGGAGCATGGCAATTCTTACCTTGCTCCACACACACTATTTCTGCAGTGCTCACCATACTTTGTGAGCTTTGTAGATCCTCTCTCTTAAAAACAGGTCTGAAAAGCCGTCATGAGGGGGAGAGAGGAAAGCGTTTTGTGACTCCAGAGACAGCAGGTTCATGAGGATACCAGCTATATCAAGACCTGGCCCAGAAGCAAGGGACAATTGCGTGGTCTGAAAATGGGCATGAGCAGTTGGCCATGGATGCCCCACAATTTCACTGAGGAAAGAGCTAATGTAGTTGTGTACATGGGTGAGAAAACTGAGCACACCAAAGTGGTCACAGGATCCTGGACTCTCAGTACTTGAGATTTGGGAGACTGGGACATAGGAGTCAACACACATCAAGGAAAAAGAGTGTTTCAGATCTGCCTGTATTATAGAAGACTTTGTCATACAACCACAAAAGAAAACAGAAGGACAAAGAAAAGATGTTGTGGTTGGGGGGGGTATATGGGGTGGGAGATGTATACCAAACTTCGGTCTTCCTACACATTACATGTGGAGTCATATTTTGATGGTTCTGCTTACACAGATTCAGGGAGGTGTCTCCGGCTTTGTACCCAGCAAGGCTTAGTAAGACAGTGCCAAGCAATTTGGAGTTGCATGGACAGACCAAATCCATAAGGCACAGGATAGTGACCTTGACAGGTCCCTATATGGCAAGAATGTCAGGAGATTCACAGAGAAACAAAGGGAAGGAATAAAGTCAGGGTGGGATGATACAGATGGACTCATACAAAGCAAGCATGAGTAGGAGAGGGGAGACCTGAGCATCCCTGCTGAATACTGGGCGTGCTGACATGCTGCCTGGATGCCAACACTGTGCAGGCCAAGACTAGAGGACCTAGGGAGCTTGCTACTCTGCAGCACCTAAGGTTGGGGCCCCACTGCTAAGAAGACACAGAATAGTCTTCTGCCACCTACAAATCCAAAAACAGGAGACACAGACAAACCTTCTCAAATACAACCAAGCCCAGCAAACTCTGACTTAAAGGCACAAACAGAAAACGCACACACACACACACACACACACACACACACACACACACACACACACATCCCCCAGCTGCCCACATACACACCTCTGCTCACAGAGCAAAAGAGGAATGGAAAAGGGGAGCTCCTACTGCCTATTAAGCCAGCACTCAGGAGTGCAAGGCAGCAGAATCCCATGCACAGGCCTTGCCAGAACTAACGTGAGGTCTCTTTTACCTCCTCTCAAAACACCATAAGAGCTGAGCTAGTGCCCTGGACCAAAGGCACTTCTCAGCCTATGCCGCCAAAAACACGGACCAGCCTAAGCTGAAAGGATTCTGTACTGTTTTTTTCTTTCTTTCTTTCTTTCTTTTTTTTCTTTTTTTCCTTTTTGAATTTGTTCTTGCTTTGTACACAGGCCTAGAACTGACTAGGTAGTGCTGAATTCTCTTCAGGGAAGACTGATCATATCTGCCTGGTTCTCTGCAATGCCTAGAGGCAAGGCACAAGGCGCCTAGCTGAGCTGGAAGGCGGTTCTTTCATTTTCAAATTTGGTTTTGGCCATGCGCATGCGCAATGGAGATTGGAGAAAATGGGTCCCTAGCACCTAGCTGAGAGGGGTGTAACTCCAGCCTGCTGCAACTGCTGGCTCAGGCTTCTCAGGAAGGCGTTGACATCCTGCTAGAGGTTCCAGACGACCCCAGGATGACACTCTGCAGTGTCAACCATTGCGTGAGGACTCTGAGGTGTCCTGTCCACCTTTGGAGAGCCGCTGTGTTCTTTCATCTCCATTTGATGAGTGTAGTCTCTGTGGCTGTAAGTAGTGGTCTCCTTGCTCTTCAGACAAGGTCCCAGTGGAAAGCCAGGGCTGTCCTAGACCTCCACCTATATCTTGTGCTCACAGGCCTGGGACTCATGGACATCCACTTGCGTCTGCCTCCCCAGGCCTCAACACCCAGAGACGCACTACATGGAAGGAAAAAACTCCCAGCCTACTTTCTGGAGAGGCTAGGGGATTTAAGACCAGACAATGTCCAGAATGCACTTTTCCTATGCAGACATGGCCACTGCCCTCTGGCTGGAATCAGGAGCAAATAAAAGGTTGAGGACTAAGTGAGTGGGTTAGTCCAGGCACAGAGGATGGATATGCAGAACTGCTCTATAGTGGGAGGCCACCCCTCCAGAGGACTTACTCTGGGCTCAGGAGGGCACCTGCCAGGCTCCTCCTGTCTGGTTCTCTATGTTCAGTTCCCATGCCTGTGCCATCTTGCTTGGCTCACAGTGCCTTTGCAAGGACTCAAGGCATTTCCCAGGAATGAGGACTATCTATTGATGCAACTTCTCTAGGCATGTGGCATCTCAAGGCTGAACAAGAGACCTGAGAGGGCAGCCACTGAGGAGACTAGATTCGGGGCAGGGCAGTGCCCAGGAGGCTAAATTGAAACGTGTCAGGCTGGAAGAGAATGGGTTCTGGAGCCTGGATGGCAACGAGACCTCCTCCTCTTAGAAACCAATCCTTACGCAGGGAGGTGGGTCAGGATCAACTTAACAGAGGTGGGATCTAGCTGGAATGGAAAACATCCTGTGCTAAGATCACATGATACATGCTGCCTCCAATGCCTAAAAGTTGTGATCCATTTCTGCTCTAGTACATAATTCCCCCTCCAAAGTCCCAGAGGAGCAGGGCTGTAGGGTGTGTGTGTGTGTGTGTTGTCAGTTTGTGTGTGTGAAGTTGTAGCTCCTACATTTCATTTCAGAAGGAGGAAGTACAAGACCTTTAGGGAAGCCAAGAGGGAACAGCACAATGAGAGGAAGAAGCATCCAGAGTTCAGCTACTTCTCTCTCTGGCCTGTCTGCTCACCTGGGACTTCTGAAATGACAAAAACTGAACTGGGACAAATGAAAGGATTCTAGGTGAATCTTAGGATTAAGCTGACTACATCCAGGTGACCTTTCCCCTCATGTTCAGGCAGACACTTGGAACACTGGCTCTTCCTGAAATGAAGGCGCTGAATGGTTCAAGGGTGGCCACAGCCTCCTTGTATGCTTGGGAATCAAGAGAGGGCCTTCAGACATCCCCCAGGCACTAATATTATTTCTGGTACACTATGCAAGGAAGATGTCACTTCTCTGAGTGTGTCTATGAAGGAGGCGACCTCATAAAAGGTTATCCTACAAGTACTTACCAAGGGCAGGTCTCAGGCAAACCCACCTTTCCTGCTAGGTTTGTGGTTCTTTCCACTTCAAGAGCATGTGCTCCACACACACTATTTCTGCAGTGCTCACCATACTCTGAGCTTTGCAGATCCTCTCTCTCTCTCTCTCTCTCTCTCTTAAAAAAGATTTATTGGCCGGATGTGGTGGCACACGCTTTTAATCCCAGCACTTGGGAGGCAGAGGCAGGCAGATCTCTGTGAGTTCAAGGCCAGCCTGGTCTACAAAATGAATCCAGGCAGCCAAGGTTACACAGAGAAACCCTGTCTTGAAAAAAAAACCCAAAAACAAAAATTAAAAAAAAAAAAAGATTTATATATTTATTTATTATGCATACATTGCTCTGTTGGAAGGCCACAAGATGGGACCAGATCTTATTTTAAATGGCCGTAAGCCACCATGTGGGTGCTGGGAATTGAAATCAGGACCTCTGGATGAGCAGTCAGGGCTCATAAACTCTGAGCCATCTCTCCAAATACAGATCCTCTGTCTTGTAGATGGGTCTGAAACGTCATTATGAGGATGAAATGTGAAAGGGTTCTTTGACTCCAGGCTCGGCAGGTTCATTAGGACGCGAGATATATCAAGAGGTGCCCCATGTGCAAGGAGAAATTGCATGGTCTGAAAATGGGCATGAGCAGTTGGTCATGGATGCCACTGATGCCCCACAATTTCACTGAGGAAGGGCTAATGTGTTTGTATACATGGGTGAGAAAACTGAGCACCCCAAAGTGGTCACAGGATCCTGGACTCTCAGTAATTGAGAGTTGGCCACTTGGGACATAGGTTTAAACACTTCTCAAGGACAGAGAGAGATTCAGACCAGCGTGTGCTATATAATACTTTGTCATACATCCACAAAAGAAGACAGAAGGACAGAGCGGGTTGAGGTCCAGAGAAGGGGGCAAGTATACCAAACTTAGGGCTCACTGCAGATTGCATGTGGAGTCCTATATTATTGAAACTTGGCCCACAGAGGCAGGGGGATGTCTGTGACTTTGGGCAAACACTGATCTACAAAGAAGGTGCTAGAGAATTTAGAATTGCATGGACAGAACAAATCCATAAGACACAAGAAAATGACCTTGACAGGGTCCTGGAGGATGTGAATGTCATCAGATTCGAGGAGAAACAAAGGGAAGGAATAAAATCAGGGTGGGATGATACAGATGGACTCATCCAAAGCAAGCATGAGTAGGAGAGGTGAGACCTGAGTATCCCTGCTGAATGCTGGGCGTGCTGACATGCTGCCTGGATGCCAATCAGTGCAGGCCAAGACTAGAGAACCTAGGGAGCTTGCTGCTGTGCAGCACCTAAGGCTGGGGCTCCAACTGCTCAGAAGAAAAACACATCGTAGTCTTCTGCCACCTCCAAACACCAAAACAGGAGACACAGACACACCATGTAAAGCCCATTAACGCACAACAGCGACATGAACACACACACATACACACGCACACACACACATATGGACACAAACACACCCCAGCCACTCACACACCTCTGCTCACAGAGCAAATGAGAAAAGCACAAGGGTACCGTCTCCTGCCAATGAATCCAGCACTCAGGAGTGTGAAGCAGGAGGAAGACTGGCTCAAGCCTTGCCAGGGCTACACAGTGAGGTCGGTTTTACTTCATCTCAAAGACCCCCGCAGAGCTGAGGGGTCCCTGGCTCCAGAGCCACCTCTCACCCTATCCCGCAGAAAACAGGGACTGGCCGAAGCTGACAGGCTTCTGTGCTGGTTGGTGTAATTGGCTGAGGCTGCGCCACGCAGGCCTAAATCTGGCTAGGCAGTGCTGAATTCTCTTTAAGGAAAATTGACCCTGTCTGCCTGAGTTTCTGTAATGCCTAGGGGCAAGCCACAAGGCCCCTTGCCCAGCTGGAAGGCGGTTCTTTCATTTTCAAATATGGGTTTGGCCTTGCGCATGCGCAGTGGCTCTTGTGAATAATGGGTCCCTAGCACCTAGCTGAGAGGGGTGTAACTCTAGCCTGCTGCAACTGCTGGCTCAGGCTTCTCAGAAAGGAACTGACATCCTGCTAGAGGTTCCAAAACACCCCAGGATGACTCTCTGCAGTGTCAACCAGTGTGGGAGGACTCTAAGGTGTCCTGTCCAGCTTTGGGGAGCCTCTGTGTTCTTTCATCTCCATTTCAAAAGTGTAGTCTCTATGGCTGTAAGTAGTGGTCTCCTTGCTCTTCAGACAAGGTCCCAGTGGGAAGCCAGGGCGGTCCTAGACCTTCATCTCTAGTGCACTCAGGCCTGGGACTCATGGGGATCCACTTGACTGTGCCTCCCCAGGCTTCAACATTCAGGCCTGCACCGCCTCAAGGGCAAAACTCCCAGCGTGCTCCCTGGAGAGGCTAGGGGATTCAAGACCAGACAGTGTCCACAATTCACTTTTCCTATGCAGATATAGCCACTGCCCTCTGTCTGAAATGAGTAGCAAATCAAAGGTTGAGGACTAAGTGAGTGGGTTAGTCCAGGCACAGAGGATGAATATGCAGAATTGCTTTATAGCAGGAGGCCACCCCTCCAGAGGGCACCTGCCAGGCTCCTGCTGTCAGCTTCTCTATATTCAGTACCCATGCCTTCTCCACCTTGTTGGCTCACAGTGCCTTTGCAGTGGCTCAAGACATTGTCCCAAGAAAGAGGACTATTTATTGATGCAGCTTCTCTAGGCATTTGGTATCTCAAGTCTGACCAAGTGACCTGAGAAGGCAGCCATTGAGGAGACTAGATGCAGAGCAGGGCAGTGCCCAGGAGGCTAAAAAGGAAAAGTGCCAGGCTGGAAGAGAATGGGTTTTAGAGTCAGCATGGCAATGAAATTCCTCCTATTATGAAAAGACAACCAATCCTGACTCAGGATAGACTTACCAGAGGTGGGACCCAGCTGCAATGGAAAACATCCTGAGACACAGATAGGTTAAGGTCTCAGGAGACATGCTGCCTTCTCATGACTAAAACTTGTCAACCATTTCTGTGCCCAGTGCACCATTCCCTCTCCAAAGTCCTAGAGGAGCACACTGTGGGGTGTGTGATTGTAGGTGTGTGTGTGTGTGTGTGTGTGTGTGTGTTTCATTAGACAAGGAGGAAGTACAAGACCTTTAGGGAAGCCAAGAGGGAACAGCACAATGAGAGAAAGAAGCATCCAGAGTTTGGCTATATCTCTCTCTGGCATGTCTGCACACTTGGGACTTCTGAAATGACAAAAACTGACCTGGGGACAAATGAAAGGTTTCTGGATCAATCCAGAGGATGAAGTAATTTCAGCCAGATGACCGTTCCCCTCACCTTCAGGAAGACACTTAGAACATTGCAACATTGGCCCTTCATAAAATGAAGAACTTGTATGGTGCAAGATTGGCCATGGTCTCATTGTATGATTGGGAAGCAGGAGAGGGAATAGAGAAGTCCCTCAGGAACCAATATTCTTTCAGGTACACTCTGCAAGCAAGATGTCACATCTCTGAGTGGTGATCACCCAGGAGGCTACCACATAAAAAGTCATCCTATAAGTACTGTCCAAAAGGACACATGTCACACAAACTGAGCATTCCTGATAGGATTGGGGTTCTTCACACTTCAAGAACATGGCAATTCTTACCTTGCTCTACACACACTATTTCTGCAGTGCTCATCATACTTTCTGAGCTTGGTAGATCCTTTCTCTTGAGGATAGGTCTGAAAAGGCATCATGAGGGGGAGAGAGGAAAGCCTTCTTTGACTCCAGAGACAGCAGGTTCATTAGGACATTTTATATATCAAGACCTGTCCCATATGCAATAAACAATTGTATGGTCTGAAAATGGGCATGAGCAGTTGGCCATGGATGTCAGTTATGCCCCATAATTTCACTGAGGAAGCGCTAATGTGGTTGTGTACATGGATGAGAAAATTGAGCACCCCAAAGTGGTCACAGGATCTTGGATTTTTAGTACTTGAGAGTTGGGAGCCAAGGACACAGGAGTCAACACACATCAAGGGCAGAGAGTGCTTCAGACCAGCCTGTATTACAGAATACGTTGTCATACAACCACAAAAGAAGACAGAAGGACAGAGAGAGGGGGCTGAGGTGGGTGGAGAAAAGAATGCAACACCTAGTGCTCACAGAAGATTGCATGTGGAGTCATATTTGGTTGGCCCTAGACGTATAGACTCCGTGGAGGTCTGTGACTTTGGGCAAACACAGGTCTACAAAGAAGGTGCTAGACAATTTGGAATTGCATAGACAGAATAAATCCATAAGGCACAGAAAAATGACATTTACAGGGTCCTGGAGGATATGACTGTCAGGGGACTCACAGAGAGACAAAGGGAAGGAATAAAATCAGGGTGGGATGACACAGATGGATGCATCGAAATCAAGCATGAGTAGGAGAGGTGAGACCTGAGCATCCCTGCTGAGTGCGGGGGGTGCTGACATGCTGCCTGGATGCCAACACTGAGCAGCCAAGACTAGCAGACCTAGGGAGCTTGCTGCTGTGCAGCACCTAAGGCTGGGGCTCCAACTGCCCATACTCTTCTGTCACCTCCAAATCCAATACCAGGAGACATAGACACCATCTCAAACCCAACTAAGCCCAACAAGCACAGACTCTATGGTGCAAACGTGCACACGCAAACACTCACAGGCACACACTCACTCCAGCCCCCCACATGCACATCTGCTCACTGAGCCAAAGGGAAATGGTCAGGGGGAGCAGTTTCTGCAGATAAATCCAGCACTCAGGAGTGCGAAGGAGAAGGCACCCTGGCTCAAGGCTTGCCTGGGGTACACAGTGAGGTCTCTTTTACCTCCTCTCAAAGCACCCACAGAGCTGAGCTGGTCCCTTGGCTCCAAAGCCATTTTCAGCCTTTCCTGCCGAAAACACATACTGTATTAAGCTGAAGGGCGTCGGGGCTGTTTTTTTGTTTGGTTTTTTTTGTTGTTGTTGTTTGTTTGTTTGTTTTTGTTGTTTTTGTTTTTTGTAATTTGTTCCGGCGTTGCACACAGGCCTAGAACTGACTAGGCAGTGCTGTATTCTCTTCGGGGTAGATTGATCCTATCTGCCTGGGCTTCTGAAATGCCTAGAAGAAAGGCACAAGGCTCCAGGCCCAGCTGGAAGGCGGTTCTTTCATTTTCAAATGTGGTTTTGGTCTTGCGCATGCGCAATGGAGACTGGGAAATATGGGTCCCTAGCACCTAGCTGAGAGGGGTGTAACTCCAGCCTGCTGTAACTGCTGGCTCAGGCTTCTCAGGAAGGCACTGACATACTGCTAGAGGTTCCAGAAGACTCCAGAAAGACTGTGCATTCTTAACCCCTGTGGGAGGACTCTGATGTGTCCAGTCCAGCTTTGGGGGGACCTCTGTTCTTTCATCTACATTTGATGAGTGTTGTGTCTGTGGCTGTAAGTAGTGGTCTCCTTGTTCTTCAGACAAGGTCCCAGTGGGAAGCCGAGGCTGTCCTAGACCTCCATCTCTAGTGCACGCCGGCCTGGAACTCACGGGGATCCACTTGACTGTGCCTCCTCAGGCCTCAACATCCAGACATGCACCATCTAAAGGGCAAAACTCCCAGCCTGCTCCCTGGAGAGGCTAGGGGATTCAAGACCAGACAGTGTCCACAATGCACTTTTCCTATGCAGATATAGCCACTGCCCTCTTGTTGAAATCAGGAGCAAACCAAAGGTTGAGGACTAAGTGAGTGGGTTAGTCCAGGCACAGAGGATGGATATGCAGAATTGCTCTATAGTGGGAGGCCACCCCTCTAGAGGGCCTACTCTGGGCTCAGGAGGGCACCTGCCAGCATTTAATTCTCTAGTCCTGGCTGACCTGGAGCTACAGGCAAGGCTCCTGCTGTCACCCTCTCCCTGTTCAGTTCCCATGCCTCTTCCACATTACTTGGCACACAGTGCCTTTGCAGTGGCTCAAGGCATTGTCCCAAGAAAGAGGACTATTTATTGATGCAGCTTCTCTAGGCATGTGGTATCTCAAGTCTGATCAAGGGACCTGAGAGGGCAGCCATTGAGGAGAATACATGCAGAGCAGGGCAGTGCCCAGGAGGCTAAAAAGGAAAAGTGCCAGGCTGGAAGAGAATGGGTTTTAGAGTCAGCATGACAATGAAACTCCTCCTATTATGAAAAGACAACCAATCCTGACTCAGGATAGACTTACCAGAGGTGGGACCCAGCTGCAATGGAAAACATCCTGAGACACAGATAGGTTAAGGTCTCAGGAGACATGCTGCCTCCTCATGACTAAAACTTGTCAACCATTTCTGTGCCCAGTATATCAATGCCCCTCCAAAGTCCCAGAGAGCATAGTATGAATGTGGTGTGTGTGTGTGTGTGTGTGATCAGTTTGTGTGACCAAATTCCAGCTCCTATATTTCATTTCAGAAGGAGGAAGTACAAGACCTTTAGGGAAGCCAAGAGGGAACAGCACAATGAGAGGAAGAACCATCTAGAGTTCAGCTACATCTCTCTCTGGCCTGACTGCTCACCTGGGACTTCTGAAATGACAAAAACTGAACTGGGACAAATGAAAGGAGTCTGGATCAAACAGGAGGGTGAAGCTGACTTCAGCCAGATGACTGTTCCCCTCATGCTAATGCAGACACTTGGAACATTTGACCTTCATAAAATGAAGGAGCTGAATGGTGCAAGATTGGTCACAGTCTCCTTGTATCCATGGGAACCAGGAGAGAGGATAGAGAAGTCCCTCAGGAGCCAGTATTATTTCAGGTACACTCTGCAAGCAAGATGTCACATCTCTGAGTGGTGACCACCCAGGAGGCCACCCCTTAAAGGGTCATCCTATAAGCACTATCCAAAAGGGGCAGGTCTCAGGGACATCCAGAATTCCTGCTAGGATTGAGTTCTTGCCTTCCTCTGCACACACTATTTTTTCAGCGCTCACCATACTTTCTGAGCTTTGTAGATCATCTCTTAAAGACAGGTCTGAAAAGCCATAATGAGAATGGGAAAGGAAAGAATACATTGAGTGCATAGAGAGCAGGTTCCTTAGGACACTAGGTATGTCAAGAGGTGCCCCAGGTGCAAGGAGAAATTGTGTGATTGGTAATGGGCATGAGCAGTTGGCCATGGATGCCAGTGATGCCCCACAATTTCACTGAGGAAGGGCTAATGTGGTTTTGTACATTGTGAGAAAACTTAGCACTCCTGTGTGGGCACAGGATCCTGAATCCTCAGTACTTGAGAGTGGGGAGCTTGGGACACAAGTTTAAACCCTCATCAAGGACAGAGAGAGATTCAGACCAGCCTGTGCTACAGAATACTTTGTCATACAACCACAAAAGAAGACAGTGTTAGGATTCTGCTTCAGTTTGTCTACCTGTGATGTCACTGCTCAGGGCCATATAAAGAACCAACCTCTATGTGGCGCTCTCTGTACCTCTTTCTCTGTGCCTCTCTCTACTTCTCCCTCTCCCTCTCTCCACCCTTTCTTTTTCTCTAACCCCCTTTTTACTCTCTCTCTCTCTTTCTCCAGGTAACCCTTCCCCCTTTCCTTTTCTCCCCATGCTCACTTAATAAACTCTGTATAACATGATATCTGTCTGGTACCTTATATTCCATCATTGTTTTAATTTTTATATATAACATTGGCTACCCTGTATTCTATCATCTGCCTTAATGTTTAATATATATATATAACAGACTGAAGGACAGAAACAGAGGGTTGAGGTCTGGGGAAGAGGACAAGTATATCACACTTAGGACTCACTGCAGACTGAATGGGGAGTCCTATATTGTTCAAACTGGGCCCACAGAGTCAGGGGGATGTCTGTGACTTTGGGCAAACACAGGTCTACAAAGAAGGTGCCAAGCAATTTGGAATTGCGTAGACAGAACAAATCCATAAGGCTCAGAAAATGACCTCAACAGGATCCTGTAGGATGTGACTGTCAGGGGATTCATGGAGAAACAAAGGGAAGGAATAAAGTCAGGGTGGGACGATACAGATGGACTCATCCAAAGCAAGCATGAGTAGGAGAGGTGAGACCTGAGCATCCCTGCTGAATGCTGGGCGTGCTGACATGCTGCCTGGATGCCAACACTGTGCAGGCCAAGACTAGAGAACCTAGGGAGCTTGCTGCTGTGCAGCACCTAAGGCTGGGGCCCAACTGCTCAGAAGAAAGACACATCGTAGTCTTCTGCCACCTCCAAACACCAAAACAGGAGACACAGACACACCATGTAAAGCCCATTAACGCACAACAGCGACATGAACACACACACATACACACGCACACACACACACAAATATGCACACAAACACACACCAGCCCCCCACATACACACCTCTGCTCACAGAGCAAATGAGGAAAGCCAAGGGGTACAGGCTCCTACAATGAATCCAGCACTCAGGAGTGTGAAGCAGGAGGCCTGGCTCAAGCCTTGCCAGGGCTACACAGTGAGGTCGCTTTTACTTCATCTCAAAGAACCCCCACAGAGCTGAGGGGTCCCTAGGCTCCAAACTACCTCTCAGCTTATCCCGCAGAAAACATGGACTGGTCAAAGGTGAAGGGCTTCGGTGCTGGTTTGTGCAATTGGCTGAGGCTGCGCCACACAGGCCGAAATCTGACTAAACAGTGCTGAATTCTCTTCAAGGAAGATTGACCCTATCTGTCTGCATTTCTGTAATGCGGACAGACAAGGCACTAGGCCCCATGCTGAGCTGAAAGGCGCTTCTTTCATTTTCAAATGTGGTTTTGGCCATGCGCATGCGCAGTGGCTCTTGTGAAAAATGGGTCCCTAGCACCTAGCTGAGAGGGGTGTAACTCCAGCCTGCTGCAACTGCTGGCTCAGGCTTCTCAGGAAGGTGCTGCCAACCTGCTAGAGGTTCCTGAAGTCCCCAGGATGAATCTCTGAAGTGTGGACTAGTGTGGGAGGGCTCTGAGGTATCGAGTCCAGCTTGGGGAGCCTCTGTGTTCTTTCATCTCCATTTGATGAGTGTTGTCTCTGTAGTTGTAGGTAGTGGCCTCCTTGTTGTTGAGACAAGGTTCCAATGGGAAGCCACAGCTGTCCTAGACGTCCATTTCTAGTGCACGCAGGCCTGGAAATCATAGGGATCCACTTGCTTCTGTCTTCTCAGGCCTCAACACCCAGGCATGCACCACCTGGAAGGACAAAAATCCCAGCCTTTTCTCTGGATAGAGGAGAAGATTCAAGGCCAGACATTGTTCAGAATGCACTTTTCCTATGCAGACATGGCCACTGCCCTCTGGCTGAAATCAGGAGCAATTCAAAGGTTGAGGACTAAGTGAATGGGTTAGTCCAGGCGCACAATGGATAGGCAGAACTGCCCAATAGTGGGAGGCCACCCCTCCAGAGGGCCTGCTCTGGGCTCAGGAGAGCACCTGCTAGGGCCTGCTGTCAGGTTCTTCTGTTCAGTTTCCATGTCTATGCCACCTTGTTTGGCACAGAGTGCCTTTGCAGTGGCTCAAGGCATTGTCCCAAGAAAGAGGACTATTTATTGATGCAGCTTCTCTAGGCATGTGGTATCTCAAGTCTGATCAAGGGACCTGAGAGGGCAGCCATTCAGGAGAATAGATGTAGAGCAGGGCAGTGCCCAGGAGGTTAAAAAGGAAAAGTGCCAGGCTGGAAGAGAATGGGCTTTAGAGTCAGGATGGCAATGAAACTCCTCCTATTATGAACAGACAACCAATCCTGACTCAGGATAGACTTACCAGAGGTGGGACCCAGCTGTAATGGAAAACATCCTGAGACACAGATAGGTTAAGGTCTCAGGATACATGCTGCCTCCTCATGACTAAAACTAGCGAATAATTTCTGGGCCCAGTACATCAATGCCCCTTCAAAGTCTCAGAGGAGCACACTGTGACACTGTGGTGTGTGTGTGTGTGTGTGTGTGTGTGTGTGTGTGTGTTGTCAGTTTGGTGTGATTAAGTTCCAGCTCCAAGTTTCATTTCAGAAGGAGGAAGTACAAGACCTTTAGGGAAGCCGAGAGGGAACAGCACAATGAGAGGAAGAAACATCCAGAGTTTGGCTATATCTCTCTCTGGCCTGTCTGCTCCCTTGGGACTTCTGAAATGACAAAAACTAAACTGGGGACAAATGAAAGGATTCTGGATCAATCCAGAGGGTGAAGCTGACTTCAGCCAGATGAATGTTCCCCTCATGTTCAGGAAGACACTTGGAACATTTGCCCTGCATTAAGTGAAGGAGCTGAATAGTGCAAGAATGGCCATAGCCTCCTTGGACACTTGGGAAGCAGGAGAGGGAATAGAGAAGTCCCTCAGGGACCACTATTATTTCAGGTGCATTTGGCAAGCAAGATGTTATATCTCTGAGTGGTTTCCACCCAGGAGGCTATAAGGGTCATCCTACAGGTACTTTCCAATAGGACACCTCTTAGGCACACCCAGCATTCCTGCTAAGTTTGAGGTTTTTCACACTTCAAGGTTAAGGCAGTTCTTGCCTTGGTCTACACACACTATTTCTGCAATGCTTGCCATACTATCTGAGCTTTGTAGATCCTCTCTTTTGAAGACAGAGCTGAAAAACCATCATGAGGATGAGAGAGGAAAGCGTTCATTGACTCCAGAGATAGCAGGTTCATTAGGACACTCAATATATCAAGACCTGCCCCAGATGCAAGGAGCAATTGCATGGTCTGAAAATGCCCATGAACAGTGGGCCATGGATGCCAGTGATGCCACACAATTTCACTGAGGAAGGGGCAATGTGGTTGTGTACATGTGTCAGAAAACTGAGCACCCCAATGTGGTCACAGTATCCTGGACTCTCAGTACATGAGAGTCAGGGGATTGGGACCTAGGAGTAGACACTCCTCAAGAACAGAGAGAACTTCAGACCAGCCTGCACTACAGAAGACTTTGTCATACAACCACAAAAGAAGACAGAAGGACAGAGAGAGGGTGTTGTGGTTGGGGGTGTAGGAGTGATGTATACCAAATGTAGGTCTTGCTGTAGATTGCGTGTGGAGAAATATTTGTTGGCACTGGGTACACAGATTCAGGGGGATGTCTCTGACTTTGGGCCCTGACAGGCCTACAAAGAAGGTGGCAGGCAATCTGGAGTTCCATAGATAGATCAAATACGTAAGGCACGGGAAACTGACCTTGACAGGGTCCTGTAGGACGTGAATGTCAGGGAATTCACTGAGAAACAAAGTGAAGTAATAAAATCACGGTGGGACGATACAGATTGACTCCGTGAGCGAGAGAGAGTTTTAAAAGCAAGCATGAGTAGGAGAGGTAAGACCTGAGCATCCCTGCTGAATGCTGGGCATGCTGACATGCTGCCTGGAAGCCAACACTGTGTAGGCCAAGACAGGAGGACTTAGGGAGCTCGCTGCTGTGCAGCACCTAAGGCTGGGGCTCCAACTGCTCAGAAGAAAGACACAGCATAGCTTTCTGCCACTTCTAAATGCAAAAATAGGAGAAACAGACAAACCTTCTCAAACACAACCAAGGCCAGCATACTCTGATGCAAAAGTAGCAACACCACACACACACACACACACACACACACACACACACACACCAGCCCCCACATACACACCTCTGCTCACAGAGCAAAAGAGGAATGGAAAAGGGGAGCTCCTACTGCCTATTAAGCCAGCACTCAGGAGTGCAAGGCAGCAGAATCCCATGCACAGGCCTTGCCAGAACTAAAGTGAGGTCTCTTTTACCTCCTCTCAAAACACCATAAGAGCTGAGCTAGTGCCCTGGACCAAAGGCACTTCTCAGCCTATGCCGCCAAAAACAGGGACGAGCCTAAGCTGAAAGGATTCTGTACTGTCTTTTTGTTTGTTTGTTTTGTGTTTTGTTTTGTTGTAATTTGTTCTGGGTTTGCACACAGGCCTAGAACTGACTAGGCAGTGCTGAATTCTCTTCAGGGAAGGTTTAGCCTACCTAGCAGGGTTTCCATAATGCCTAGAGACAAGGCTCAAAGCCCCATGCTGAGCTGGAAGGCAGTTCTTTCATTTTCAAATGTTGTTTTTTGGCCTTGCGCATGCGCATTGGAGATTATGAAAAATGAGTCCCTAGCACCTAGCTGAGAGGGGTGTAACTCCAGCCTGCTGCAACTGCTGGCTCAGGTCTTTCAGGAAGGCACTGACATACTGCTAGAGGTTCCAGAGACCCCAGAAAGACTCTGCAATCTCAACTAATGTGGGAGGACTCTGAGGTGTCCAGTCCAGCTTTTGGGGGACCTCTGTTCTTTCATCTTCATTTGATGAGTGTTGTGTTTGTGGCTGTAAGTAGTGGTCTCCTTGGCTCCTTGGTCTTCAGACAAGGTCTTAGTGGGAAGCCAAGGCTGTTCTAGACCTCCATCTCTAGTGCACACAGGCCTGGAACTCACGGGGATCCACTTGTCTGTGCTTCCTCAGGCCTCAACACTCAGACATGCACCATCTAAAGGGCAAAACTTCCAGCGTGCTCCCTGGAGAGGCTAGAGGATTCAAGGCCTGACAGTGTCCACAATGCACTTTTCCTCTGCAGACATGGCCACTGTCTTCTGGCTGAAATGAGTAGCAAATCAAAGGTTGAGGACTAAGTGAGTGGGTTAGTCCTGGCACAAAGGATGGATATGCAGAATTGCTCTATAGTGGGAGGCCACCCCTCCAGAGGGCCTACTCTGGGCTCAGGAGAGCATCTGCCAGCATTTAATTCTCTAGTCCTGGCTGACCTGGAACTACAGGCAAGGCTCCTGCTGTCGCCCTCATCCTGTTCACTTCCCATGCCTCTTCCACCTTACTTGGCACACAGTGCCTTTTCAGTAGCTCTAGGCATTGCCCCAAGAAAGAGGACTATCTATTGATGCAGCTTCTCTAGGCATGTGGTATCTCAAGTCTGATCAAGGGACCTGAGAGGGCAGCCATTCAGGAGAATAGATGCAGAGCAGGGCAGTGCCCAGGGGATTAAAAAGAAAAAGTGCCAGGTTGGAAGAGAATGGGCTTTTGGAGCCAGGATGGCAATGAACTCCTCCTATTATGAACAGACAACCAATCCTGACTCAGGATAGACTTAACAGAGGTGGGATGCTGCAATGGAAAACATCCTGAGACACAGATAGGTTAAGGTTTCAGGATACATGCTGCCTCCTCATGAGTAAAACTAGTGAACCATTTCTGGGCCCAATACGTCAATCCTCTTCCAAAGTCCCAGAGAGCATAGTATGAATGGTGTGTGTGTGTGTGTGTGTGTGTGTGTGTGTGTGTGTGTGTGTGTGTGTGTGTGTGATCAATTGTGTGACCAAATTCCAGCTCCTATGTTTCATTTCAGAAGGAGGAAGTACAAGACATTTAGGGAAGCCTAGAGGAAACAGCACAATGAGAGAAAGAACCATCTAGAGTTCGGCTACTTCTCTCTCTGGCCTGTCTGCTCACCTGGGACTTCTGAAATGACAAAAAACTGACCTGGGACTAATGAAAGGAATCTGGATCAATCCAGAGGGTGAAGCTGACTTCAGCCAGATGACTGTTCCTCTCATGTTAATGCAGACACTTGGAACATTTGACCTTCATAAAATGAAGGAGCTGAATGATACAAGATTGGACACAGCCTCCTTGTACCCATGGGAACCAGGAGAGAGGACAGAGAAGTCCCTCAGAAACCAGTATTATTTCAGGTACACTCTGCAAGCAAGATGTCACATCTCTGAGTGGTGACCACCCAGGTGGCCGCCCCTTAAAGGGTCATCCTATAAGCACTATCCAAAAGGGGCAAGTCTCAGAGACACCCAGATTCCTGCTAGGATTGAGGTTCTTTACACTTCAAGAGCAAGGCAGTTCTTGCCTTCCTCTGCACACACCATTTCTGCAGTGCTCACCATACTTTCTGAGCTTTGTAGATCCTCTCTTAAAGACAGGTCTGAAAAGCCATAATGAGAATGGGAAAGGAAAGAATACATTGAGTGCATAGAGAGCAGGTTCCTTAGGACACTAGGTATGTCAAGAGGTGCCCCAGGTGCAAGGAGAAATTGTGTGATTGGTAATGGGCATGAGCAGTTGGCCATGGATGCCAGTGATGCCCCACAATTTCACTGAGGAAGGGCTAATGTGGTTTTGTACATTGTGAGAAAACTTAGCACCCCTGTGTGGGCACAGGATCCTGGACCCTCCGTACTTGAGAGTGGGGAGCTTGGGACACAAGTTTAAACCCTCATCAAGGACAGAGAGAGATTCAGACCAGCCTGTGCTACAGAATACTTTGTCATACATTCACAAAAGAAGACAGTGTTAGGATTTTGTTTCAGTCTGCCTACCTGTGATGTCACTGCTTACCTGTCACAGGGGTGTAGCCCTGCTCAGGGCCATATAAAGGATCAACCTCCATGTGGCTCTCTCTCTATCTCTTTCTCTACCTCTCTCTGTACTTTTCCCTCTACCTCTCACTCTCCAGTCTTTCTCTCCCTCTAACCCCCTCTTTACTTTTTCTCTCTTTCTTCTCTCTCTATATCTCTGTCTCTTTCTTTCTCTCTCTCTGTCTCTCTCTCTTTCATTCTCTGGGTACCTCTTCCCCCTTTTCTTTTCCTCCCATGCTCACTTAATAAACTCTGTATAACAGAATATCTGCCTGGTACCTTATATTCCATCATTGTTTTAATTTTTATATATAACATTGGCTACCTTGTATTCTGTCATCTACCTTAATCTTTAATTTTTATATATAACAGACAGAAGGACGGAAACAGAGGGTTGAGGTGTAAGAGGGCAAGTATATTACATTTAGGGCTCACTGCACACTGAAAGGGGAGTGCTATGTTGTTGAAACTGGGCCCACAAGTCAGGGGGATGTCTGTGGCTTTGGGCAAACCTAGGTCTACAAAGAAGGTGCCAGGCATTTTGAAGTTGCATAGACAGAACAAATCCATAAGGCACAGAAAAATGACCCTGACAGGGTCCTGTAGGATGTGACTGTCAGGGGACTCACAGAGAAACAAAGGGAAGGAATAAAATCAGGGTGGGATAATTTAGATGGACTCATCCAAAGCAAGCATGAGGAGGAGAGGGGAGACCTGAGCATCCCTGCTGAATGCTGGGCATGCTGACATGCTTCCTGGAAGCCAACACTGTGTAGGCCAAGAAGACTAGAGGATCTTGGGAACTTGTGCTGTCCAGCACCAAAGGCTGCGGCCTCAACTGCTCACAAGAAAGACACAGCAAAAGCTAGTGCCACCAACAAAGGCAAAAGCAGGAGACAGAGACACACCATCTCAAGCACAATCAAGTATAAGCACTGACTTGAACGCGCACACGCATGCACGCACACACACACACACAAACACACACACACAAATATGCACACAAACACACACCAGCCCCCGCATACACACCTCTGCTCACAGAGCAAATGAGGAAAGCCAAGGGGTACCGGCTCCTGCCAATGGATCCAGCAGCCAGGAGTGTGAAGCAGGAGGAGGCCTGTCTCAAGGCTTGCCAGGGCTACACAGTGAGGTCCCTTTTACTTCATCTCAAAGACCCCCACAGAGCTGAGGGGTCCTTGACTCCAAACCACCTCTCAGCTTATTCTGCAGAAAACATGGACTGGCCAAAGGTGAAGGGCTTCGGTGCTGGTTTGTGCGATTGGCTGAGGCTGCGCCACACAAGCCCAAATCTGACTAGACAGTGCTGAATTCTCTTCAAGGAAGATTGACCCTATCTGCCGGGGTTTTTGTAATGCCTGGGAGCAAGGCACAAGGCCCCATGCTGAGTTGGAAGGAGGTTCTTACATTTTCAAATGCTGTTTTGGCTTTGTGCATGCACAGGGGCTCTTGTGAAAAATGGGTCCCTAGCACCTAGCTGAGAGGGGTGTAACTCCAGCCTGCTGCAACTGCTGGCTCAGGCTTCTCAGGAAGGAACTGACATCCTGCTAGAGGTTCCTAAAGACTCCAGGATGACTCTCTGAAGCGTCAACTAGTTTGGGAGGAGTCTGAGGTGTCCTGTCCAGCTTTGGGGAGTCTATGTGTTCTTTCATCTCCATTTGATGAGTGTTGTCTCTGTAGTTGTAGGTACTGGTCTCCTTGTTGTTGAGACAAGGTTTCAATGGGAAGCCAGGGTGATCCTAGACCTCCATCCATCTCTAGTGCCCGCAGGCCTGGGACTCACAGGGATCCACTTGCCTCTGCCTCCCCAGGCCTCAACACCCAGGCATGCACCATCTGGAAGGACAAAACTCCCAGGCTGCTCCCTGGAGAGGCTAGGGGATTCAAGACCAAACAGTGTACAGAATGCACTTTTCTTTGCAGACATGGCCACTGCCCTCTGGCTGAAATGATTCGCAAATCAAAGGGTGAGGACTAAGTGAGTGGGTTAATCCAGAACAGAGGATGAATATGCAGAATTGCTCTATAGTGGGAGGCCACCCCTCCAGAGGGCACCTGCCAGGCACCTGCTGTCAGCTTCTCCTGTTCAGTTCCCATGCCTATGCCACCTTGCTTGGCACACAGTGCCTTTGCAGTGGCTCAAGGCATTGTCCCAAGAAAGAGGACTATTTATTGATGCAGCTTCTCTAGGCATTTGGTATCTCAAGTCTGATCAGGGGACCTGAGAGGGCAGCCATTGAGGAGACTAGATGCAGAGCAGGGCAGTACCCAAGAGGCTAAAAAGGAAAAGTGCCAGGCTGGAAAAGAATGGGCTTTAGAGTCAGCATGGCAGTGAAACTCCTCCTATTATGAACAGACAACCAATCCTGACTCAGAATAGACTTACCAGAGGTGGGACCCAGCTGCAATGGAAACCATCCTGAGACACAGATAGGTTAAGGTTTCGGGATACATGCTGCCTTCTCATGACTAAAACTTGTCAACCATTTCTGAGCACAGTACACATTCATATTCCAAATTCGCCGAGGAGAAGGACTGGTGTGTGTGTGTGTGTGTGTGTGTGTGTGTGTGTGTGTGTGTGTGTGTGTGTGTGTTGTGAGAGCAAGTTCCAGGTCCCTTATTTCATTTCAGAAGGAGGAAGTACAAGATCTTTAGGGAAGCCGAGGGGGAACGGCATATTGAGAGGAAGTACCATCTAGAGTTCAGCTACTTCTCTCTCTGGCCTGTCTGCTCACTTGGGATTTCTGAAATCACAAAAACTGAACTGGGACAAATGAAAGGATTCTGGATCAATCCAGAGAGTGAAGCTGACTTCAGCCAGATGAACTTTCCCCTCATGTTCAGGAAGACACTTGGAACATTTGCCCTGCATTAAGTGAAGGAGCTGAATAGTGCAAGAATGGCCATAGCCTCCTTGGACACTTGGGAAGCAGGAGAGGGAATAGAGAAGTCCCTCAGGGACCACTAGTATTTCAGGTGCATTTGGCAAGCAAGATGTTATATCTCTGAGTGGTTTCCACCCAGGAGGCTATAAGGGTCATCCTACAGGTACTTTCCAATAGGACACCTCTTAGGCACACCCAGCATTCCTGCTAGGTTTGAGGTTCTTCATACTTCAAGAGCATGGCGCTTCTCACATTGGTCTACATACACGATTTCTGCAGCACTCGCCATACTTTCTGAGCTTTATAGATCCTCTCTCTTGAAGACAGGTCTGAAAAGCCATTGTGAGGATGTGAGAGGCAAGCGTTCATTGACTCCAGAGATAGCGGGTTCATTAGGACACTAGATTCATGGAGAGGTGCCCCAGACACAAGCAGCAATTGCGTGGCCTGAAAATTGGCATGAGCAGTTGGCCATGGATGCCAGTGATGCCCCACAATTTCACTGAGGAAGGGCCAATGTGGTTGTGTACATGGGTGAGAAAACTGAGCACCCCAAAGTGGTCACAGGATCCTGGACTCTCAGTACTTGCGAGTTGGGAGCCTGGGACATAGGAGTCAACAAACATCAAGTAAAAAGAATGCTTCAGTCCTGCCTGTACTACAGAAGACTTTGTCATACAACCACAAAAGAAGACAGAAGGACAGAGAGAGGGGGCTTAGGTTGGGGGATTGGGAAAAGTATGCCACACTTAGTGCTCACAGCAGGTTGCACAAAGAGTCATATCTGTTGGCCCTGGGCCTATAGAGTCAGGTTGATGTCTGTGACTTTGCGCAAACCCAGGTCTACAAAGAAGGTGCCAGGAAATTTGGAGTTGCATAGACAGAACAAATCCATAAGGCACAGAAAAATGACATTTACAGGGTCCTGGAGGATATGACTGTCAGGGGACTCACAGAAAAACAAAGAGAAGGAATAAAATCAGGGTGGGATGACACAGATGGACGCATCGAAAGCAAGCATGAGTAGGAGAGGTGAGACCTGAGCATCCCTGCTGAGTGCGGGGCGTGCTGACATGCTGCCTGGATGCCAACACTGAGCAGCCAAGACTAGCGGACCTAGGGAGCTTGCTGCTGTGCAGCACCTAAGGCTGGGGCTCCAACTGCCCATACTCTTCTGTCACCTCCAAATCCAATACCAGGAGACACAGACACCATCTCAAACCCAACTAAGCCCAACAAACACAGACTCTATGGTGCAAACGTGCACACGCAAACACTCACAAGGACACACTCACTCCAGCCCCCCACATGCACACCTTTGCTCACTGAGCCAAAGGGAAATGGCCATGGGGAACAGCTCCTGCACATAAATTCAGCACTCAGGAGTGCAAAGCAGTTGGCACCCTGGCTCAAGGCTTGCCTGGGGTACACACTGAGGTCCCTTTTACCTCCTCTCAAAGCACCCACAGAGCTGAGCTGGTCCCTTGGCTCCACAGCCACTTCTCTGCCTATCCTGCTGAAAACACGGACTGTATTAAGCTGAAGGGCTTCTAGGCTGGTTTGTGCAATTGGTTTTGGCTGCACACACAGGCCTAGAACTGTCTAGGCAGTGCTGAATTCTCTTCAAGGAAGATGGACCCTATCTGCCTGTGTTTTTGTAAGGCCTAGAGGCAAGGCACAGGCCCCATGCTGAGCTGGAAGGAGGTTCTCTCATCTTCAAATGTGGTTTTGGCCTTGCACATGTGCAGTGGTGATTGGGAAAATGAGTCCCTAGCACCTAGCTGAGAGGGGTGTAACTCCAGCCTACTGCAACTGCTGGCTCAGGCTTCTCAGGAAGGTGCTGACATCCTGCTACAGGCTCCATAAGACACCAAGATGACTCTCTGCCATTTTAACGAGGAGGCGGGGCGGGGGGGGGGGCAGGGAGGGGGGCAGGGCTCTGAGGTGTAAGCTGGATGCTTGGGGAGCCTCTGTGTTCTTTAATCTCCATTTGATGACTACTGTCTCTGGGGCTGTAAATTGTGCTCTTCTTGTTGAGACAAGGTCCTAAGCCTGAACACCAAGGCATGTACCATCTCGAAGGACAAAACTCCCAGGCTGCTCCCTGGAGAGGCTAGGGGATTCAAGACCAGACAGTGTCTACAATGCACTTTTCCTTTGTAGACATGGCCACTGCCCTCTGGCTGAAATCAGGAGCAATTCAAAGGTTGAGGACTAAGTGAGTGGGTTAGTCCAGGCACAGAGATAGGCAGAATTGCTCTATAGTAGGAGGCCACCCCTCCAGAGGGCCTGCTCTGGGCTCAGGAGAGCAACTGCCAGGCCCCTGCTATCAGCTTCTCTGTGTTCAGCTCATATGCCCATGCCACCTTGCTTGTCACACAGTGCCCAGGCCATGCCTCAAGACATTGTCCCTGAAAAGAGGACTATTTATTGATGCACCTTCTCTAGGCATTTGGTATCTCAAGTTCGACCAAGTGACCTGAGAGGGCAGCCATTGAAGTGACTAGATTCAGAGCAGGTCAGTACCCAACAGGATAATAAGGAAATATGCCAGGCTGGAGGGGAATAGGTTTTGGAGCCTGTATGGCAACCAAACCTCCTCCTCTTTTTTCTTTTCTTTTTTCTTTTTTTAAGATTTATTTATTATTTATACAGTATTCTGCCCAAACAATTGTGCCTGCCCACCACAAGAAGGCACCAGATCTCATTACAGGTGGTTGTGAGCCACCATGTGGTTGCTGGGGATTGAACTCAGGACCTTTGGAAGAGCAGATGGTGCTCTTCACGTCTGAGCCATCTCTCCAGCCCAAAACCTCCTCCTCTTATAAATGGAAAACCAATCCTGACTCAGGATAGACTTAACAGAGGTGGGACTCAGCTGCAATAGAAAACATCCTGAGACACAGATAGGTTAAGGTCTCAGGATACATGCTGCCTCCCCATGCCTAAAACTAGTGAACCATTCATGCACCAGTACATCAATCTCCCTCCAAAATCCCAGAGGAGCAGGACTGTGTGTGTGTGTGTATGTGTGTGTGTGTGCGCACGCGCGCGTGCACATGTATGTTGTCAGTTTGCATGTGATCAAGTTGCAGCTCCTATGCTTCATTTCAGAAGGAGGAAGTACAAGACCTTTAGGGAAGCCGAGAGGGAACAGCACAATGAGAGGAAGAAGCATCCACAGTTCGGCTGCTTCTCTTTCTGGCCTGTCTGCTCACCTGGGACTTTTGAAATGACAAAAACTGACCTGGGACAAACTGAAAGGATTCTGGATCAATCCAGAGGGTTAAACTGACTTCAGCCAGCTGAACATTCCCCTCATGTTAAGGCAGACACTTGGAATATTTGCCCTTCATAAAATGAAGGAGCTGAATGGTGCAATATTGGCCTTTTAAGCTTCTGAAGCAGGAGAGGGAATAGAGAGGTCCTTCAGCAAACAGTACTATTTCAGGTCCACTCTGCAAGCAAGATGTCACATCTCTGAGTTGTGTTTATGTAGGAGGCCACCCCATAAGGGCATCTTATAAGTGCTCTCCAAAAGGGCACATCTTAGGCACACCCAGCAGTCCTGCTAGGTTCTTCACACTTCAGGAGCATGGCAATTTTGGCCTTGCTCTACACCCACTATTTCTGCAGCACTCACCATATTTTCTGAGCTTTGTAGATCTTCTCTCTTCTAGACAGTTCTGAAAAGTCATCATGAGGATGGAAGAGGAAAGTGTTCTTTGACTCCAGAGACATCAGGTTCATTAGGACACTGGATATATCAGGAGGTGCCCCAGAATCAAGGAAAAATTGCATGGTCTGAAAATGGATGCCAGTGATGCCTCACCAGTTCACCAAGGAAGGGCTGATGTGTTTGTGTATGTGGGTGAGAAAACTGAGCACCCCAAAGTGGTCACAGGATCCTGGACTCTCAGTACTTGCGAGTTGGGAGCCTGGGATATAGGTTTAAACACTCATCAAGGGCAGAGAGAGCTTCAGACCTGCCTGTACTACAGAAGACTTTGTCATACAACCACAAAAGAAGACAGAAGGATAGAGAGAGAGAGAGGGTTGAGGTCTGGGGAAGAGGGCAAGTATACCACACTTAGGGCTCACAGCAGATTGCACATGGAGTTCTATGTTGTTGACACAGGGCCCATAGTCAGGGGGATGTCTGTAGCTTTGGGCAAACCCAGGTCTACAAAGAAGGTTCCAGGCAATTTGGAGTTGCATAGACAGAACAAATCCATAAGGCTCAGAAAAATGACCTTGACAGGGTCCTGTAGGATGTGAATGTCAGGGGATTCATGGAGAAACAAAGGGAAAGAATAAAATCAGGGTGGGATAATTTAGATGGACTCATCCAAAGCAAGCATGAGTAGGAGAGGTGAGACCTGAGCATCCCTGCTGAATGCTGGGCGTGCTGACATGCTGCCTGGATGCCAACACTGTGCAGGCCAAGACTAGAGGACCTAGGGAGCTTGCTGCTATGCAGCACCTAAGGCTGGGGCGCCAACTGCTCGGAAGAAAGACATAGTATAGTCTTCTGCCTCTTCCAGACCCCCAAACTGGAGACAAAGACACACCTTCTCAAGCCCAACCAAGCAAAACAAACACAGAAGTGACTGAGGGAACATACACATGCACACAAACACACACACACATACACAGCAGCACAGCAAAACACAGCACACAATACTACTTCTCTGGGCCAGCAAAAGTGGAGTCAAGACGTGGACACAGAAATGGTTGATAGGCCTGAGTCAGGAGGTGGCAGCTTGTCTCCAAAGACATTGACCTATCTGTATCTCAGTATGTCTTCCAGTTCCAGCTGGTGCCTACCCCTATAGGTCTACCCTATAGTGGTGACCTCCTCCCTGAGTCAGAATTGCTTGTCAGATTATAAGAGGAGGAGGTTTCCTGGCCATCCTGACTCTAAAACCCACTCTCTTCCAGCCTGGCACTTTTCCTTTTTAACCTCCTGGGCACTGCCCTGCTCTGCATCTATTCTCCTCAATGGCTGCCCTCTCAGGTCCCCTGATCAGACTTGAGATACCACATGCCTAGAGAAGCTGCATCAATAAATAGTGCTTTTTCATGATAATTTGCCTTGAGCTCTTGCAAAGGCACTGTGTGCCAAGCAAAGTGGCACAGGCATTGGAACTGAGCACAGAGAAGCTGACAACAGAAACCCAGCCAGTAGTTCCCATCAGCCTGGACTAGAGAATTAAATGCTGGCGGGTGCCCTCTTGAGCCCAGAGTAGGCTCTCTGGAGGGGTGGCCTCCCACTATAGAGCAACTCTGCATATCCATCCTCTGTGCCTGGACTAACCCACTCACTTAGTCCTCAACCTTTGAATTGCTCCTGATCTCAGCCAGAGGGCAGTGGCC
The DNA here is from genome assembly GCF_903995435.1 of Acomys russatus. NCBI lineage: Eukaryota > Metazoa > Chordata > Mammalia > Rodentia > Muridae > Acomys > Acomys russatus. Next base: position 42,072,577 of record NC_067149.1, on the reverse strand, counting down.
ATGTCTGCATAGGAGAAGTGCATTCTGGACAATGTCTGGCCTTGAATCTTCTCCTCTATCCAGAGAGAAGGCTGGGAGTTTTGTCCTTCCAGGTGGTGCATGCCTGGGTGTTGAGGTCTGGGGAGGCAGAGGCAAGTGGATTTCTGTGAGTTTCAGGCCTGCGGGCACTAGAGATGGATGGAGGTCTAGGACAGCTGTGGCTTCCCATTGGAACCTTGTCTCAACAACAAGAAGACCACTACCTACAGCCACAGAGACAACACTCATCAAATGGAGATGAAAGAACACAGAGCTTCCCCAAAGCTGGACTGGACACCTCAGAGTCCTCCCGTACTAGTTGACACTTCAGAGAGTCATCCTGGGGTTTTGGAATCTCTAGCAGGATGTCAGTTCCTTCCTGAGAAGCCTGAGCCAGCAGTTGCAGCAGGCTGGAGTTACACCCCTCTCAGCTAGGTGCTAGGGACTCATTTTTCACAAGAGCCACTGCGCATGCGCAACACCAAAACCGCATTTGAAAATGAAAGAATCACTTTCCAGCTCAGCTTGAGACCTCTCGCCTCGCCTTCAGGTATTGCAGAAACCCAGGCAGATAGGATCAATCTTCCTCGAGGAGAATTCAGCACTGCCTAGTCATTTTTAAGGCCTGTGTGCACAGCCATAATCAATCGCACGAAGCAGCACAGAAGCCCTTCAGCTTTGGCCAGTCCGTGTTTTCTGTGGGATAAGCTGAGAGGTGGGTTGGAGCCAGGGACCCCTCAGCTCTGTGGGGGTCTTTGAGATGAAGTAAAAGCGATCTCACTGTGTAGCCCTGGCAAGCCTTGAGGCAGTCTTCCTCCTGCTTCACACTTCTGAGTGTTGGATTCAGTAGCAGGAGTCATTCTGGCAGGCCATTCCTCTGTTACTGTAAGAGCATAGCTGGGGAGGGGGGGTAGGGCGTGGTCAGGGCTGAAGGGAGAGAGAGAGAGAGAGAGAGAGAGAGAGAGACAGAGAGAGAGACAGAGAGAGAGAGACAGAGAGAGAGAGAGACAGAGAGAGAGAGCAGAAGACAGAGAGAGAGAGAGAGAGACAGAGACAGAGAGACAGAGACAGAGAGAGAGAGAGAGAGAGACAGAGACAGAGACACAGAGACAGAGAGAGAGAGAGAGACAGAGAGAGAGACAGACACACACACACACACACACACACACACACACAGAGAGAGAGAGAGAGAGAGAGAGAGAGAGAGAGAGAGAGAGAGAGAGAGAGAGAGAGAGTCAGTTTTCAGTTTGTGAGTGTTCAACTTGTAGCTCCTACGTTTCATTTCAGAAGCAAGGAAAGAGCAAGACCTTTAGGAATGCCAAGAGATGATAGCACCGTGAGAAGGAAGAAGAATCCAGAGTTAGAATATTTCTTTCTCTGACTTGTCTGTTCTTGTGGGCCTGGTGGATTGAAAAACTCCGACCTGGGGACAAATGAAAGGAGACTGGTTTAATCCAGAGGGTGAAGCCGACTTGAGGCAGCTGACTGTTCCCCTCGTGTTTATACAGACACTTGCAACATTTGCCCTTCATAAAATGCAGGAGCTGAATGGTGTAAGTTTGGCCACTGGCTTCTTGGATGCGTCTGTAGCAGGAGAAGGAATAGAGAAGTCCTTCAGGCACCAATATTATTATTTCAGGTGCACTCTGCCTCAAGACCCTCACATCCCTGTTCCCTGTCCATCCAGGAGGCCTCCCCAGAAAGAGTCAGCCAATAACCACTTTCCAAAGGGGAAGGTCTCAGGCAAACCCAGCATTCCTGTTAGGTTTGAGGTTCTTTACACTTCAAGAGCATGTCTCGAAAGAAGGTGCTAGGCAATTTGCAGTGGCATGGTCAGTCCACATCCATGAAGCCTCTACAGGTTCTTGTTTGATTTGAATGCTATGACCTTGTCCGAAAAACAAAGTGAAGAAAGAAAATCAGGGTAGGATGATACAGACGGACTGAGTGAGAGAGTTTTCCAAGCAAGCCTGGGGAGCAGAGGTCAGACCTGAGCATCCACACATTTGCTTGTCATGCTTACACACTTGCCTGTTAACTAACAGTGCGGGAGGCCAGGACTAGCGGATCTGAGCAGCTCCCTGCTGTCCAGCTCCAATGGATGATGCTTCAAGGGGTCAGACAGGGAGTCATGACGCATGACGCCCAGCATCTTCTTCTTCCCCCTCCAGATACAAGAGTGGCCGCAAACAGCACTCATGCCAACACAGTCATCTGAGCACACAATTCAGTTAGGTTCATGCCTATTTACTGTGTCACATTTTTCTCTCCTCAAGTGCTAACGGCAGCATGCTTTTTTCTTATGCTTCCTACTGCTAAGTGTTGTGTCTGATATTCCTCCTTCAAAATATATCCTGAAAAATCTCAAGAGGACCCATATTGTTGTACTTTTCTGTAAATGTTTCCAGCACTCAGCATGCATAAGCCTAAATATAGACAGTTTTATTTTGTTTCTTTCTTGGTCTACCCTCTCTTTCTTGTCTGTACTGGCCTGGCCTAGAACTCACTTTCTGTCTTCTCTTTTATTTAAGCTAGCCAAATTGTTTTTCATTTGGTTCTGTTGCTGACATGGTAGGCAGCAGGTACCACATCTGGTGGTTACTACTTTGTGTCTTTAAGACATCATCTTCAAGACAAAGTCACTCAATTCTTCAGTAAGTGATTTCCCACAAGGTGGAGTGTGCAGCTAATTTGGTCTCATAATATGTTCTAAGACCGCCAGTCCCGCATAGAGAGACCCGTGTATATGCATTTTTTTTCATTGATTTTGCCACGCACGTGTATTTTCCTATACTTTGTGTGTATGTCTCCTTGGAAACCAAAAGAACATGTCAGTTGCCATGAAAATAAAATACAAAGATTATAAGCAGTCATGTGATTTCTAGAAATGATTGAACAATTCTCCCCAGGAACAGTAAAACTTTTTAACTGTTGTGCTATCTTGCCTTCCCTGAAATCTGTGTTTTATGTTTATGGTATATATCCCGTGTGAACTGCTCACCTACAATCTCACGAGTGTATTGTGGGATGTGGGGTGTGGTGGCATAGGTGTCCTCTGCTATTATGCATCCCTTCTGTGCGGTTCAGTCAGGTCTTGTAGGTGCAGTACGTGGAGTGGGAGCCCCTTGGCCTGGCAGGGGATGCCATGGTTCCCAGATACTCCACTGAGGGCATGAGCCCATGAGACGATTTGATGAGAGTGAGCCATGTGTTGCTAGAAGCCAATGTGCTCAAAGGGCACTTTGAAATGCCAAGTCTTTCCCCTTCCTACTGTAGGATCTCCCAGATGCTGCTGAGAGAGCAAGAGACTGAGATGTAACTGTTGTCGTCATCATTGTTAGAATTTCTGGTCATGCATGTCAGTTGTTGGGCAGTTTGCTAACTACTTCTACCGCATTTTACCCCAACCTTAACCCAATTTCACATTTGGCATAGTCTTCTTGTGTTCCAGTGTGTGTGTGTGTGTGTGTGTGTGTGTGTGTGTGTGTGTGTGTGTGTGAAATTCTAGATCCAGAGGATCTGCTGCCATCTTTCGGTCTCAACAGACATTGCAGGCACATATGGTGCACATACACACACACTCAGTCACACACACATATTATGTAATATATTTTTAAATAGAGAAAAAAAAAAAACCATGAAATGTCCAAAACAATTAATTAGCTAATTAAAATAAATAAATCAATACAGTAAGATATGTTTGTTTCCCTTCTGGGCTATAAGCTGTTACAATAAACACATTTTGGAGGTTTTGTAGTGGTTTTAGTTAGAAGAGGTAGGTATTTTAAAAGTTGATCCCTAGGCCAGGCGTGGTGGCACACACCTTTAATCTCAGCACTTGGAAGGCAGAGGCAGGTGGATCACTGTGAGTTCGAGGCAGCCTGGTTTACAAAGTTAGTCTGGGACAGCCAAGGTTACACAGAGAAACCCTGTCTCAGGGAAAAAAAAAAGTTGGTCCCCATTTGGTGGCACCACTTGGAAGGTTTGGGAAGCGTGGCCTCGCTGGAGGAAGTAAGCCACTGGGGTGGACTTTGATCACCACCGTGTTCCCCTTCCCGTTCTCTCGCTCCTTCCTGCTGTGGTTCAGCTTCCTGTTCCTGCTGCCATGCTATGCCCCCCACCAGGGCAGACTCTTACCCTCTGCATCCATAAGCCTAAACAGTCTTTCCTTCTGTAAGTTGCCTTGATTATGGAGCATGTTTTGTTACAGGAAAGCAATGTAAGGGGCAGCATGGGCCCCAGGGATTCCTGCTTTACTGGGGTGTAGTCCCTCTGAGCCCAGTGGCCATCCCTCCAAACCTCACTGCCTCAGACCCTGACTCTGGCCATTTGAATGGCGGGCTCTACAAGGTGAGGCAAGGGGTAGCTGCCAGGGCTCAGTGACACTATTTCAGACAAAATTTCTTCAAAAATCTTGCTGGATTTGGCTCAGCCCTTCCTTAGGCAAGGTCATAGATGCCTCACCAGACTCCCATGAACACCCCTTGGTGTCAGCTGATTTCTGTCCCTCCAAACCTCATGTTGCAAGTTTAACTTCTGCCTGGTGGCAAATATTGTGCTGAGCTTTTATAGCCTTGGGTCCTGCACACGTCAGCACACTCAAAGACATAGGTTTCTGTGATGTCATAGCTGCCTGATTTAAGGTCTCACCAGAAGAGCATTAAGGTGCCTTTTGTTTCTCAGACATGGAGGATGGCTCTTATTCTGCTTGACCTCTGGACACATGAGCTGATATATCCTGGGTATAGGGCTTCTTTTTCCCTAAAATGTTGCTATTATTGTTTTTAATTTTGTGTATTTGTCAGTGAGCTTGTTGGTGCATATGACGGTGCCCATGGAGGCTACAGCCTTCAGAGTCCCCAGGAGCTGGAGTCAGTTGTCAGCTGCCTGACATGTGCTAGGAAGTCAAGTCAGGTCTTCTGCAAGAGTATGTGCAAGCTCTTAACTTGGAAGCCCTCTCTCCAGCTCCAGCGTGGGCTTTTCCTGTGTGGCGTTTTCTTGAGTACAGTGACATTGCCCCCTCTGTCCCCAGCTGCCCTGCCTCTCCTCTTCTGCCTCCATCCTGTGCTTCAGCTTCCCGTTTTTCTCTTCCCCTCCCCATTTTTGTCCCTTGGCTGTCCCTGTGATGTCCTTTGTTACCACCTGAAGTCATCTCCTCTGCCTCATTCTGTCCCCATCTTTCCGCCTTAGCTCTCTGTCTCTATGCAATCTCCTGTGCAGCCCAGGTGGGCCTCGAACTCAAAATTATTATCCACCTGCCTCTGCCACAAGAGAACTAAGGTGGCAGTGTCACCTCTCCAGTGGAGTGTGTGTGTGACAAATACTACGCAGGCCTGAGGCTAAGACCTCCGAAAAGGGGAGAGTCTCCTGGACTGGGGTTGATATTCCTGCCAGGAGAAAAACTGCAGCTTTGCTCTCACTGTGCTGGGGACCTATTCTTTCTATTTTAACTGTACTTCACTCCCAATGTAGGACTCCTCAAGCATAACCACGGTCACTAGGAGACAACCCCGACTCGGGACTGCAGCCAGCGACTGTCCAGGTCTGGAGTAGTTCTGCTTCACTTCCACTTATTAAAAGAAACATGACTAGAAATTAATAATTAGTTAATAAGTTATACTATGGTCTACAAAAAAATGGAGTATTTCAAAAGACTCCAGGTAGTGGCACTCAGATATCAGAAGAGGGAACTAAAGAAAAGGAAAAAACTGTCCTGGCACACAGGTGCTGGGCACAAGTTTCGTTAGGGAGAGAGCATCGACCCTGGACAGAGAGAGCACAGGCATATTGATGTCAAGCCAGTGACTTAGAAGTGATGACGTCTCGGTTGTATGTTACGTACCCTGTATTGTTTCATTTAAAGCTGTCATTCAAATTATGACAACCCAATAACTTCACATTCTGTACCTGTACCTGTATGCTTCATTGCTCACTGACTTCCATAAATCTGCTCTGTGGGAAAATATAACCACAACCCCCCTCCCCCCCCCCCCCCCCCGCTTTCAAAAAATGTGTATCATACTAGACAGCTTGCTTGAAAAATACACTCAGATGCAGACTTGGTCTTAAGTTTTGTGTCTGTTTGTCACCGCATTATCTCATGTACACTGACGCTCCAAAGACTCCCACTCCCAGAGACCTATCCCCGACTGCGCTGGTCCGTGGCAGGCAGGCATGGACTCAGCCATCTCTTATCCTAGCTTCCTTATTCCTCTCCACACTGAACCTCATCTTCACCTCACCCCTCCTTTCTCAGTCCCCTTAGCTTTCTCCTTCATGCAGCAAGCTGGCAGCAGTTTTTTGTTTTTTGTTTTTTTAAATCAGTTATAGTTCTGGAAGATGGCGCAGCTGTTCTTCCAGAGGATGGAGTTAAGTCCCCAGCACCCACATCAGGCAGCTCACGACTTCCTATAACTCCAGCTCTGTGGGATCTGATACCCTCTTCTGGCCTCCATGGCACTGTCTGAATATGGTGCATAGAATAGATGCAGCTAAACAACCGTCAAATAAAATATATTAAAATATCAGTT